>NC_137466.1:144208286-144520786 GCF_964235325.1 Thermobia domestica | reverse complement strand
AGAATTATTTTGAAGTATAAATAACGCAGCACTACTCTAATTTAGACATGTATATTACGAGTTTTCTCATTCTTTCACGTCTTTTGTTTTTTCATATAGATAGACTATGAATATGTATAGTTCTGTACAGTATATTGTTTAAAGTATAATAAAAAAAACTGTACTGTGTATAGTTTCCTTGTTAAATAAATATATTTGATTATCCGTATAATCATCGTCTCAATTAATGCGAATAAATGATGCTCTACTGTACTTTAAAAAAAAAAAAACTAATATGGGCTTTTCTGCATTACAGAGTAAAATATGCTTTTACTTTTAGATTATCTTACAGTATGAAACTGTATTGAACAAAAAACTTTGAGTAACCGCGATTGAATCCGTTGCGACGATAATATAGTCGTTTTAATTACCAACAAAGTCTAAAAGCCCGATCGAAAGATACTATGAGCAGAGAGACTTGTGGAGATTGGTTGATGGCCAGACGCCGGCAAAGAAATTTCAATTGTTAAAAATGAAAAATTAAATTTTTATGTTGTGTAGACACTGTGACAAAGTAAATTTTCACGTAATGTACCAGGGACGGATCCAGGACGGACTTCTGGGGGGGGGAATGTGGATTGTAATGGTGGGGTGCTGACTGCCACGGGTGCTGACTGCCACAGCCAATTATTGGTGCTGATTGCCACGACTGGCGCTGATTGCCAATATCAAGGTGCTGACTGCCACGACCCTGAGAGAAAGTTGCTAGACGTAACATTACCGGACGCCAAGAAGCATGAAAGAAACTAGATGAACTTTAGGATCGTCTTGTTCAGACCAACACCTAACAAAGGTAAACAGGTCTCTGTATGTACACTCATGTCCAAAATTATTGTCGCATGACTATAAATATGTTGTTCTAGTAATATAATTTGATAACGAATTCGCCCGGTATTTCTTGTAATGTTAGTATGTGTATAATCGGCAAAGACACGTATGTGGTAAATTTCATGTCAAAAGAGCAGTAAATAAGAACAATAAAACGAAAATAAATTTTTCTTGTCCATTAGTTACATTTTATTTTACTCATTATGATTTTCGCATTTATAATTTTTTCCCTATGAAATTTACCACAAATATACATTTCCTGATTATTCACATATCAGTATTAAAAGTACTCTGCAAAATTATCAAATTATATTCTTACAAGAAGACAGTTATAGATGTGCAACAATAATTTTGGACATGAGTGTACTTCAGTTTTGTAAGGGAGCGATGCGTACAAAATTGGTACGATTTATGTATTTTCACTTAAACTCCCTATGTCATCATGAACTGTGTACAGCTGCGCAAATTGTTTCGAGCAGCTCTTGAAAGTTCCATCCAAAAAGCACTGCTGGCTGTCCCTCACAAGGGAAGTTCAGGATAAAGCACTCGCCTGCAGAGATACTAAGCATGCCATTTAAAGTCCCAATTCATGCTGATTACAACAAGCTAATAAAATTCCTGTACGGTTGAGAACAGTTCGAGATATTCAACTTGGAAGTTTATATGAGAAAGTGAGGATATACGCATTTATACGCGTTAAGTACAACATAATTAGTAACGAATATTGACATACGAATTGAAAGCTATCGTAAGTAACAGGGAAAAAAAAAGTGTTTCGCAATAACTAACGGGTTTGTTAGATACAATTAGTCATCACATTGTTCACAATAATCATAGGTTAGAGATGAAAATTGATCACTGTTGTTCTTCTGTTTTATGAAGAAATGGCGCAGGCAAAAGACTCCCTTGCACCATGAACATTTTATATGTGCAATTGCGTTGAATCCGTCAAGGGAACAGTTCGCAGAACCAAAGTAAAAAGCAAATTCGACAAGTGATTCAAAAGTTATACGCCTATAATTTGTTCGTAACCTGCCTTGTAGAACGCAAACTGAAACAATCCAATGTATAGCGGTAATCGGAAGTGATTCGTATGGACACGAACTTTATTTGATTGTTTCGTTGATACATTATAGCGTCCAGATGAAGAAGTTTCATATTATGTACAAATCTGCCATAATCTTTGATTGATCGGAATCAAAACACATCAAATGGTTGCACAAATTGTGTGCAATTCTTTGGTATCTTCTCAACCATTAGGTCTTTGCCATTCGTCATGCAACTTGTAATGGACAATTTGTCTGTGAATGGGCCCCAGTGATCAAGCAATAGCAAGTTCAAAAGCATCAGGCTTCGCCATGGGAGAGAATACTTAACGCATTGAAACGTGCATCCACTCATTTTCTCATATAAACTTCTAAGCTGAATATCTCGAACAGTTCTCAACGTACAGAAGTTTTATTACCTGTTGTAATCAGCATAAATTGGTCCTTCAAATGACATGCTCATTTCTCTGCAGGCGAGTGCTTCTCCCAAACTTCCCTTGTCAGCTGGCTTCAGACCCTCATATCCTTTAAATAATGCAATAAAACAATTAATATAAACAATGAAATGTGCAAATTGTACATATAACAGAAAAGACAATTCCTTTATAAACATCCAAGCGTATGTCGTTCCACTTAGTGAGCAACTTTGTAACTTTTTAGGATGCCACATAGATTTGCTGTGATGATTACTAAATTAATCCCTAATTATTCTCTACTAAATTAATTAATAATCATAAATTTAGTATGAAGGATTAATTCCTCTCTTTCCAAATACAGTTTCTCCCAGGCTCGTGGCAGTCAGCACGCCGTCGTGGTAGTCAGCACCTTCATATTTGCAATCAGCCACAGTCGTGGCAGTCAGCACCGATAATTGGCTGTGGCAGTCAGCACCCGTGGCAGTCAGCACCTATCCATTGCAATACTGCTACTTAGAGCTACTTTTAAGAGCTCCAAACTCTGAGATGGGTTTTATTTATATATATAAAATAAGAAAGTTTCCTCTTCTGGGGTCCCTCGGGATCCGCCACTGTAATGCACACACTATGACACTCCTTCAGTTTTTAGAGAACACATTCGTCTCAATTCGCATTGAACTGAACAAGTTAAAGACACTTCACTTTCACCTTTCTCTGCTAGACTAAATCTCGGTTAAATTAACTGTATGCTGCCTATACGAATGAGAATAAACAGTAAATTTATAGATAGGAGCATTACTAGAACTGAACTTTTTTTTAGTTTCATCACAGTTTATGGTTCTGTTAAGGCAGAGAACCAAGCAAGAAAACTGGAGTATAGTATTAAGCGGTTTCATAAGCAACACTAATTGCTTTGGGATTGAATAGAATATTATCAACTTTACCCCTATCCTTTTTTTCTGAACGTTTACTAGTCAACCTTTCATATCTCAGATTCCTGAGCTTCTTCATTTCGTAGTTTTGCCTAGAACATATAGATATTGAGGACAGTTGAACACGCCCATGCCCTTCAGTGAGATTCGAACTCAAGACGGGTTTCGCCGTTCGATCATCAGTCCCATTAACCTCAGGCCGCGTGACTACACCAGAGCAGCTTCACTGACCTAATACCAGTTTTCCTCAAAATACATGACCGTGGAAGGTTACAAGTAGCAGTGTCACATGTACATCACGGGAAGAAGTTTGGTTTGTATGGGGTGGTACTTTGTCAATTTATATTGAAACCGGAAGTAGTATTTGTGCCACTTCCACTTTTAGTAGAGAGATTACAGTGGAAATAGAATATATTCTTGGAACGCTTCGTTAATTGCAGAAAACAGTTTTTCGTTATATCTTACAGCAAATAACCACTAGCCCACTCACCCGGGACGAATAGTTCATCGGTGCTGGCGAGCATTTAATATCATATCGAAGATAAATAAATGATTTCTATTGTAGAATGTGGGCTAGTAGCTTTTTTCTTGGGCTAGTAAAATTTGGTTGCTTATTTGTATCCCTGCTCTCACAGTTTTTATTCTATAGCAATCAATATTAAAACCGGAAGTGGCTGATTTCTGCTACTTAAAGTTTGAATAGAGGGTTAACAGAGAAGAAATTGCCTATTATTAGAGCTCTAAATCGATTCAAAAAATCTTCTCACTAGGCCTATCTCTTATCGTTTTTGATATTAGTAGCTCAAAAACATTCAAACCTGAAGTTGAAGCGGATTCATATCAGTTTAAATTTTACTAGAGTTAAGGCTAAAGCTAAAGTATATATTTGAGAAACTTAAGGTTAATTTAAAGGGACAAGTTTTGCCAATAGATGTCACTACAGTCTTCGTATCTCCCTCATGTATTTTTTACCTTTCACGAAAATTCAAGATTTCTCTTACAAATTTCAACTTAGAGATTTCAAATTTTTAGAAAAGGAACTTCATAACCTATCGAAGGCAACAATCCATGCCGATTTTTTATTTAAATTTTTCTTCATTGTTGAAATGGCTTGTTTATTGAAAGGGATATCCATACCTTTAACAATATAACTCTTTCAACAATGAAGAAAATTCAAAATAAGACATCGGCACAGATTGTTGTCTTCGATAGGTTATGAAGTTTCTTCCCCAAAAGTTTGAAGTTTCTAGGTCGAAATTTGTAAGAGAAATTGTAAGTTTTCGTGAAAGGTAAAAAATACGAGAGAGATAGGAAGACTGTAGTGACATCTATTGGCAAAACTTGTCCCTTTACACCAACCTTAATCATTTGCAAGAAATCACTGGGGGCACAACCACACGAGGAGACCACAGGGTCATGAAACCCCAAAACTTCCTAACTCGACTAATATTTGTAAACTTTCTTAACAGATCTATAGGCCTACTTGTTTAACAGAGAAATGATTGATAGAGCCTAAAGATTTCATTTTACATCTCATTTGCACTCTTTCTTTTCTTATAAAAATAATCTACTTGAATTTTTATTATTATTATTATTATTATTATTATTATTATTATTATTATTATTATTATTATTATTATTATTATTATTATTATTTTGCTGACAGTATAACTGGTAATAATTAACAATTACTTAGGTCTTTTTTTTTTTTTTTTTTTTTTTTTTTTTTTTTTTGTAATACTGCAATAGATTAGACTGAAAACTACACACCTCCCTACAAAACTTAATGAGTGCTCGCCTGGTTCTCACTATTTATTATGGTTTTCGCTCTATGGTTATCAACGTTAAAATTGGAATTGGTTTATTTCTACCACTTCCGGTTAAATATCACTTCCACCTATGATTCTTAACTTTTGACCCTCTATATTCAGTGTTGCCAATCTGGGGACAAAAGTCTAGGGAATTTGACTTCCAGGACGGCAACATTTTTTTTTTTCGATTGGCGACTTTTAAATGACGATTTGGCTATTTATTTACGAACCCATCGACTTTTTGTGTCGCCAACAAATTGTCCTGTAACCAAGTGTTGTTAAATCAAAGTAGTTTTAATTATGTTTTTTTCTTCTTTTTGTTTATTTGTAACTGAACAAGCATCGACTAGTTCATCAAATATCTCTCCAGAATCTCACTTTGCTTCCTATTACTCCAATTTCCAATCTATAATACCTTTTAGTTTGCAAAGCTTCCATTGAAAGTAGGGTTGCCACATTTCAAAAATGAAAATCCGGACGCTACTAAATTACGAGAATCTTTAAAATGCTTAAAATGTTATATACTAATTTACTTTCTTTCATTAGATAAAGGTGTTCAAGCATCACATAATCACAGTTTTAGTCATTTTAGTAGACATTTTCCTCCCTAGTTAAGCAAACTAATGAGAAGATTTACCCCTTCCTCATATATTTTTTTTAACTTTCTCAGGACTGTTATGTTTCGTGGGTTTCAGAGTCTGTTCTAGCTCATTCAAGGTATGGTGCTTCCTTTCATAATATATTTTTCTTCTTGAATGGTCAGCGGAAATTTACCAAAAATATCGGTCAAGGAGTATTGATTAAAATGTTTCAGAAGCAGATTGAAACAGGGTGCTAAAGATAACAATAAGGTTGAGCAATAAAACCTTTTGTCGCTAGCCCAATGAAACGAATGCTTCAAAGTAGCTAAATCGTGAACTTAATTAAATTCAAAGTTTTATGTATTCAAGGTTTCTTTCAACTTTTGAATTGTCGTACTAAGTTAAAGAGATTAATTATAAGCCTAGTCTTGTGAAAAAAGCAAACTATAATATTCCCTTCCTTTCTTCTTCGCTGAAATCCGGGACATTTAAGCGTCCCGAGAAATATTTTTGGGGCCGCTGAGACGCCAATCTCGATTCCGTGATGTCCCGGAGAATTTTATGAATTATTTTCAACGACTTTTCACCAAGAATTGAAGTCTTTCCTTCTCCCATTTAGCGAGTTTTATATATATGTGTGTAAACGTTTTGGCAACACTGCCTATATCCTGGCTAAAATTGATGGTGGTCCATTAATTAGTTTTTGAGATTGTTTCCTCTCGGACAGAGAGGCGGACACACTGACAGACACGGCAGTTTTGGTTGGTAAACGAAGCTCCTTAAAAATGACGTACATCGAAGAAATATTTTCTCTGTTTCTATATTGTTACTTGGCACAATGCAGCACATTACCTAGTCATGTACAATATTTCATTACAAAGAGTTTCGTAAATCTACCAAAAATTACACAACCTTTGGTAAGCCATCTTTTGTCCACAAACGACAGTTGCAATTAGGTTCTTCATTACAACGATGTAAGGGTCATCATTGCTGAACTTACAACAACAATCTGATTCTTAAACGACATTTATTTTTTGGAACTTGGATCTTGAAAGTGAGAGATGAAAGAGGGTTTCTCGGCTCGTGGTGAGAACATGCAGGTACTAGAAGTTATAAAATTCACTCCGTAATAAGTTATGACCTCTTTTCATCTTGTGATTTGATCCTAGACAGACTACGTTTTTTATTTTATTTTATTTATTTTTTTTTTTGTTTAGTACTCACACATACAGCACGTATATATTTTATTTCATTTTATTACTTACAATATTTCACGTTAAGATATTGTTGCCACCTGCTGTTAACAAACTACAATATACAGGATATTGAGGAAGTGTCGGTTTAAACATGAGAGAATATTCATAATAATAAATATACTAAACATCCCCTTAATTTGTAGTATATAATCCTACTTTTATTTTCTTTGCTTTACAAAATTTCCTCTTTTTTTTGTTGTTGTTACTGTACATGGCCTTGTAAAAGAAGATTATTTCCCCTAGAAGAAAAGGTGCCAGTACTCACCACTCGTAATTTCCACACTTTTAACATACTTACGTCGTCTCTAGATCGCTTTAGGTATCAACCACAGCGAATGACGCCATCTGAGCAGTCAAGGATACACGTATTTGTTGTTAAACGGTGTGAGAGGCGGTCTTTTATAGCTCGATAGCAATGACTTGATGCCTGAGAATTTGATACAGTGTTGCCAACTAAATTTCGCTGAGTCTCTACAACTAAGCTAAAATATCCCTTCTTTTCACCGAAAAGTTCATACAGAAAAATTTAACTGCAATAAATACTGAATACACCTTTGTTTATGCATTAAAATAACATCATACATACCTTTGATACATAAAATAATATAGGCTACGTTATTACTCATTAGAAATTCTTTTATTTTTGTATGCTGATGTTTCCTCACCATTATGTTTTTTTTTTTCTAAAAGATAAAAAAAAAACTAAAAAATATGCTTGTATTTTACTAAGGGTTATTTCTCTGTACAACGACTGGACTCGAATCTCGTGAAGAACAAGCAGTATATAATATATTGATTGTGGATAGATATGTCGCCTCTCAGCATTACTAGCAGGGGTAAAAGTGGATTTGAAAAGGTAAGAGGACGATAGGTAGCGGCATGACGTCACGCCGTTCCCCCTGTCTATCTTTGCCCATTGTATTTTTTTTTAGGAACTGGGGATGCCGTATTTTCGAGGTGGGGAGACGACATCCCCCCGCGTTCCTCGCACTGTTACTCCTGATTACTAGACGTTTTCGCCCGTCTTTTAAAGTCGGTGCTGCAATACATTTTTTAACTGTTTGATTTCGATAATTTTTTATACGCAACATCACAACAATACGTAAATCACTAGAATCACTCAACAATACAGCGTACCCACGAAAACACACTCCGTGATTTTAATTGGTTATAAAATGAAAACCATTTTGAATTTTGTGTTAATTTTCTGCTTAAAGCTATGTTAACACATAAATATTCATGTTGTATATGTTCATTACAGGAACTGGATATGATCCCCACGTGTTACATGGCAAACACCTATTCAATAATCAAGTTCACTTCACACTCTTCGAAGCGTATCCAGCGTGATTGTGTTGATAGCTTCTGTATTCGTTCCTTTAGAATTTCGATAGTTGAGGATAATAGAGGCACATACACTATGTCTGACATTATCCAACAGGAAGAAATCACATACAGCCAGATCCGGTGACCTAGTAGGCAACTGGAGAAACACTTGATCATTGCGTCAAGCACGACCAATCCATCTGTTTGGTATCAGCTCATTGATAAACATACTTACATTTTGATTCCAGTGCGGTAGTGCTTCATCTTATTGAGAATGATAGTCATATACCTCTGTAAGTTGACCAGTTCCGTAACATATAAAGGTAACTTCCGCCAAACACAGTTAGACCTTAAAGAAAAAAGGCCCATAAACTCTCCGTTCTGATATGGCACAAAAAACATTACACTTCGATGAATCACGTTCTACCTCCAGCGTGGGTGCGGATTCTCCAATCCCCATATTGGCACACTGTGTCTGTTGACCTTACCATGCAGGTGGAAGCTTGTATCATCACTGAAAATGATCTTGGGCATCAGGTTACCTTCTTTTTGGAGTAATTGCTGGAATTTCGAATAGAACTGCAGTAGCTTTGGATGGTTTTCAGATTTCAAATTCTTCACCGATTGCAATGTATACGGGTGAAAGTTGAAGCGTTTGCGTACATCTTGCTTGCCTCGCTTCTTGGAATTTGTAGTTCTTGGCTAGCTCTGCTGACAGATTTCTTGGGGATCCACACAAAGGTTCCTCTTCAAGAACTTGCTACGTCACTGGTGGTTCGCCGGAATGCGCTTTTCGCTTGTGACAGATTCATCCTTCTTCAACGAAATCGTTGTACCACTCCAAAATTGACTTGTCTGAAGGTGGTTTCGCATCAAATTTGCGACTGAACGCACGTTGCCAGAGATGGAGTGGGTCAGTGGGTCGGTGGGTCAAGTGGGTCAAGTTTTTTGAGTGGGTCAATGTGTCGTGGGTCAACAGCACCCAATGCGACCCATCACCCATCTTAACTCACTGTGACCCACCACCCACCATGACCAACTTTGATGTTTGACCCACCAACTCATTCTGACCTACCGACCCACTCTGCTCACTGCATTGTAGATAGTATCTTCTTAACACTGGTGAATTTGTCTACGTTTTATTTTCAAGGACTCCATTTCCCTTCCTTTTTCATTTGTTTCTGTTTACTTACTTGAGAGGAGTATATCTAAAAGTGGAAAAATAACTTCAGACACTTTTGGATATTGATATTTGTAATTGTAATAATAGCAATAGGACTTATACTACTACTTGGCTTTGGAGACACACAGCCTGTGAGTTTTTAGAGAAGCTAACTACTGAAAAAATACATTTTTGAATCACTGTAATATACTGTATAACTTATTATATACAAAACTGAATGTAACTATGTGTGTCTGATCATCACGGCCAAATTGCAAAATCAAATGAAATGACTTTGAGTATATAGTTAGGCCTTATTCCAAACTGGAATGTTATCATATCGCTTTCATTATAATACGTATCTTAAGGGAGTAGTGGGGATACGAATTTTTATATGGAAAATTGGTAGTGGGTTGGTTTGTAAAAATAATCAAAAACGATCGAGACAATTATTAATTGAGAAATAAAAAATACGGTAGAGTGCTTTGCTTCATATATCCATTGCTTTCTACAGGGTGTTCAATATATAATACAACCCGGAGTTCGGTATAGTAGAACTTTTGAACCGGAAGCGGTACACAAATAATGGTTATACCAAAATGAAGCCTTGTTCATGCATATATTTTTAAACTAGGAAGCAGTGATTGAAGTACAATAGGAACCGCACAGTGTTGCCAGATGTAACCGAAAGTGTAAATCATTTTTTTTTACAAGTAACTTAAATTGACTCATAACTCATACCTATAGATGTTCTGCCGTTAATTTTCAGTTTGTATAGTTGGAGTAGCTTGAAAACTATGGAATGGAAAAAAGAATTTTTCATTTCCACCGATAATTAATCGGATGAGACCTCTGTAAGTTGTTACTAGGGAAAACGTGGTTTTCATAAATTAACATATGCTGAATTGGCAACAGTGCTGATGTTTCAGTGCATTCCTGACATTGCAATATCTATCTATCTATCTATCTATCTATCTATCTATCTATCTATCTAATCAATCGAAATTACGAATCACGGAATGCTTTTGTGAACAGGCTGTATTTTAATACAACACAGTGGAGACATTTCAGAATTTACCTGGGGGAATAAAACACTGCAATATAAGTAGAATTTCACGTTTTGCATTATTACATAAAAATTTAGCCAATTATTCATACTTTGAATATGTAACAGTACGAAACAACACAAGAATATTTAAATTTGAGGACCGGAATTGGAAAACATACACTTCCACACATGTATATATATATTTTTCACGTTGATATACAGTATTTGAAATGAAATTTTCGAGTTTTACGTCCCACGTTTATGCTAAAGGAGACGGTGATGCTGAGAAATGAATGAAATGGTGGAATGAAGAAAGTGGGAGGAAACGGGAGAACCCCGAGAAAACCCACGCACACGGTGTTTGTCCACCACAAGGCTCACTTGGCGGGAGCAGGGTTTGAACGCGGGACCCCATGCATCAGAGGTGAACGCTCTACCACTGAGCCACCACTTCCTCCACGTTAATATATTTGTTTACAGTTGAAAATTTAAGGAGGGAAAACACGGAACATAATTAAGAAGACAAAAAAAAAAGGTCACTTCCAAACAAAATCTTCAACGTTACAATGTTTTCTGTTCCTCCTAAAATGAAAATACTTGATAGACGTAGGACATTTTTCAATTCAGGTCTTCAATTGCGATCAAAATGTGCTGTAGAGGAAGTAATAAATCAACCCAGGACTTTGTTTTTCTGAATATAATTACTTACGGAAACTATGAACTGCGTCTCTTTCATTTAACCGAGATTTAAGCGGGTGTTAAGCCAAGCGTCAAAATCTAAACAAATATGCTAAATTAATTGAGGCCACAAACTATTGAGCGTATTGTTTTTTAAATGCAATCTTCAAATCGATTTTACGGTGGAAAAATTCATTTGCACAAATAACAAAAAATACAAGGTAACTAGAGTAATCGCATTTTTTAACTTGAGAAAATAACAGTTCCTTGCCGGGGGAGCCGGACTTGGGCGGGCCGACACTGATTTCTCTTCAGGTCGGGCCAGGCTGGGGCCGATTAATTGCAATTCTTTAATATTTATTGACTTTCGTTAAAAGATAATTAGAATAAAGGCAAACGTTGAAGAAGTGTGCCCGTGAAAAATGTTACAAAATGAAACTTTTAAAATTTATCGGGTCCGGGCCTGGTTTGGGCCAAGAATTAAAAAAACACTTATCGGGCCGGGCCGGGCTCGGGCCGAAAATCTCCAAAACTTTTCGCACCCAGGCTGGGCCGGGCCTAGGTACATTAGGGCTGGATTGGGCTCGGGCTGAAAAATTCGGCCCGTGTAGGTCTCTAACCAGAATTTGGAATGACTAGGCGGCCTTGGGTTACAGAGAAAAACGTTGCAGAATATATTACACGTAAAAGATACTTGCATGAGCGTTAAATAATTATAGAAGTAAGAGAATCACAAAAAGAACAATGTGAGAAGACAAATACAATATTATTATTATTATTATTATTATTATTAATAATAATAATAATAAGAAGAAGAAGAAGAAGAAGAACGGAAGTTTGGCCAGGAAGTTCTGTCAAAGTCAAGAATGAAACAGATTTAGTAAAATATTCTTTCATATTATTATTAATTGTGCATAAAGCAAATTCACAAGATGTACCTAAATGCATGCTGGAATATACAAATAGTGATCAATGTAATGAAAACACCTGAAAAAGTGTAACTTATCAGATAGATATAACGTTGGACTACCTTTCGCCCTCGGAACAGCTCTGATGTGACTTGGAATGATGTCATAATTATTGTGAATGGTAGCAAGTGTAATACACCATTCTGCATGCCGTGTATCACTCAGTTCAGTGATAGTGGGCAGATTTGTGACTCCCACATGGATCATAAATGTTCAATTGTGTTCAAATCCGAGGATTGGGATAATAAGAGGAGGTGTTCAACCTCATCCTGATCCTCCTCAAACCACACTACAACAGCTTCAACTCTGTGAATGCGCCATTATAATCCTGGAATATAGTGTCATTGCCTGGAAATACCAGGAAACGTTAAGAGGGAGAAAAGTGTTTTGTGAGACTTTGAACAAAGAGTTGAGAAAAAGACTCATAAAGTAATTCATATAGAGTATTGTAGTGTATAGGTCAGAAACATGGACATTATGCAAAAATGATAAAAAACGACTGGAAGATTTCGAAATGTGAGAATGGAGCAGAATGAAGAGAATTAGCTGGGTCGAATGAAAAACGAATGAGAGGGTATTAGAAATGGTGCGTAAGAAAAGAACAATTTTAGACATTATTAAGAAGAGGAAAAAAAAAACTGTTTGTGACTTGACTAAGAAGGAACTGCATCATGAGGGACGTGCTAGATGGTATGGTCTCAAGAAAGATTTGAAGTGAGCGAAGAAGACTACAATTAAGGAACTTTATCAAAACAGAAGAACGTGTGTGAAAACGAAGAGGTTAACGGAAGACCGTGGAGCATGGAAGCTTCTCAGCTGCAGCAAGTGACCTTCCAATAATGGCAGAATACCTATGATAATGATGATGCCCGGAAACAACATTTGAACAATAGGATGCAAATGGCTCCTTAAAATGGCGACATAATCACAGGCAAAGAATCTTTAAAAAAATGGATATTGCGATCCACAGCTTCTCAGAGCCATAGCCATGTTTCATAGTTGGATGGAGACGCTGTTGATCATACACCTCTTTGGGTGTCCACCCACAGAACACGGCCCGCCGTTTGAAATAAGGTACTTACTTGATGACTCACATGACCATATCACACGTTTCCAGTCATAAGCTGTCCAGGTAGCATGTTTGCGGCACCATTGGCGTCGTCCTAAAGCGTTATGGTCCGTTATCAGCGCTTTCGCCCGTGCAACTTGCTCCACAGTCGCGTGACATGTTGTGAGTAACAATACACTTTAATTCACTTTAATTCAGTTACTGAGTGTTTTCTTTCAGTCACTGTTCCTCATTCCCGATGAGATTTTGCCTTCGAGTTTTGTAGGGTGTGATCACCTTGGACACTGTCCCTCGCGACGTACTCAACACACTTGTCAGTTTCGTCACGCTCGCACCACTTGATCAAGCTCCAAATGTTTGCATTCTTTGGAAATCAGAGAGGCCAATTTTGCTCTCACTGTCTGCTCAGTTCACTGCACACTGTCATTCTATTGCTCCTCACATAATACAAAATTTGGTATAACACACTACGGCGAACAGCCCGGCGCTGGGGTCGCATCTTAAGTGTTGTAACCCAGACATCTGATGTGTTTCAAACTAACGGTGATGCCATTAAATTGATAAGTATCTGTATGCACGTACATATATGTTGATGTTCTTGAGCAAGTGTTTATAACACTGTATTGAGACAGAATATTTTTAAAAAAGGAAAGAATCTTATGTTATTTATTGTATGTATCAAGAAAAAGAGAAATCATAGTAATAACAGAAAAGAAAAGAACAATGTTTTTATAAAAAGCAGTGATTGATAAAAAGCAGCAGGAGAGAACAATTTTCGATTGGCTAAAATGAAGAAACTAAGCTTAAAAATAATAAGACGCGAGCCATCAACTGTAGGAGAAAAGCCTAATGCTGTTAGTCCTAGCTTCTTTATTTTACCCCACCAAAAATCATTTTCTCCTTTTTAATGAATTTTATAAAATCATTATTTAAAAAGAGATTTTTTAAAACAAATGTTATTTATTTTCTCAATCTTTATTCAATATCTTGCAATCAGTTGTTTATTTCTTACTTCGTTAACTTCAAAACATTACATAATTTCATTGTCCGAGCTGACATATTTATTTTATGACATAAAGACATTTTTTTCAAATCTTTCAACAGAACCGCAGTGCTCAACGGTAAAGCGCTCAGTTCTGGTGGGTGGCGTCCTTGGTTCGATCTCAGCCTGGGACAAATGAACTTTTTGGTGGGCGAACGCCATTTATGTGAGTTTTCTCAGTATTTTCTAGCTTCCTCCCACTCGACATTCCACCATTATCATCCATCTCATTATTACCGTGTCTTTTAGTCTCAGTGCGTAGTCGATGCATAAAAATAAAATAACAATTTATTCAAAAGTTTTACGAAAGGTTCTAAAATGTAAATAATCAGACTTGTCGGTATAAAGTCAAGAGAACGCCTGTTCGCTTGCAACCCACCAAAGCTTCTGTGTTTGTTGGATTGTATAATCATCAGACGTTAGATAATTATTTATACAATAAACTATAAGTTTTGGTGAAAATCATGTGGAACTGTTAGGTTAATACGAACGAAATGTGAGCTCTATTTATAAAATTTCCAAAGTTAAAAAAAAAAAAAAAAACTACAATATCTGGTAATAAAATAGATGCCGTCTGAAACCACACATTGCTGAGCCAACGATTGGATTCCGTGGCGAAATAAATTTGTAGTCTGCGATGCGAACGAGTCTTCAATCGTACGTTGCACTGTCCAATCCATCAGAGAAGTTCTTTGCTCCCAAGAAGTAATAGAGATGCTGGAAGATGTGGTAGTCAGTAAGAGATATCGGGAAATATAATGGGCTAGGAAGGATTTTATACTGCAATTCATGGAGAGCCTGCACCGTCTTTGCGCTATACATGTGATCGAATATTGTCTACCCTATGTATGTTATTCATTGCTGGATACTTGCGCACTGGTATGCGTTCCATTTCATGAAGTTCTCGCCTGAGAAAGACATGATGAAACACTCCTATCATAAACCACCATACCAACAACCACGCCTTGTGTTCTGGAATTAATCGCGATCCAACCATTGACCTGACCGTTTATGATCATCACAGCATATTTATCTAATTTATCAACTCAGAAAACTGCATGTTTCCAGACGGCGATCTGTCTTGTTGGTTAGTATCAACTCATATAGAATCTATGAGTCTTTTTCATATGACCGATTGCACAGAGTTCTAGAAATACAGTGGTGTAATGTACAGTGTAACTCGTCTGTAATGGCACGAACACTTTATACGAGGGTTTGCTTCTACAGTTTTCCTGTGGAAGTTATTGGACCATGACGTTGGTAGGTGCCCACGGGGCTCATTTTGAAATGTTGAGTCACCAGAACGAAATTTAGCAAGCCGACATTAATTTGAGATTCATGGCCAAACTGCCCTGTTAATAGTTTTTTGCGGCTTGCTTTAGAGGATGCCTCAGTTTGAATTCGTGAATTCACTTCGGACTTGTGTATTATCCATGGTGCACTTTCATATGACCCTGTTCAACACTCTCGCTGACTCCTGACTGTCTAGGTACCTCAATCTGTTTGCCGGACGTGTGTAGAGTTTGTGACGTTAGACGCTTGAACTTAGTCCGTCGCTGTTTTGTGCTGCTGAGTTGAGTTTGCCATTAGATATCAAAGCGGACATTTCATTTGTGTTATCCTAATATTGTGTTGTCATCGAATTTACGTAATACTAAGAAATATGGGATCCATGGTGGTTCAATGGTGGAGCGTTCACCTCTGGTACATGGGGTAACTGGTTCGATCCCAGCTCGCGCCAACTGAACTTTGTAGCGCACCAACCCCATGTGTGTAGTTTTTCTCGCGTTTCCTCCCACTTTCTTCATTCTACCATTTCATTCATTTCCCATCATCATCGTCTCCTTTAGCCTAGTCGGCATAACTGTGGGACGTGAAACTTAAAGATTTCATTTCTACGAATGAATATGGTCTCAGAGTTTTAATTAGTATAGGAGTGCGTGAAATTGAAATTGCACGATTTACCTTTAACAGAGAAGTAACCTTATAATAAGCATAGTTGTAAGAAACGGATTTTAAATTTTTAAAAAAAGAATCAGGAACAGTCGGAACTGTTTGGTTGTAGAGGATCATTATTGATTATAATAATACTCTTCTCATCATGTACACTACCAAATATTGATCGAATTGGAGAAGGTTCTTCTCACTTGGGTGAGATTTAGTGACAGATAATTCCTACAATTTTCGGAGCTCCAAGAAATTACAGTTTGTCTGATTTGAGTATTGAAACTTTCTTGGTCTTAAATAAATCTCTTACTGAAAACGTTAATTATTGATTTATTTATACTGGGATAGTGTGTTAGATGGAAAAGTGTCATCGAAATAATCTAATACCGTAAGTTTTATGTTGCTAAGCTAAAGTCGGTGAGAACAGAATAAACATGACAAGATTAAATTAGTAAGTACTATTGAGTCAAATAGATTATGAAAAACTAAGAATAACACATTTTTAGGAAAGATAGATTAATTCATGATCAATTGAGAAAAAGAAATATTAATAAAATGAGCCCAATGATAAACGTATCTTTGTTTGTTTGATATTATTCGTCTAAATTTTTATGCATTATCCTACATAAACTTGTATATGACCTTAAGTGCCATAATAAGAAAATGTATTTACGTTTGCTACTATTGTCCAGCTTTCATATAGGCTATTTTTAATAATTATTTGCCTCACTTCTTCTTAAAAACTTAGGGGCGTGATTATAGAGGCCAGGGTAGGGCATGTCTTCCTTGGAGTTAAGTGGGGATATGTATAATATATAGGTTGAGGATTTTGCCCCTTTACTAATCTAGAACTGATATTACACTCCTACTCAAACGTAAAATTAAAAATTCAAATAACCAAACTTAATGAAAAGACCTCTCTCCTGGTCTAGTAGCTCTAGCGTACGCATTTCGTGCATGTGGCCCAAGTTCAACTCCCGGTCTGAGACCATTGTAATTTGAACTCATTACGGTGGTTCGGATTCCACCTTAAAATATAAATCAACGTCTCGTGACTTTGGTGCTCAAGCAATCAAACAAACAAAACTTCATCAAGCAAGCAAACAAACAAAACTTCATCAAGCAATCAAACAAACAAAACTTCATCAAGAATCAAACAAACAAAACTTCATTAAGCAATCAAACAAACAAAACTTCATTAAGCAATCAAACAAACAAAACTTCATCAAGCAATCAAACAAACAAAACTTCATTAAGCAATCAAACAAACAGAACTTGATGAAACATAATAGGGCTTACCCAGTGTAAATAAACAAATTACTTGGTCAATAAACGTTTTGAAAAACTCTTCGACTATATGTTAATTAAGAAAGGGTAAAGAATATAATAATGCATGGTAAATGTAGAAATCACTTAACGACTAATAATCAGTTTTCGAAAAAACAAACATGGTAATTTTTTTCTTCTATGATCATCAATCACATAATACACGCGACATAAAAAAATGTAAGTGCCATGTCCTGAGGACATATACTTATATATTAACATTAACTCTAAAGAGATAAGGTACTTTACAAGACTAGGAAACTGTTCTTATTACAATAGTTAATCAACGTCAGACATTTTGCATGCACAATCTTTAGGCTAAGTATAATGATGTACTTTATATCTGAAAACACTTCTCGTTTGAGAATATCCCATAAAGCGTTGAAGTATTTATATAGAAAAGGTGGGACATTTCTTTTACATAATATTTTTCTTTTGAACAAAATAAAAATCAAGTTATGACCTATGAGTGTGTGTGTGTGTGTGAGAGCGCTCAAATACCGTTACAAAGGAGGATTATAATTATTATAATCAACTTCACATATGCTTCATTATAAATATCTTTTACGCGTATTATATCATCATAGTTTTTGAGGAAGAAGATGCCATTAGCGACCTCATGTTTGATGCTTTGCGCGTGCAGTGCAGTTGGAGTATATTGAAACAACTTTATTATCAGCCTTGGGACATATTCTACCTCTATTTGTCCCCCTTCCTCCTTGCTTCGCCCCTTTCCATATTACCTTCCGTGAAATAGGTGGAGAAACTTCATGCTTAATTTTTATATAAGACATGCAATACGTAGCATAGTGCTTGTATACCTACCAAATCAGTGTTGCGTACGAGAAGTCTCAATATCTATCAGAAGTAAAGTTTCTAGTGGACGCTTCATGGTTAAATGGCTAAAGGCAGTTGTTTTCTGTCCGTAGTCTAATGGTTAGAGCGTTTTACTCATGTTCGCGTGATCCCGGGTTCGATTCCCGGCTGGTGCTTCCTAATTTTCGGTGTCCATTCAGCATAGTGAGGCAAACTGGGGAGTCACTTGAAAACAAGACGTGACGGTCACTAGGTCTGGAAAGCTTCTGATGTGCCTGTTAGGAATAAGCCGTCACAGCACATTGACCACGTCTCGCTATTAGGCAGGATGTACTTCAGCCGACCGCTAGGGAATGGCGCTGGAGAAGGCTTAGCCTCACAAATGGGCCGTTATGCCAAGTGGTTAGGTGTTTTCTGAGTCCATGGCCCTAGATTCGATCTCCGGTGGGAATATTTGGGTATCACTGTATGCAATATTTTCTGTCTAATATAGCTTCAGTGTTAAAAAAAAAGACACGTTAAAATCTATTCAATCAGTAAATCAAATATGCTTTCTGACTACTCCAATGACACGTAAGACCACAAAAATTAAGGAAGTTGTACAGTGAACTATTTTGTAAGACACAACGCATTAATATACAACTTACATATACCGATGTGTCAAATTACACATTTTTTATTAGTAAGAACCTATCTACCTAAAGTGAAGTGCATTCTAAGTTTGATCAACATCTATGTTCCATTTTGATACGCTTCCGTGTGTTATTTTGTGACTTTATCCCATATAAGTAGTCGGAGGCGCCTAAATGAAAAAAATGGTATATCTACTCTATGACGTAGTTCCTTGATAAAAATTATTAAAATCGAACATTTCCTTTTCATGTAGTTGTCTCCATTATCTCAAACAAACTACAATAACCTTACCATGAAAATTTGGAATCATAGGCCTAATAATCATGCCAGCCAAAATACCTTTTAATAGTTCTATTTAGAACTTTGAAACATTCCCTAAATGATAACTTTAACCATATGTTATAAAAATAGTATATACAATCACTTTAGTTATTCAATAATATGAAATATATGAGATAAGTTCAATCCACGTAACGATAAATGAACTGTACACTAAAGGCTGTAAAGAAACTAAATATCAAATTATACGTAAACGCACCCGTTCTGTTCTTCTAATCTAAGTACGTGTTACCATGAACTGTTATCTTTGGCAACATTCTTACTACCTTAATATTCCTGTATCAAGTTCCTCCTCAAACACAAGTTAGACACGTTAATTAACGCTTTTTTAAGTTCAAACATAAAAAGTAAAATTGAAATATTGTTGAACGTCAAGCATTTATCGAAACTTTTCTAAGTATAATCTAAATTGAAAATGTAGTAAATTATTTCGGATTCTATCCTTCGCAAGAACTGCCATATTTTTTCCGTGTTCTGGAGGATCAAAGAAAACTCTAGGTAATGTTTACATTATTAATTTCATCCACAGACACCACTTACCACCGACTTTGTTGCTGAACAAATCTAATTTATCCTCAAGTGATAGTTTATACCTTAGGAATAGAAGTGACGAGTCTGACCATGAATACCTTAAACAAATTAGAAAACTGTATTAATATATGTCATTTCTCTTTTTGTTGTTACATGTTATTAATACAATAACATTTGACATTTCCTTTGGAGATTTTCATATATATTTTACAATATTAGATTATAATTGTAAGACATTATTACTCTCATGCTTTAAAATGAATATTACTACTGCATCAATCAATGTGAGAGACCACTTACCACCGATTTTGTTGCTGAATAAATCTAATTTACCTTCAAGTGATAGTTGATACTTTTCGTAATAGAAGTGACGAGTCTGGCCATGAATACCTTAAACAAGTTAGTAAAATGTATTCTCTTTTTCTTGTTACATGTTACTGATACAATAACATTTGGCATTTCCTTTGGTAATTTTCGTTCATATTTTCAATATAAGAGTATAATTCCAAGACGTTATTACCCTCATGTTTTATAATGAATATTACCACTGCATCAATTAATGTGATTCAAAAATTAAGGTGGCACTTTTCGTTTGGTACTTTTGTGCATCTGTACGTTTGGTATGTTTGGTACGTTTGGTACGTTTGGTACGTTTGGTACGTCTGTAAGCTACATTATGAGGCACACAGAGAGATATTTCAAACGATGTTAACCACATGGATTCAAATAAGTAATAGTAATTTAAGTACAGCGGGACAAAAAGAGAAGAAAACTATTTTCTAGTAAAATATAAGATCTTAAAAAAAAACTTACTTATTAAACCACAAAATTCTGAAAAAATATTGTAAGATTTTGTGTTAGTTCTTTCACAAAATGATTGATGAGTTTTTTTGTTTTGTTTTTTTGCTTGAATGTAAATCCCCAACTATATTAGATAAACATAATCTCTTGTATCAATGAAATTCTTACAGGATTTTAGTTCGATAACTTTCTTTTATTTTCTTTCAATTAACAATCGATGAAATAAAGTTTCAAAAATTTTATTATGTACCGGTACGTACTGGAAACCTCTTGTTTCGGTTTAATCAAAGATCGGACTACGTTTCTTTTAAACCGTAGTTTCCAATATAGTTTAAAAAAAAGACTTGTTGCAATGAACTGTTATTTATGTCTAATTACAACATTTTAATTACGTATGGTTAATTAATTAAATCATATGTACTAATTAAACCCCAATTTAACGAATTATTGGGATTTTTTTGTCGCTGAATATAAGTTTGATATTAAAGAAATATATATATCATAAAGGAGAGTTTTACTAAGATGTAAACATGATATTTTAATATTTTAACACATTTTATGTTTTTAAAAGAGTAGATTTAAATTATTTTAATTTGTACTTTTAAGGAATGTTCATTAAATAATATTACAAAAATCGAAATGTTTAAATAAGCATAGAAAACATCTTGCTTCCGACAGATTGTTAAATGACAAACCTTTGAATATAACTTGTTTTGAAAAGTATGTGTACTATCAATGTTTTTACGTTCTCAAAACTGAAAAATGTAATGCTGAAAAATTATCAAACATATGAAAGCTAAAACTAATAAGGAGATCTGGAGAAAAAGAATTCCTAACATTATTTTTTTTTTAGCTCAGAAGACTAATATCAATTCTGTTGTCAGTCGATAATGATAAAAATATTGACATAATTTTCGTTTATAGTTATCGAAACACACAGTACACAAGTGGGCTTATCAATTTTTGTAAATTTCACATGCCGTGAGCGATGTGTAAGAACATTTTCTATTCACTAATGATGTTTCTTCAGCATTTTATTTTTCATTAAATGCGATAATCGAAAGCAGATAAGTGAGTCGTGATAACGGTATCTCATGTAAAATAACCTCGACATGTAAAATAAGTCAAAATAAATAAATAAATAAAATAAATTTTCTGAAATGGTTTTCCTTAAATGTGGATTTAAGCGTACTATGTGTATAGCGTTATTTTCGGGACCAGATACATTTTCCGTTAAGAGGTCCCATCATAGCGAAATTAAAATACCGCTATTTTTACAGAAATCATGTAATATCTTCAAATAGATAAAAGATAATCGGAGAGTGGAACAAGGGCTCGCTAGATAATATTATTTTACATGAGATACCGTTATTACGACTCACTTATCTGCTTTCGATTTTCAGTCATTTAGAAAAATCGGCATTTATTTTCGCGTTTTTAAATGACTGAAAACGGGAAGCTACTTGGTGACTCGGGATAACGGTACGTCATGTAAAATAATATTGTCTAGCGCGCTCTTGTTCCACATTTCGATTATCTTTTATCTTGCGATTATGTATTATCTTTTTATCTATTTGAAGATATCACATAATTACTGTTAAATTAGCAGTATTTTAATTTCGCAGTGATTAGGCCTCTTAAATGCGTTAATTTGTTAAATGCGGGAATGTAAAATCAGGATTATACTCTAACTAGTATTTATATTTTAATTAAGTATGTAATTAATATTTAATAACACATTTTCTAACTTTTTGCTCTAAAGAGAGGTGTTGTGATAAATTGAAAGATGTTAGATGATTTTGAGAAATGAAGAATAGTCTTGAGGATTTTTAAGGATTCAATAAAAATTTTGAAATAATTACTTATATTCAGGCGTTTCGTGTTTGTTCTTGTATTAAAAGAAAAAATATATTACTCTTTTATTTAAAAAAATCAAACATACTCTTTGAAAGTAAAAAATCACGACTTTATTCTTTCTTGAAAAACTAATAAATTCAATGACTTTATCATTATTTGGACGGGTGAAAGTTACAGCGGTGTACGCTACTTTGTAAATAATAATAATAATAATAATAATAATAATAATAATAATAATAATAATAATAATAATAATAATAATAATAATAATAATAATACTTAGACACAAAAACCAGATCTGTTAACAGAAAATCTTCATTCTAAAAGGTGGCATATTTCAACAGATAACTGAAAGTTCTAGTGATAAAGAAATCAGCCGTTTTCCTGAACCGAAAAGTAGTGTTAGTGAAAAATATATAATTTACACCACTTTAACTTTCATTCGTCCATATAACTATTTGACCACTAATATGTTGAAACTGCTTAATTAAATATCCAAAATTATTTTTCCCAAAATCAAAGATAACTAATTCGCCTATAAGAAACAATTGCATAATAAGTTCCACTTTCGTTGAATAAGCATATGTAACTAAACCTAAACATCGTTTATGCTAAAGCACTAACTATTCATTCTTACAAAGCATAAACCAAGATAAGTTTCAGTATTTTACTTTTTGCCAAAATTTTGCGAAAATGAAATAGAAAATGAAATGAAATCTTTAAGTTTTACGTCCCACGGTTATGCCGGTTAAGGAGACGGTGATAATGAGAAATGAATGAAATGGTGGAATGAAGAAAGTGGGAGGAAACGGGAAAATCCCAAGAAAACCCCAAGCATGGTGTTTGTCCACCACAAAATCCACACGCCCCGAGCTTTAATCGAACCAGGGACCCCAAACACCGAAAGTGAACGCTCTACCACTGAGCCACCGCGCTCCCAAAAATGAAATGGCTAAATAATATTATTTAACAAAATATTTATAATTTGTAGGGAATAAAAGAAAATTGTACTTGTACTTTAACATCTCACAATGATCATGCCCTGTAGGCTAATGCAGATGGATGATTAATTGAGTGTATGATTAAGAAATACTTGGTGGAATGACAATGTTGGAGGAAAGAGTATAAAGAAATTGTATGATAGCTGCAATATTGCATGGGTCTAGAGTTGCAAATTATGAGTTTCAAACTAAGACTGAAAGATTTTGAGAGAATCTGAAATATTTCGTAATAAACATAATATTCATCCATAAGAAATAATGTCAAAATTGTAGTTAATCATATCTAATGATAAAACAGACAGATAGAGAGGCCACGCTGCACTAGAACTTTTAAACACTATTATTGCAACTGATAGTACATATACAGTATCTATATGCAGTGCACTGCACTGTTCCTTGGTATTTGCTAGTAAAATGAACAAGTCTTATGAATATTTTCCAAAGCAAAGATCTAACATATAAGCATACAACGTAACGCAACGAATATTGAAAACAGTTACAGCATAGCTTATGTTAGGTTGTACACCCAACATTCCAGATTGCGTCAAATAAGCGTATAAAGAAAGCGCATGATTCCTCTTTTATGCATAATAAAAACCTAATGTTCGACAACAGGCAGGCACTTTTCAAGGGGCAAACCCACAGCCATAGGTTTCGGAGGCAGAATATTTTAAATGTGTGGGTGGGAGAAAAATAAAACAAAAGAAAAAATCTTTTGGCGGCACGGGCCAAGATCAACCATTATCTTACCATCACATTGGGATCTGCTTACCTATAATTTAAGTTAATATCTAGACACTTAATGGTGGAAGGGGGGAAAACTTATTGAAAGGCAAAACAAAAAGAGATTGAAGAGAATTTCCCGTGCCGCGAGAGGAAGGCTAGTGACTTGTTCCAGCATTGAAGTCGCCTTGGAAGAACTTTCCTTTAAGAAATAAAAAAAAGAAAGAAAAGAAAAGAAAGTCCCATGCGCAGATATTTTGGTGCGATATCTTTATGAAGCACTATAATTGACATTAAAAATTGAGGTCGGGTGCCAATATTAAGGGGTTTGCCGTACATGTTAAAGCATTTCGCTGCCTGAGGCTGGTAATGAGTTAAGTTTCTGCCCACCCTCTTCACTCCTCAGACTTCTTTCTTGTCTATGGTATTTGGTGCGTGTTGTTAGGACCTTACTACAACACCTCAAGATTACTACCATGGCATCACCAGTTATACAAGACAATATTCAAAAGATCCCTGTAATAGAAGCGCCGACATATTGTCTACAATAATCAATCCAACGTTTAAAAAATGATTGCAATAAAAAAAAAAGAGGGAAAGAAAATGTGGATCTTATTTTGAGCGGCCACGGAGGATCAATCTCTTTGCTAAGCAAAGACACGTGGGGCGAGTCAAAGATGATAATGGGGTTTTAAAAAGTCTTTGAAGATGCTTTGAAAATAATGATAATAGAAAAAAAAAAAGGATACAGGCGGGAGATTTAAAAGTATAAGAACACAGGTGGTGCTCGTGTATGTGTGTGTGTAATTTGTGAAGAAGCTAGCATCTTTTCACTTCATTCAGTTAGGGTTGCCACACATCGTATTTTTTCGACAGAGTCATGATTTTCATACAACTGTCCCGTGTTTTGTTAGGCAAAAAGACGAGGAGTGTCATTTCAGACTTTGCTTGAAGAAGGGGAAGGAGGCAAGATTTTCCACAGATGTAAGTAGAGTTTCACGTCTCTCGTTAGTCCAAATCTATACTATTCCCAACTTTTATTATTGAATTTAACCAAATATATATAGCAGCTATGCGTTATAAATAGAGACAAATTGGTTGATTGATTGTTGGTATATTTATGACTTAAAAGACCAAGGCAGTGGTGCCCACCCCCCTCATGTCCATGACGCACCCCCCCTCAATTGCCTATCCGTAGGTGTTCTTCCATGAAAAAAAAAATCTTTTCGATTAATTTTTACACTCTCTCAAACAAATTTATATAGATTTTTACCCCCCCAAATATTTCAATGACGCAGTTTGCGTCATAGCCCCCCCCCTTGTGGGCACCCCTGACCAAGGTGAAAAAGATTCAATTATACAGAGTGTTACCAAAATGTGTCACAATTTATGGGAACAGATTCCTCACAATCAAAATTAAAAAAAAAAAAAGAGTTCATATGGCTCTGGGCTCAAAAGTGGATAGTTTTGGAGTTATAGGGTGCAGAAAATGTGAAACAAGTGAATTTCTAAAGTTTATAGCTCCACTACTATGGGACCTATCGCAGTCGGAAGTGGTACATGAACTATCCAATTTTAAAAATGCTCCAGTACTTTCACAGCAATTTTTTTTAGAGAGGTAGGCGGAGAGGAGTGATCAAGTACTCCCAAACAGCCTTTCTAAAAAAATAAATTTTCAATGATAGTATTTTGCTTGTTTTGACATATGAATTGGAAACACGAACACTTATGAAATTAGACGTTTTCTTTCTGGAGGCTACACACGAAGCACGAAAAAAATATGTGTTAAGAATCACTTACAAAGAAAGGAAAAAAAAAAACATTACATGGATCAAAACGATAAACGGAGTGTCGGACACCAGCATGCAAATAAGGGCACTCAAGTTCAGTGGGGTGAAATAAGTAAAAAAAAAAAAAAAAAAAAAAAAAAAAGCTCAAGATAGATGTTTGTGGGAAAAAAGTTACTACGTATTTTTGCAATAGGTTTAAATTGAATGTGTTCAACATAAACATTTATCATAATAAACATTTCTTTTCATTTTAAAAGATGTTTGTTTTTATTGATTAAATAATACAGAAAATTTTTTAAACATATAGAAGTTCAAAGATACATGCATGTTTCCTCAATTGTTAGTAAAAAAAATGTAATCTTTCAGTATTATGTCCTACGTTTATGCAGTGTGTGTTAAAAGAGACGCGTGTTTAACGAAAGTGAATGATTATAAATTGAATTGATGGAATGAAAATGTGGGCGGAAATGGGAGAACCCCAAGAAAACCCACGGACACCACGTCTATCACAAACTCACATGGCTTGGGATTGAATATGTATCTCCCACCAATGGTGAGCGCTCTGTCACTGAGCCATCGTGCACATCTTTTGTAATTTTTGAGGTTTTGACTCGTTGATTTTAAAATCGCACTATAGACATATATATTTTTAATACGTCCCTCAATGGATCACATATTCACTAGATATTACACTCATTGACCTCAATGGACTTTGCTCACACTCAAAATCGTAAGGATGTGGTAAGTTAAGGTCAGTGGCGTGCGCAGAATTTAATAAAGGGGGCCAAGCGTCAATCTCATATCCTTCAGAACAAGTGTAATATATATATATATATATATATATATATATATATATATATATATATATATATATATATATATATAATTTTTCCATATTATTTTGCTTAAGAAAGGTTTAAACCCAGAACCCCCTGGTTGCTGTTATCCCCAACTCTTGAGGACCTACCTTTAATGACCTCGCAAGTGTGGACACTTTTTTTGTTCCGACATTTCCACTTCGGTAAATTGGCAACCCTACATTGAGTTTTGGGAGTGTCCAGTAAATTGGGACCGACAGACAGACACAGGGAGAAAAGGAAGATTGGACCCTATTAAGAATCATCAACAATTTAGTCGGTGTCTTTAGGATAAGAAAAAGAAACAAACAGCCCGTATAGTGAGAGGTCCAACAGCGTGATGCGTTTTGATTCATCGATTTTTTTTTTTTTGTCAAGTGGACGCATAATTAGCACTTCTTTGTGGACAGAGAAAACCGCTGTGTTAAGAAAGGAAAAGAAGAAAAAAACATAGGTATACTGATACACACAACAATAAGCGATTAACTGACACATTCTTTACGTTTTCTAGTATGTGTCTGGCAATAAAAGACTAAAATTGCGTCATTGTTGCGGCGACAATACAAGTTTCTATGTAATGTTGTTCTAATCTTGGATTCTTCATCAAATATTCTTTCGTCTGTGCCAGTATCTTCTTGTAAAGAGATCTATTCGCATTACAAATAGAATAACTTGTTTTCTTTTTTTCTTCTTAAACCTCAGGGCGGTATATATTGATGTTAGTCAGCGATAAAGGTATTCCGTTCAATATGATTGAAGAACATCCATTTACACTGACATTTGCTGGGTGGTCCAGCACCTGGTGACAAGCTAACGTCTAACTTCTGAATAGGACTCCCGTCAGAGGGGAAAAGAGGAGGGGGGTATACACGAGATTTCTTACCTCCCTACCATCAACGTCTCCCTCTTTCTTTCTATGTTTCACACTCACACAAACACACACACACACACACGTATTGCTCTTCTCTTTCTGTGTCTTTGTAACCGCCTACTTAACATCTCAGTGGCCAATCAGCAGTGTGTATCGCGGTAAGTGGTCGGTACAGAGATTTGAGGTGCGACTTCGAATGTTTTATGAAATCGCAGTGATATACCGACTTATCCAACGTATAGCCCATGGCTGTGTCGAGTGCGCTAAATATTCGTCCTATATTTGCCGGATACCCTTTCCAAGGTGGGTGACATATTTTACATATTCATCACACCTATTTTTAGGTTTTATTTTCTCTCTCTTTTTTGTTGTTTGCTCATTACTCTTTTTTAAACATACACGTAAAATAAATTTAACAATGCTACTTCCTGTTACAAGTTTTTCAACAGTTTATTTAATTTTAAAATTTCTTTCCCTAACAGTTATTGCAAATTTGGTTGTTTTTCTTTAAAAAAGTTAGAGTTGTATTATATTAGCAAAATAATAATTTATGGAGAGAATCAATCAGATGCTTCTTAATTACACAAACCAATACATGACCTATAATATTGTTAAATTGGAATCCTGAGGAAAATATCAATGTTAATAAATAAATAAATAAAATCAAATAAAAGCTGAAGAAACGACTAAGTTAGTTATAAAATGTCTTATAATTTATTATTTTTAAAGATGCATTGATGTTTCTACTTCTTTGACTTAAATAGCTAATTAATTATTAGTGAATATATAATTTTTTTCATTACGAACTTATTCTTTGTTTGGGTACGTCTAATTAAAAACGTATAAAAAATTTAGATAGATAATATTTATGATAGATAGTATTTACATTATCAAATACAGCTTGTAAAAATATAACTGTATCACTTAGTTTTATGGTAATAATTTTTCTTATTTGGGTCGTATAAATTGTGTGATACAGTATACTATTTTTAAATTTAACCAGCACGTTACTGTATGTTTATTGTAGCTGCTATATTAGTTCAAACATATTTTGTCTACAATTATTCACAAAATTAACATAAAATGAAGTATACATAGAACACACATATCTATATTACTTTTTTTTTTTTTGCTAGACAATAATTGAGAAAGTTATAAGGTAACATTTAGCAAGAAATTTTTTTCTTTATTTTCAAGCAAATGAATAACACGATATCATCATTTTGAATACTGTTTTTCATTTAGTATTTTGTATGACCTTTAGCCTTTCTGACGGTCTCAATTCTTCTGGGCATCCTGTGAACAAGATTGCGGCTTGTTAGCATCGTCTAAATCATGGTAGCAAGTTTGTACAATTGCTACCATTAGCTGGTTTCTGTTTTCGAAACACCTTTACCGCAGTTTCTTGTTCATAACATGCAACAGGTTTTCGATACGATTTAAATCTCGTGAATTAGGCCACTAGAGTATATCCATCTCCTTAAACAAATTATTGACTGAACGAGATTGATGGCAGGAGGAATTGTCATCCTGAAAGTAGAATTTGTTTAGATTTGCCCCTGTAAAATAATTCCTAGCTGTTGGTATTAATTTATGATCAAGAACTTCTATATATTTTTGCTATTAACCGAACTAGTACAAATTTCAATTTTTCCAACTCCTCTCGATGTGAAGCAACCCCACAACATAACACTTGCCGAGAACTTCTGTGTCTCAGATATACAATTATCAGTTAATTCCTCTCCCCTACGCATCCAAAGCTTCATTCCAGCATCGTTTCCAACAATATTAAAAAACTTCTTTCCGTGCAAAAAAAGTCACACGATCCCAATCTTCCTCTATCCATTCCTCATACCTTCGCACAAAGAAATTCCTTACATCCTTATGTTTCTTTGTCAGTCGCGGTTTTTTTCGAACCATTTTCTTGTCAAATTCAAAAAACTTCAATATAGACACTACTGATGAATGGCTTATTTTTATACCTAACACCATTTCCATTTGTGCAGACAGTTGATGTGAACTCATGCTTCTTTTCTACAACGCTAGTGATTTCAATTTCCGATCAACCCTTGCAGATGTTTTCTTCTTTCTTCCACGCCTGTTTCTAAAGAAACACTCTTCAAACTCTTTGCTGTTTCTTAATGATTCTTGAAATTTTAGCCTAATGAACGTTAACTTTTCTACGAATTTCTCTTTGCCTTACTCTTTCCTTGAGTAGGGCCAAAATTTCTCCTTGCTTGCGAGGTGTAGTGTCTTTCAAACTCATGATTTGTCAAATCATTAACAATCTATTCACATTAAATACATTTCTTATATTTCTTTCTAAACTTTAAGGTGGATCACTAGATGTTCTCGGTGCTATGATAAACGCTGCTTGAATAGTGCAGCGTTGCCAGATAGTGTTGAGTGTTACTGATACCAGATAATAAAGGAAGTAATGATGGAATTCTGCTTGGATAATTAGTGGAGAAATTCGTTTTCGACCTTTTCCGCAATTTACAGCTAAGTTTCGCTTCTTAAAATTGGAACGCTAGAATCCAGGATTTTTTTTATTGTGACTACCATAGTAAACGTTCAAATTTGGCAACAACGCATTATGGCGCTCTGTGCAAGTTTCTTCTCAAAATCTATTTCCTTACATGTAAATTAATATTTAAATAAAATGTAAAACATAACACGAAAAACGTTCGAACATTATATCTATTTCGTAATAAGATCGTTACTTTAAAATACTTTACACACACAAATAAACATTTAATAAAACAGATGTCTTCTAGTAAGATCTAGCAGCAAGTGCCATCTTGTGTGCCCATTGTAAAACGAATCAATTATTTTATTTTATTTGTTATCTTTTTCGATATCAGAAAAGACAATCAAATGAATCAGTGTCTTGTCTTTTAGCTGAAACATAATTCTATCTTATAGTGCAATATTTATAATATGTAACGTCAAGGTTAATAAAGTAGTAAGGTTGGGATATAGGAGAAACGAGACGATGATTGGCTGGCCACATGACGTCACTGCAGGAGCAGAGCGACAGAAGCGCACAACTACAGGCAACAGAAAGCATGGCGTTTGCAAAAGAATTAATAAATAATAATTTCTACGTATCTTCTTTTAGTTAATTGTTGTGGGCTTCATTTTTAACTGATGCATGTCATTGTCAAGATTTTCTTCTTTGGGCAGGCGTTCATTTCTGAATTTTATTACTATTATTCATGTATTCCATGCGAATAAAACATTCTAGTTCTCACAAATAGCCTGATAACTTTTTATTTACATCTGGATATTTTTAACTTATTAACGTGATCAGTGTCATATTGCCTTCCCCCGATGAACTATGCATCCAGCAAGAATTCGAAACCCTTCTACTGAACAATCTGTCTCTTGTTCAACATCTGTTGATTCAATAGTTATTCTATCATCTGAAATAAAGATGTAATCAATTTCAGTTTTGCGTTGAATCATTGCTAAGGGTTGTGTCATATCGGGTAGAACACCTTCTAGTAATTTTGATTTCAAAAAATCTCCATCATCTTCTTGTGCTATAGCAACTTCATTTGAAAGAGGCATTTCATTTATATTTTTTCCCATAAGTAGGAGCAGCAAACGGTGTTTGAATTCAGTTGGTGTCGGATGGTCATGAAAACGTCAAAGTCCTCGTCAGTGGTTTTTTTTTTTTTTTTTTCAGAAACTATGTTCTTCAGGAACTATGGGGGCATACAACGTAGCCGACGGCACTGCTGGTACTATTCTATTTATTATTATATTATAGACATATTATTTTGGTCTCCTCCGGGGGACACTCCCTAGAGCTGCGGGAGGTAGTGCCCCCTAAAAACATTTCTCGAAGAAACATTGGTCCTCGTATTTGTGAGAAAAAGTTCTCCAAACTCTCTTGACTTAGTTGCGCTCTCAGAAGATTCTTAATATTTAGCAATTGGAGATAAGAAAAAAAGACCAAAGAGCGAATTGTTGTTAGGAAACCTTTCTGAAAGGGCAAGAGATGTGAATTTCCTACTCGCATTCCTTCGCAACGAACATAAAGCTCTCGTAAAATTATACTTGAACTTGATGTGTGTCATAGATATATGGAAGTTCTTTCTTACCATTTCTACATCTGGCATTTAATGTGTCGAATGGATCATTCAGAAAAAAATAAATGAATGAAAGAGTATAATGTCCCATGATTGTGCCGTTTAGGCTAAAGGAAATTATGATTAAAGCAAGTGAATGATGATGGAAGAATTGGTGGAATGCAAAAGTGGAAACAAATGGGAGTACCCCGAGAAAATTCACGGGCACAATGTTGTCTGACACAAACTTACTTCGTCGGGGATCGAACCAGGGACCCTAGACACTAGAGGTAAGCAGTACTGCTCGCAAATCACTAACGTAATCATCCGCTTTCAAATGTTGGGAACAGACAGTGAAAGTTGAAACAATGAAGAGGTCTTTTCATCGACACAAGATTTTTTTACTTTTATTTATTTATTTATTTAGTTTTTGTAAAAGAGGACCTTTTGCAAAGGAATGATACACTATGTTAGTTTTTCTACTGTAGGCTACGTATGGCACCCGGTGACTTCGTAGCCAGGTTTTATGTTTACTTTTTGTGTAGTGTATACTCACAACACAATGCGAAATAATACCAAACAAAATAATAATAATAAAACTTTCACTTAAATTTATCTTAAACACTGTACGTAGCACACACACGCATGAATAATAGAAAAAGTCAGAAAACTAAAATATTAAGACGTAAAACACCTAATATCGAAACAAGCAGAAATTAAAATTCAGCAATGAATGCAAAGAATCAACATTTCAATAAGCCCCGAACTGAGATACCGAATCTTTCCGCTTGTATTTAAAAGCGCTCTTATCTGTACGTACTCACTTGCTCCTATCGTGACGTCATGTGCAAAGCAGAAATTTAAAATGGATCTGCGCATCGCGTGAGGAGCTCCCCCTGATGTAACGTTTTATTGTGCAGTAATTAAGGGAATAAGCTAAAATATGTGTAGACTTCCGGGTGGTGATCCATCTTAAAAGTAAACACTGCAGCGACAATCAGGCAAACAATCACGCGGTAACATCAGCAAGCCGTACTTTATCAAGGTCCAGTCGAGTTGCGTATGCAGTTTCTGCATGACACTAGCCAGCAATAGACACACCTGGCGACAAAAGGGGAAACAAATAGCAAAACAAACTGTGTAACAGAACTACACAAGATTTGTTTTTATGAAAATTTATGAATGCATATCACTGCTAAAAGTACCGGTAATTACTGTTGTTCTCTAGATGTCTGCCATACTTTTAGCAAGTGATACAGTTATTTTTTCACAAACTGTATTTCTATTATTATATTATACATTATCATATTAATATATTAATATATTTTGTCGAAGCAAATTCAATTAAAAAGTATGTTACCGGGTTGCTAACTTTTGACTGGAGAATATAGGATTCTCTCGCATCATGCTAAAACTCTTTAATTCATTTTATTTCGTAATGGCTCATGGTTTTTAATGTTTTCGAAGGTTGATTTTCAGTTAGCCCTTTCAATAATCCTTATTAAAATTTCTAATAATTCTCTAGAGTACCTCGTTTCTAGAAGAGAGTGTAGCCTTCTAATTGGTTGAAGAGTTTGTAGATAGATACTAAGAAATTTCAATTACAAAAATAAGGAATTTAGAGATATCTAACTAACTTCCTGATGTAATAGCTTGAGGAACTACGGTGTCCAAAAATTCTTTTAGCTGGGTGATTACTTGTAATCAGCATATCAAATACTATCGCTGTTGTTTCTGGTTTGGTACCAACTTTGGATCCTTAATTTTGATATTTCACTCAAAATTTTTCTTATACGCCTTATATCTGGAGAACTACATACACTGTGCCAAACCCAAACTATCTCTTAACTCAGTATGATGTGCTTATCCCGTAGAAAATACGAAAACTTGATTTAGGAGCCGTTCAAAAATTTTGTGACCCCTGATCCAAAAACTAGTTATTGGCCAAAATCGTAATTTTTATGCACTTTTTTTTTTATCATTCCTAATATTCTTGTTGACTCAAGCTAATATACTATCCCATTTCGATGTTGGATCATCATGGAGCACTTCGTACATGTACTGGATATTAAACTCAGTACTGTGCATGTCATACTTCATGGCACAAACGATAACAGTTGGTAACATCTTACATGAAACTTCAATTACGGGCACCTATAATAATAAAGAAAATGAGAAACTATGACTAATATTTGGACTTTTGAACAATATTTTTATTCACGACCAGCCAGTTAGATTTAATGATTTTTAAAGAAATGTTCTGTTTTATCTCAAAATTTTAGACATGTTACATAAAATTCTATATCTATTTCTATTATAAACATCATGCTTATATTTCATTAATTGAATATGATAATTAGACCCATAATTTATTTTTAATAATCTACCAACACTTTAGCTCATCCAAGATGCAAAAAGAGACACGTAAAGAAGAAAATTATATGCTATATTGATTATTTGTATACTTAGATAAGACAACTTGTACTCAAGCTACTTCTGATCCAAAGAATTTTTCTTCACGGGATCTAAGATAGTAATTTAGATTTACATTGACCTATATTAAGCTGAAAGGTTTCGAAATCTTGACTTTTTTTAAAAACCAAAATTAAGGAAAAAGTTTTCAGCAGTTTATTATCTTTCATAGATGTTAATTTTCCTTTCTTCTTTAATTATTAATTATACAGCCACACACACAAAAACAAAAGTTCTGTGCCGCGTATCCCAGGGTACTCGATGCATTTTGGAACACAGAATCCAAATTTCAAAACCCCAAGACGATCAAAACCCCAAACAACTTCAGCGAATTTTGGTAGTAAGACAGCACATATGTTTTTCGCCCATAACAAAATATTGACATAGCCAATCGTCCTGGGGTTTTGAAATTTGGATTCGTGTTAAATGTATCCTTCCTATCTAAAATCGCTAAAGTTTTTCGCTCATAAAAAGAAAATTGACACGATCGATCTTCCTGGAGTTTCGAAATTTGGATTCTATGTAAGATACATCGAATCCATACCCTTTGTATGCCGCGCAAAACTTTTTTTTGTGTGGTTGTGTTATTATTATTACCATACTATATTATTATGAACTCGTCAAATAGAATGGTTAAGATACTTTCTATTCTCCATCATCTATTGCATCATTGTCTATTCTCGATGGTAGTTAAGGAATTTTGTAGTGTCCGTTGTGGCCAAATGAATAAGTTCGTGTTTCCAGCGCACGTGATATCCCGGGTATAAGCACTAGACTTGGAAAGAAATTCGAATAATAAATTTTACTTCAAGCAGCCTCGTTGCAGAAAAGGCACTTTAAACCCTAATTAATCAACAGATTAATAATTGAGTATACGTATACTTTTTACTGAAAGAATTGGTGAAGGTGATCAGTGTTTATAAGTTATCGAAATAATTTCTTTCCAAAATAACATATTAATATGATTAGTTTATCATACGATTTTCCAGGGATCAAATATAAACATAATATACAAGAATTTAAAATAGACTTTCCTAAAATATGACTTGAAATTACTTTTTAAAGGGGGTACATTAGACCCCTCAAAAATATTTAAGTTCTTTACAGTGAAGCAAGCCTAACATTATGAAGAGCTAATTGAATTAGCAGGTAGGGACCAGAAATACAGAAGTCTAAATCTATCTGAAGATAACTACTATGGAATTCGATATAGTTAGGATTCATCACCCAGTTTTTCTTGCTGTCTGAGCGACAAGAGGTTTCAATTTATTTACCAGCATTCTCTAGAGGAGACTCAGTGTTCTGAGAGGCTCTGAAAGAAAAGGAAAACCATCAAATTTTCAAAATTTTGTTTCGTTGATGTTTTCCGAGCTTTTATTAGATTTCTCAGATGTCAGTTATTTTATTTATTTTACTTTATTTTATTTTCATTTTAGTGTATAATGAAGAGTTCTTCAAATAAGTGGCTATTTGTCAACAAAATAAGAGGCTATTTGTTAAAAATAGGAAAAAAGAAAATCATGTGATCAATATAAATATATCAATACGATCAATATGATACTTTTCCATATAGAATCTTTACGAACTGTATAATCTACAAAAACTGAACACAGCACTTCGGACAGGATTGCAGAAAAAAAAAAAAATGGGTATCGTTTCTCAGCTTGGAGCGTTTTTTTTATTGACATTAAAACAAAGAACACTTTCTATAAAATATAACAATTGAATACATTATTCAGACGACCATAACTACATAATTTATTATTTTACATTACTCTATAATCTACAAAGTTTGCAAGAAATTTTGTTAAAATTTTGTATGAAATTGCTCAAAGATTTCCAAAATTTTTGAAGTAAACAAAAATTTTGTTCAAATCCCGCAAGAGTCTATCAATTTTTTTTCCAAAAGTTGAACTAAATAAGAAACTTCGTTAAAATCCCGATAGAATTTACTCGAAGGATTTCTAAAAATAGAAGTAAACAACAAATTTTGTTTTAAAAGAAACTGTAAGAGTTTACTCAAATGATTTCCAACCTGTGAACTAAACAATTTGTGGCTAAAGATTTATTGCATCATTGTCTGACAGACATCGTCAATGTTTTCACGAACTGGAGAATATCTCATTTGTCATGCATCACGAATCGGTGAATATGTAACAATCTTGATTTCGAGAAAAAGCTACGATGAAAGTTGTAAACTTTGTACTACTTGCGAATCACTATATTAAAAAAAAAAAAAGTCATTCAGATGCCAAACCAATTAACTCCGTTAAAGGAGATTTATCAGTAGTGAACATTTTAGTAACTTAGATACAATCCGCCTTATGCAGAGTCGTTTTGACTTATGATTAGCGTCATACTAAAAGCTTGACTACTGCAAGAAACATATGTTAGTCGAGCTCTTTAGTATTGCACTAATCACTTGTCAGAACGACTCTGCATAAGGCCCAATGCATTTAAATGAGAGTGATCAGTATGTTTACGCATTTTAGTGGTAAGTTGTTGTACTATGGAGTTAATCGCTTTTGCCTCTGGAAAAAATGTATCTTTTCCAAGTCAAAAATGTGTATAACTAAGAAACAACAAAGAAATGGAGTTAATCGGTTTGACTTCTGAACGCCTCAATATTAGAGGCAAATTTGATGGAAATTTTATACGTTGTCAGAAAAAAGTACAAATTGCTTCAATTAAAAAGGGAAAAAAATGACAAATTTTGCACATTTGCTGGTTTGTGATGCGTGGGAAATGGGATATTCGCCAGTTCGTGAAAACGTCGACAATATGTTGATCATTTTGTCTCTATTGTGCCATTTTAGACCTACAATAGTCATGAAGTTGGTCTAAAATGTCACAATAGAGCTTCTGAAAAACGAATGCCTATTAATTACATTCAATATTGCTGTTTTCATACCTACTATCTATTACCAGCATTTCCACACTGAGAAAAATCCGTTATCCAACAGAGGTATATTGCACAAATATACGGTATCCTTATGTTTACTATAGAAATCAGTACGGAGCATACGTCATCCATATCGTACATATGTACTGCCCTTAGATGTTACATTATGCAGTTGTAGGATGTCTGACATCTAACAGCCTTCCAGATATTAAATACGTATAAGTATGTTTTATACGTCAGCTATATGTTACATACGTCCATCTGTATGTAAGATCCCGACTGCCTATATACAGTTTTTCGATCGTACGGAAATTACGCTTATTCAGAACACTTATATGGAAAGTACTATAAACAAGGTTGTGGTTTCGAAGAGGGGGGGGGCAAGTATAAGCGACGTTTCAAATATAGGTTCAAATTTTGCTGTAATTAATGTAAAAATTGTGTTGGGTTTTCGATATTCTGAAGTACAATTTCCTCTAGGGGGCGATCACCCCACCTTGCCCACCCCTGATGGGCGCCCTTGCGTATAAAATATATTTTCTTAGTTATAGTCTGGTGTACGTTAAATCCAAAAACTACAGGATTTACACATGTAACCTACGTTTTTACGAACGCCACATACAATTTTTTTTCTCAGTGCACATTGCTTCTCCATTGAATTTATCTAATTTTCTTCATTTTTCTTCACGTGCACATTTTGATATCTCCTAACTTACTTCATCTTTTTTGTCTATGTTTCTGATCCCTAGAGTTCGGAAAATTTGATTAATCTTTTCCTGAAGCCTCTTCGCTAAGCCTACCCCATATTTTTGAATTTCGGTGAATGCCTCAAAAACAATAAAGAACAGCTAAGATATTGAAAATAAGTCAGGAACTACTTACAAAATGCTATTACATGAGCTAATAGTTTTCAAAATGTTCTTTTAGTATTGTGCAAAAACTTGGGTGCCCAACAATTTTGACATCATAAACTCTGGAATAACACCAAAAATTCTGGAATATAATTTTTTAAAAATGGAAACGATCATTAGTTTATTTAAAATCGTTTAATAAGTACTACTTAATTTATTTTCTACATTTTTATGCTCTTCATTGTCTTCGAGTTATTCAGTAAAATTCAAAAAGGGAACAGTGAACTGATGAAACTTTTTACTCAAAGGCCCACAAAATATAGTTTTCTACTTTCTAAACGCTTCATTCGTCATTCCCATATTATTGCTTTCAACCAATGTTCGTAGTTTAAGGGAAATTTCTCTAATCTAGGAAAATTTCAACCAATGTTCGTAGTTTAAAGGAAATTTCTCTAATCTAGGAAAATTTCAACCAATGTTCGTAGTTTTAGGAAAATTTCTCTAATCTAGGAAAATTTCAACCAATGTTCGTAGTTTAGGGGAAATTTCTCTAATCTAGGAAAATTTCAACCAATTTTCGTAGTTTAAGGGAAATTTCACTAATCTAGGAAAATTTCAACCAATGTTCGTAGTTTAAGGGAAATTTCTCTAGTCTAGGAAAATTTCAACCAATGTTCGTAGTTTAAGGGAAAATTTCTCTAATCTAGGAAAATTTCAACCAATGTTTTTAGTTTAAGGGAAATTTCTCTAATCTAGAAAAATTTCGTAGGTTAATTGAGCAAAAAGTGAAATTTTTCGATAAAACATGAAAATCCAAGGAAATTCTCACGCTGACTGATTGACGAATATAAGTCCTTAAATTTTTCTTTGTTTAGAAATAAAGCAATAGTAATTGTGTTTGTTTGTTAGTTTGTTTGTTTGTTCAAAGTAGCATAATTTGCGCCCATTGTTGGCTGGGTATATTTGTTTGTATTCTTTTGTAAAAGTAAGAAAAAACTTAAAAGAAAAGTAAAAGCAAAAAGCAAATGAATAATACAATAGTAGTTGCCTCTTCCTTTAATATATCTAAGTTAATCTTATGGCGTAACTCCTGCCACAGGAATTGGACACTCAATAAACTAGGGAAAATTTGATAAGGTAAGAAAACATTTTGAGTCATTTGGAGGAAATTTTCTTAAGGAAATCTAGAAACACTGCTTTCAACACTTTCGATCGATGATGCAGGTTAAAGAAAATCTTGTGATCCTGAAAATGAAATCGAATTCGAGACTTCAACAGGATAATACATTGCATGTCCTATTCCGAAATAACAGTTTAGTTAAACGTCTCACGTTCATAAACTTTAGGCTAAAGGAGACGAATTAGTAATGAAGGTCAATGGATGTGAAATTATTTTTTGTGTGCTTTCCCACCGGAATCGAACCCGAGACCACGTGCACCAAAGGCAGAGACACTAGCTATTAGACCAACGGAGAGGTTTCCGTCTATTCCGAAAAAAATGTTTTGGATTCCGGTCGTCCATTCGTCCCAATGTATGTACCTGGAACAAATTTTAAAGTTGATATAAGGTTCTCCAGGAAAACTTATAGATTTTTTCCTTATCCCATAGTTTACTAGAGGACGAGATTCGAAAATTGCAATTTTCTTAAATACGATACAAAGGACTTTGTTTATGTGTTTTACGTCAATATTTTATTAACAACCTTGCCTGAAGTTGCCTCTCTGGAAAAATTAAGGACATAGTTTAATCTTCGGAGGATTTTCTGGAGCACGACATGAGCAATTTAACTTATAAGTAAATATAAACAAATGTTTTAGTAAGAAAGCACAATATGGCACATGTAACTTCTTATGAAAAAAAAAATGACATAAAATGATATGTGAAAATGACATTTCTTATGAAAAAATTCAAATGGGTATCTTACTCTTAGGGGTGCATTTTTCTCAGAGAATATTCTCGAAGATTGTTTAGAACTGACTTCATAAGATCCACATTCACTATGACTCAGAAATAAACATGCGATCAAGAAGTATACAATATGGCAGGAGTCATTTTCCTGGAAAACATGAACAAGACACAATTGACTTTAGGAGGAGGTTCTTTCAGAGTCTCCAAAATAGTCCAGATATAAATGTTTCTTTTTGCTACCATAAACAAATACAGATGGTGATCAGAAAAATGGAAACACCTGTAGTTGGCAACACGTCAGATGTATGGGTTGGCAGTGCTGTCGTGGCGCCTGCAGCGCCGGACCGCTGGTGGTGGTGTGTTAGGTCGGTCTCCAAACTACGTCAGGCGCAGTGGAACAGCAGTGTCCAGTGGCTGCAGCAGACGGAGGTAGTGTAAAATGGGAGACCTCTCAGATTTTCAAAGAAGGCAAATTGTTGGTGCGCGGTTATGTGGAGTGAATGTGACGGCAGTGGCTACTGTGTTAGGTGTGTCGCGTGGGACAGTGTCGAAGGTGATGACGGCCTACACAACACACGGGAAAACCACATCGGGGAAGCGGAACAGTGGGCGGAAGAAAATCATGAGTGACAGGACACCGGGTATTAAAGCGCATTGTCACGCAGAACCGTCGTGCCACTGCGGAGCAAGTGGCGGAGGAACTCAATCAGCAGCTCCCCCACACTTTCGACAATCACAGTCCGCCGCGAATTACATGACATGAACTTACGGATCGTGTTGCACGGGTCAAACCGCTCATCAGGGACCATAACGCTTTCGCACGCTGCAAATGGTGCCGCGACCATGCAACTTGGACCGTTCAGGACTGGAAACGTGTGATATGATCGGATGAGTCATCCTTCACCCTATCCCCAACCACGGGCCGTGTTTATGTGTGGAGAACGCCCAAAGAAGCTTATGATCTGCAGTGTCTCCGCCCAACTGTGAAACATGGCGGCGGCTCGGTGATGCTGTGGGCCGCCATATCATGGTTTTCATTGGGTCCTGTGGTCACACTTAGCGGACGAATCACTGCCAACGATTATGTCGCAATTTTAGGAGACCACTTGCATCCTATGGTCCGGATGTGGTTCCCGGACAATGACGCCATTTTCCAGGATGATAATGCACCCATTCACACAGCTGGCGTTGTTGCAGCGTGGTTTGAGAAACATCGGGATGAAGTTCAACGCCTCCCTTGGCCCGCCCAATCCCCAGATCTCAAAATAATTGAACATCTGTGGTCCGTCTTGGAAACACGACTCCGGCGACGATTTCCACCTCCATCCTCTCTCACAGAACTGGCCGATGCCCTGCACGAGGAATGGTGGAAAATTCCACTTGCTACCATTCACGACCTCTATGCCTCCATCCCACGTCGCATCAAGGCTGTTCTGAAGGCGAGTCGTAAGTTGCAAGTCGTAAGTCGCAATCTGGTAAGTTGCAATTTAGTTCAGGTGTTTCCATTTTTCTGATGACCATCTGTATATTACTAAAACTAAAATGTTGAGTAAGCCATTTGTCATGAAAAGTTATATACCTATTATAGGGAGCTAGCTTGTTTACCCTCCCTATAATAACGATAATTATGCCTGTTGTTCTGTATGGCTGCGAAACATGGTCACTTACTCTGAGGGAAGAGCATAGACTGAAAGTATTTGAGAACAAGATCCTGAGACGAATATTAGGACCCAAGAGGAATGGGTATGTGGAATGGCGGAAACTTCATAATGAGGAACTACATAAGTTATATGGTTTACCCAACATTGTTAGGGTCGTCAAGTCTAGAAGGCTTAGGTGGGCGGGTCATGTAGCTAGAATGGAAGAAAGTAGAAACGCTTTCAAAGTCTTGACTGGAAGACCAATCGGAAAACGACCATTAGGAAGACCTAGGCGCAGATGGGAGGACAATATTAAGATGGATCTCGCAGAGATTGGAATGCAAAGTAGAAACTGGATCCAATTGGCTAAGGATAGAAGTCAGTGGAGAGCTTTTGTGAACGCGGCATTGAACCTCCGGGTTCCATAGGCCATAGAGTTAGTTAGCTTGTTTACCAGCTTGGGCTGAGGTAGAGGGAGAAAATTTTCAACATTTTTTCTGCCTGACTCTTGCGACACTCCCTTACTCTCCTCCTATATGTCAGCGTTGCCAGTCGTAAAAAAAATGTCACATGAATGTCATTCTGAAGAGTTAGTTGATTATTTGTTGGGAGGTAGTTGTGGTTGCGATTTTATTGCTTATTATTCATTTGACAATGGGTTCATAGCGTAAAAGAGGGCAAACTATACACAGCGTAACTAGAGAAGTAATAAGAAAGGTCATAGTGCAGTGCGACGAAGAAGCGAGGGCGAAAAAAACTGAAGGACCTGTTATCATAGTCGAATTTGCGTGTGTCCACGTGAACACGTTTCTATATTCTTTGAACATTATTTATGACTTAATTTTTTTAAAATTGTATTGAGTATTTATCTTCATTGTTTTATGTTACATTTTAGTGCCTAGTTTACTGTCTATTTTGTAAATTTTAAGTGCCTATTTGCCCACCTATTTTCCAGGATTTTAAACATCTGGTCTCTAGTGATAATGATTAATCGAACTTAAACATAACACATACCGGTATATTCTTCATTGCATTTCTAAACTGTTAATAGGAAATTATGTATATAATTTATATATTTCAAGTGTTATGTATAAGCCCTGTAATTAGATTGTAAATAAATGTATTATACGAAGACAATGCTATTTTTAGAGCCAACAAAATTTCTTCGAAAGAGCGGAATATTCTTAGATATAATAATTATTATTAAGAATTAATATTTATTATTATTATTATTATTATTATTATATTAATAAGAATTAACTCTCTAAACAAGCTTAGAAGCTTCTAAATGTAGGACCTACATTTTTCTTGCATAAAGCGGGGTTTGAACCAGTGCATTCAACTATCCCCAGCGGAATTGACCCTTTATGTTGCAATCGAAGACTAAAATGCTAGACCGCTCCGCCACGCGGGTGGTTATAAAATATAGAAGGTGAGTAATATGCAAAATATATTCAAATACGGTAACTGCTTATGCAATTTTTTTTTAAAATTCTTTCGATAGAGATTGCACAGTTTCTATAAACTCTTTGAATTAAGTGAGTATTAGGTGATTTTTTTACAGCGCACTGGCAACCCTGCCCAGGACCATCGAGTGACCGTTTCTTGATCACGGGGGTGGAAGCACCTGTCAATCAACTCTGAATTCCTCAGCCTCGCATTAAAGCCAGCTCCCAGTAATACATTCTATGTTGAACATCTGTTTCTTACGTAATGTTCTTCATAATTAGTAAAGTAATATTTCAGTGGTAAATCTACAGTGGCATAGTTTATAATATAAGTAATTTAAGAAACGGTAGTGAGAAAATTAGATGTTTTTGCTTCATTCCTATCGCTTTTGCTTTCTCCATCTAATGTTCAATATCATTGCATATTCTTTCGTTTCGTTTTCTTACATCTTATTGATTGTCTGTTCAGATTCCACAACAATGCCATCTCATGCGCAATTCTTAAATACTTAATTCTTCTACCTCCCACGTGAACAAGGGCGCCCATCAGGGGGAGCAAGATGGTGCGCTCGCCCCCCTAAAGGAAATTGTACTTCGGAATATCGAAAATTCAATAGAATTTTTAAAATAGTTACATCAAAATTTGAAACTATATTTGAAATGTCGCTTGTACTTGCCCCCTTGGAAACCACAACATGGGCGCCCTTGCAGGTGAATATTTTCTTCTTCAACAGTGAGAGTCAACATCCCTCACGAACTCCCCTCTCCAATTGTACTCTCCACTGTCATTTCTTTTCCTATTGTAATTCTTACTTGTTGGTTCATATACAGGGTGTTTCAAAACAAACCGACGTTAGGGAGGTGATTCCTGACACCAAGATAACACAAAAAGTATAGACCTACCTGGGTACACAAATTCTTCCTTTCGGAGTTATAGGCTGCCGAAAACATAAAAAAAGTGAACTTTAAAAGTCCATAGCTCCAAAACTATGGGATCTACCGTAATCGGTTCAAGACTTCGCTTAAGAATTAATATATGCTCCATCCACAAATTCATGTTTCAGAATCCTAAGGTACTCACGCAACAATTTTTGTAGAGGGAGTTTGGCTACCGGCATATAATTTGAATTCTCATCAACTACCTCTATAAAAATTGTTGAGAAAGTACCGCAGGATTCTGAAACATGGATATTTGGATAAGGTACATACTAGTTCCTAAGTGAACTCTTGACACGACTACGGTAGGTCCCATAATTTTGGATCTATGGACCTTTAAAATTTATTTTTTCATGTTTTTGGCAACCTATAACTCCGAAAGGAAGCATTTGTGCACCAAGGTTGGTCTATACTTTTTGTCTTATCCTGGTGTCAGGAATCACCTCCCAAACGTTGTCAGTGTTCTTTTGAAACACCCTTTATACGTAAGTTTCTTATGAGTCTTCTGACCTTCCATTGCAATTCTTCCTTCTTTATAGAACTTTTATTAGGAATTCATTCTCGAGCAATCAAAAGCCTTTTCTAGAAAACTAACAGTACATTCATCTCCCTTTGGTTCTTCTCTGTAAACATTTCGCCGGTTTTACTCCGAAATTCTTAAATACCGTAGAGAGAATCGTAGCACTTATAAAGACAGTCATTCGCTCGTTTGTTTTTGAACTGCTCTTTTCATCAATACATTCCTCACTAACAATTACGAATACTTGCACAGTTGCGCCGCCATTGTTTTTTTTTTTTTTTTTTTTTTAAGTCCTTTGGTTTATATGGATACAGCATCGTAACTAGGGACTTTTCTTGTGAGAATAAGCTTTAGTATTTGGGCCCTTCTAAAATATATGACACATGAAATTTGGGGCTCCTAGAATGTAAATCCTTAAGATACGTTTTTATTGTTTCTAGAAGCCCCAGTTGACGCTTTACTTGAGTAAGTTTCAGATTATATCCGTGCTTGATCATAGAGAAATATTTTGTTCAGATCATGAGCCACCAACAACACATGAAAGTATTGTCAGTTCTATTGAATATGTATGGTAGGCCCTTTCCGTGTTCAACTAGTCAAATTGTGCACAATATTTGACACAACTTTAAGTTTAAAATATATATATATTATTGCTGGGAGCCCTAATAGCAGACATTTTACAGAAATGGGCCCATGCCACAATTTCGCTTCATTTAAGATTTTTTATGTGGTACACCTATTTATTGCTTCATTTACATATGTTCGTATCGTATCATGTGGATTAGGATTACTAATGAGATTTCTAGCCTTTCGGCAGCTATAGCTATTTTGGTCTATCACATATAAGGGATGATATCTTTCGGCAATCACACTGCCCGGAAAATTTGAGAGAAGGAAAGAAATGGGTGATGGAAGGACTATTACGTGAAGTACCATACCAGCATTTGCATGGTGTGAATGAGAGGAAACTAAAAAAGTTTTACTCAGGATGGCTTGCCTGAAAAAGCTTTTCCACTTTTTCAATCGAGTTTTCCAACCAGACATCGAACTCGGGACCAAAAGCGAAAGGGTTAGGAACTATGCTACGCGGGGCCACTCGTATTATGTGAAGTAAGAAAGTTTTGGCTTAACGGCGGGCAGTTTAAATGGGAGGACAATTTCCCCTGCACTCCCCTACACACACAAGTTACGCACTGTGTCTATAAAGATTTTTCTGTTGTCGCTGGAACGAACTAAAATATTACTATCTACCATCATCATTATTGGCAAATTACTTGTAACTGAGAATCTTCTATGCTCCGCGGCCTTCAGTTAACCTCTACATCCTCATTTAGATTTGTCTGGTTTGATACCGTCCATTGACTGTAGCCTCCTTCGCACCTCCCTCTCTTTCCTGCTATCTAGCACGTCCCTCATGATACAGTCCCTTTTTAGTCAGAAATCAGGTTGTATTTCTCCTTTCATTCATATCCATTTTTTTAATTTTCTCCCCCACCAATTCTAAGACTCTCTCATTCGTTTTCTCAATGACCAAGCTAATTCTATCCATTCTTATCCACATTCACATTTCAAAGGCTTCCATTCTTTTTCAATCGCTTTTCCATAATGTCCATGTTTCTGTCCCATACAGTACAATTCTCCTTATTTTATGAGCTTTTTTCTAAACTCTTTATTCAGGAACAAACCGTCACTCCTATCCTTGCTTTTATTTCACGTCCCCTCTTTATATAATCACTAATAATACTAACTAGGTATAAAAAAAAAAGTCTCCCCTCCTATTTCTATATTTGACACAGACCACTTCGTTCCAATCACCATGGATTTTGTTTTTCCAATATTTATTGTTATCCCATATTCTTCACAACTTTTCATCAAGTTTCCAAACATCTCATTGATTTTCATTTCAGGCTTCGCAACAAGTCCTTTATCATCTGCAAATCGTATACAATTAATTGAGCTGAGCGAAGCGAAGCTCTTATACTCGGGTTTCCGCGAACTCCTCCTAGACCGTTTGGCCGATCTCAACCAAACTTAGCACGCTGATAGAGTATGTCGTGCTGAGTGACAACATAGGTCGAAATAAAAAATCCGATGTACCATCGAGGAATAATGACCGAAAAACGCTTCCTCCTAGACCGTTTGGCCGATCTCAAGAAAACTTAGCACGCTGATAGAGTATGTCGTGTTGAGTGACAACATAGATCGAAATCAAAAATCCGATGTACCATCGAGGAATAATAATCGAAAAACGCTTGCATAGACTTAACATGGGGAAAAAGTTTTCACGCGATTTTTTTGTCAACAATTAAAAATGGCATTTATTATTGCATAATGGCCAGGAATGATTACGTAGTTTAAGCTCGCTCAGCTCATTTCATTGCAATCGGGTACATCCATTGCATTCCTAGTTATATATTATACCTCTTATGGAAAAACCGTCTTCATCACGTGGGATGTTTTTCACTATCTCTTTTCGATAAATAGAGTAGCGCTATTTCAGATTTGTCGAGGGGGAAGGGGGAAGGAATGATTGTCCACTGACAAGAGTTTCACAGTTTTTGTTAGTATGCTAGTGTATACTTCATTGTAAATCCTTATATATATACGCGCAACCCGAGAGGACATGGTATAAGTGACGTGTGGGGCCCATTCAAAACTGGTTAGTATCATGCACATACACAGAGACATACAGACAAGACGAGCATCCACTCTATCGCATAAGCAGCACCGTTGCAAGCACGGTGAACATATTATGCCATGAGGCGCACACCATAGCCCAGTAGTGTCCGAAGCTCCAAGCATTGAGCTAGTGGTTCTTGTTTGGGGTACACACCTCTCAATGGCTGGTAGACGACATTTGAGTGACTTTGACCGCAGGCGAATAACTCGGCGGTTGGAATTGGGCCGATCGCAAGTGGGAGTGGCGCAGGAATTCAACGTGAAGAAAAGTGTTGTGTCGAGGCTGTAGAGTCTCATCCAAAATGGAGGTGAAGTCAGTGGACGTCGTGGATGAGGCCGTCTGAAGAAGATGTCGGCCGTCGAGGACCGATTTCTCACAATTTCTGCCAAACGTAACCATCAAGCTTCAAGCTCTCAACTGGTCAATGAGTTGTTTCAGGGTACAGGACAACGCGTGAGTCGTGAAACTGTTCATCGGCGGTTCAATAGAGTATGCAAGAAGGCCTGTGATATGTGTGCCATTGAAACTGGAGCACAAACGTGCGCGTTACACATGGTGTCAGGAACATGTTGCAGTGGGCGCATGTCATGTTCCCGATGAGTCGAGATTCAGCCTGTCGTCTGATTCTGGTCGGACTTTAGTGTGGAGAGTGCCAGGAACACGCTATCATCCAAACTTCATTGCTGAACGGCCGTCCTATGGCGGTGGTTCCATTATGGTGTGTGTGTGTGTGTGTGTGTGTGTGTGTGTGTGTGTGTGTGTATGTATGTATGTATGTATGTATGTATGTATGTATGTATATGTATATATTAAACGACTTCAACAAAAGCGCTAAAATATGCACTACAACGTATGTGGCATGTATGTAAAAACGTAGGTTACATGCGTAAATCCAGAAGTTTTTGGGCTTGACATACGACTATAGGTAACATTCCGTAGCAAACGTATAACTCAAAACGTATGTTTTATAATACTTTCCGAATAAGTGTTTCATCTATTTGTACTTTTCATATGAGAGAAAAAAAACTGAATATAAGCGGTCAGGATCTCACATACAGCTGGACGTAGGCCTATATAATATATAGCTGACGTATGTAACATACGTACGGAAGATTGTTAGATGTCAGACATCCTGTAGGGGCATGATGTAACATCTAAGCTGAAAAAAAGCAGTACCTATATAGCATATGGATAAAGCATGTTCCGTACAGATTTCCGTAGTAAACATAAGGAATCCGTATATTTGTACAATATACAGCTGTCCGATAATGAATTTTTCTCAGTGTAGAAAATAACAAAAGCGCTGAAAGCAGAAAGTAATAACAAAACCCTTAAAAGCAGAAAATACTTCATTAGGGTATACTGTTATCCATAAAGAATTGAAGTCTGTACCAAGGCAAGGAAATTAATATTTATAAAATCAGTTTTGTTGATGTTTTTATGAGGCATTAAATTGTTTGGCTTTGAACATACCATTTTAATATAGATTAGATGTCTGCACGGGCTCCAGCCGAGCCCGCGTTCCGTACTCGCACCTACAAAGCATATATCACTTCGGGCCCGGGCTCGGCCTGTAAATTTTTAAATACACAACCATATTTCTCGGGCCTTTTAGGGCCTTACTTCGTAAATATACTGTACAGTGATATTGATTGGACTGTTCTTTCTGGAGAACTTTTAAAGCACAACTGCAAAATTAAACCTCTAATTACAGTTAATGAAATAATTTTGTGTTAATTATTAAGTTTCTGTAATTCGGCCGTATTTCGGGCTCATTTGATTATCACACAAACTCGGGCCAGACTCGGTCCTAGAGGCTAAAACATATTTCGAACTCGGGTCGGGCCACACATTATAAATTCACGGGTTCGGCCCCGTGCAGGCCTCTAATATAGATATTAGCAAAGAGTTACTTTCTACTTTCAGGCGCTTTATTATTATTTTATCTTTTTTAGAACCTTTTAAAAAGTTGACTAGTTTTCTTGAAAAGAAAAAGGTATTCTGTGTTCTGGTTTTTAGTGCGTTTTTGAAGTCAGTTAGTTTTCTTTTAAGTTTTTTTTTCACTTTTTCATTACTCAAATGTTTCTTATATACCTAAAGGTAGACCATTAACTTCGAATATAGTAAGTCAGCCTAAGGAAAATGCATTACCAAATATATATATATATATATATATATATATATATATATATATATATATATATATATATATATATATATATATATATATATATATATATATATATATATATATATGATCTATAGTAAATTTATGGGTCAACGCGTTATGGAATCATACGTGAACATAAACATGATATTTACACTATCCTCTCTCTGTTAAGGAGTTTCTTGGTCGAACTGCAAAGACTGTAATCAGATCCTGATAAAATTTGTTGGGACTTGTATAAAAGTATACATTTTAAAAATGAACAAGTAGCATTACCACGAGTTTCGTCGTTTATGATGTGATATTTTCTCAATTACAATTGAAACCGGAAATGATACTATATTGATATATCTCTCGGTTTCAGTAGAGATATTAGAGTGGGGATGCATATATACTTGGGACGCTTAATTGATTTCTGAAAACCACTTCTCGCTAGCTGTTATGGTTTTTATCTTATGGTCATTAATTATTTTTACCGGAAGTAGTTGCTTTCTGCCACTCCTGGTTTTAATACAAAGATTAGAGTGGAGATAGAATATAGTTTTGGGACTCTTAATTGGTTGCTGGAAACTGCTTCTCACTATCTGTTACAATTTTCACTCTAACGTTAAAACCAGAAGTGTTTGATTTCTGCCACATCTGGGCTTTAATAGGAAGTGAATAGGATGTAGGAAGTGAATATTTTTTTGGACTACAAAAGATAACTTACCTTTGCTATTTACTTGTATTATGATGTTTGCTCTATGGTAATCAATGTTAAAACCGGAAGTGTTTGATTATTTGCACTTCTGGTTTGAATAAATGGTTAAGAAAGAAAATGTTACTTATTCTTAGAACGCTAAATATGTTCTTAGAACTATTTTCGCTATCTGTTATCGTTTCCGTTCTATGTAGATCAATATTGAAACCAGAAGTTGTAGTAGATTTTTAACACTTTCGGTTTTAGTAGAGAGTGAGGGATGTATGCGTAATGTTATTTCTTGCGGACGCTAAATCGATTGCGGAAATCAGTATCTTTCTATCTATTGCCGTTTTTACTCTACAGTGATCAACGTTAAAACCGGAAATGGCTCAATTTCTACCACTTCCTGTTTTAGTATTGGGTATAGATACCGAACTCTATCCGTAACTTTTGACTCTCTACATTCTACATTCTGACTCTCTACCATTTGGTGATAATTAGCCCTAGTCTAGTAACTCCCTGCATCTTTGTATCCATGATGGACGGATGGACAAGGAAAATATAAGTTAGAAAGTAGTTTTGATACATCAAACTCCTTAAAAAGAATAATCAAAATGGGGACATCTATGTTGAAGTTATGCGTGAACATAGAACTTAAACAAATAAATAAATAAATAAATATAAAGGGGTCGAATCGAGAACCTTTTCCTTTTTTTAAGTCAGTTAATAAATTGACATGTGTTCAAAAATTTACGAAAATTGTGTTTTTTTAAAATATGTTGTGCTTCTAATGATTGTACCATCAGTGCTGATTTCGTTACGAATATTTGAACCGGATGTATGCTGCACTCCGCCAAAAAATATCATGCATTGATGAAAAGAAAGCGGGTCATGCTGCTACAGGATAAAGCAAAAGCCAAAATTGGCTCGAAAAAATGCAACAAAAATTCAAGAATTTGATGGTACAACAGGCACATATTCATGATCATTATTACCTGTTTTGGTTCATGGCACACTTCTTAAAATCACGATGCTTCACCAATCAGCAGAAAGTGGAAATAGCAATGACTAACATCTTTGGCTCTAAGGACAAGAAGTGGTATCGCCCTGAAATCAAGAAATGGGCAGGCAATCTAACGCGAGGGGATATACTTTGTATGTTAACCTGGTTTCATTGTACTGCAATATATACACGTATGTTGCGTAACAACTCTTGTAAGCTCTATAGCTTTATATAAGCAATGACCATGTACAGCGGTGACCATCCCCCCAAGTGCTTGGGCTCAAATTTAAGGTCCTTTCGTGACTATGTGGTTACATAGGCGTCTTGAGTGTGGGAAACTCGGGTTCGATAGTCTGGTGGGAACTCATATAGTTCAGATCCCACGTTAAGCTGTAGGTCCATGTCTAATATAGACACGGCGCTGAAAGGAACTCTAAAACTCCAATTAACTATTTCCTTGAATTTGCCATTCTTATCCCCATTCCCCAAATATGTAGTAGAGGTGACCGGAATTGGTTGCAACAAAACCAAAGTAACTTGCCTTGTAGACTAAATTTTAATTAATTCAAAGTTCTTAAAAGCATCTTTGTGGTATAATTGAAGATCAATTGTGCATTATCAATGAAGAAAAATTGTTCCCTATCCCTCCTCAAAGAAAACTCTCTTGGGCCCAACCTGCTCCATAAAACCCACTTGTGAGCCCTACTGACTATGTATATTTATAGATTAATTGAGCACCGTCCGTTGGCTCCGCGGAGTATAGTCGCTAATGCTCTTTTCTTTGGTGCTAACGGTGGGGACACTCGATCGAAAAGGGTAATAGCTTTTTCAGACCAATCACCCTAAGTGAGAGTTTACCACACCAGGCAAATGACGGAATGGTATCTAACATACTTCCAGGCCGCTGCATTCCCTTCCCATTCCTTTCTTCCTTTGCAATTTTCCGGGCAGGTGATCGATGAGGGATAGGGCTAACTTGACCATAGATGCCGAAAGTCCAGAAACCTAATTCCTAATCCTAATCCTATCACCACTTGTAAGTAGTATGTCATTAGAAGTTTATCATCTTATTTCGAGTTAGATCTTTCTAATTTTCAATCTATAAATGCCTATATTCCATGTCCGTGAACCTGGCCCCACCCACATGGGCACTAATTTTAAAACATATGCCAAAAATTAGTGCCCAATTAGTGCTGACGAACTGTAATGTTAAAAAAAAATTGTGCCGTTACACAGACTTCAAAAAACAAAAAAGATTCTGGGTGGGGCTAGGATCACGCTAGCCCCACCCACTCAACCGATCGAGATGAAACCTATATCCAAGGTTAGTGTTAAATTAGTGCTGTCGATACCGCATAAAAAGAAAATTAGTGCTATTATCAGAAGGCCAAAATATATTCGAAAATGTTCAATGGCGGCATCATCAAAGAAAACAAAAGATCCCTCATTTTTATGATAATATATATAGCACGAATCTTCTTTCTATGCAGTATCGTCAGCACTAATTTAGCACTAATTTTTGGCATAGTTTACAAAATTACTGTTCCATTATTAAAAGTGGGTGGGGCTGTCTTCACGTTAACCTGGCCCCACCCACAGCGGCACTAATTTTGAAACATATGACAAAAGTTAGGGCCGAATTAGTGCTGACGACCTGTAATGTTAAAAAAAATTAGTGCTGTTACTTACAAGTCAAAAAACAAAAACGATTTTGGGTGGGGCTAGGTTCACGCTAGCCCCACCCACTCAACCAATTGAGATGAAACCTATACACAATGTTAGTGGTAAATTAGTGCTGCCGATACCGCATAAAAAGAAAATTAGTGCCATTATCAGTAGGCCAAAGAATTCGAAAATCTAATATAGCGGCATCATCAAAGAAAACAATCGATCCTCATTTTTATCATACTATACATAGCACTAATTTTCTTTCTATGCGGCATCGTCAGCACTAATATAGCACTAATTTTTGGCATGGTTTTCAAAATTAATGCTGTTACACAAACGTCAAAAAACTAAAAAAAAAAAGTGGGTGGGGCTAGCGTGAACCTAGCCCCACCCACTCAACCGATTGAGATGAAACCTATACACAATGTTAGTGTTAAATTAATGCTGTCGATACCGCATAAAAAGAAAATTAGTGCCATTATCACTAGGCCAAATATATTCGAAAATCTAATATGGCGGCATCATCAAAGAAAACAATCGATCCTCATTTTTATCATACTATACATAGCACTAATTTTCTTTCTATGCGGTATCGTCAGCACTAATTTTTGGCATAGTTTTCAAAATTAGAGCTGTTACCCAAACGTCAAAAAACCAAGAATATGTGGGTGAACCTGGCCCCACCCACTCAACCGATTAAGATGAAACCTATGCCAAAACTTAGTGCTATATTAGTGCTGACGATAGACACTAACATTGTGTATAGGTTTCATCTCAATCGGTTGAGTGGGTGGGGCCAGGTTCACGCTAGCCCCACCCACATATTCTTGGTTTTTTGACGTTTGTGTAACAGCACTAATTTTGAAAACTATGCCAAAAATTAGTGCTATATTAGTGCTGACGATACCGCATAGAAAGAAAATTAGTGCTATGTATAGTATGATAAAAATGAGGATCGATTGTTTTCTTTGATGATGCCGCCATATTAGATTTTCGAATATATTTGGCCTAGTGATAATGGCCCAAAAGTGTAGGGGGGTGGTAGAAATTAGGGGAGACCGATCCAACCATATTATAATTCGTCACCATATTATAATTCATTTGGAAGCCTACCGTGAATATTTTAGGGGGCCCAGTAAAAATTTAGCGGGGCCCGGCCCTAACCGTTCTCCGTGTTCCTTGCTTACTGGTCCGAGATTTTGAGGAGAAAAGTCAAAATGTGAGTGCAAAAAGTGTAACTTTAATGACACGTTGCATCCCATAAGTTGAAAACTGCGCACCGTGTCAGTAATAATAGCTTCATAATTTTCAGCCTTTACATTTCCAATGAAATCTGAACATAAACATTTAAATGACAGCCATGCTAATGTCTCAATTTCAGAGAGTTTAGTTTCTAAGTCTTCATCCTGCATGACCGTTTTAATCTGTGGACCAAAAAAATCTCCTTTAGTTTTTGCCTCACTTAAGTTTGGAAATTTCTCCTTAAGGTGCGTGAAAACAATACTTCTCCATCTAGTTCTTTAACAAAAATCTTCATCAACCCAAGCTTGATATGTAATGGTGATAAAAATAAATCTTGAGGATTTACAATTGGTTTAAGAGATATGTTCTTAGTGCCAGGAACGAAATTTTGTCTTTGAGGCCAGTATCTAGGGCGTAGTAGTTTGCTTTGTCACGGTTAATGGCATTTGAACTTTTTGTATTCAATGAAGTCCAATATCGCACTTATAACTTCATACGTCTCCTTTGTAAGAGCCGCATTATGTTACAGGAACAGATGGGTGAACATTTCCAATATGAGAAGTACTGCATTTAGACTTAGTTTCGAGCTGTCAATGAAGAAGTGCCACTCGGTGGGATTATGTTCATGTACCAAAGACTGAAATAAGCCATCTACATTGTTACAATAAACATTCCCCAAGTAGCAAGAAAGTTTTCAGCCTATTGGCGCGTGCTTGGCTTTTGGCTTTCTACGCTTGCACTTTCAACGCGTGCTTTCATACAGTCTGCCTTTCGTTGTACTTGCAAGCAATGCTTTAGACCCTTCGCAGAGTGTCATAGCATCACTGGCCGTTCATTGGTTGTTGACATGCTGCTAGCGTACAACGCTTGCATCAAGCTTGAAGGGAACACTGAATTCAAGGTTGCCCCCATGTAACTTCGTTACTGAAATCCAGCTTTCGGCAAGCTTGTACGCTTTCCAATTAAACTGGATACAAGCTTGGCCGACTTGCAATGCAAGTTTATACCAAGCGGTTTGCAAGCTGTTTCTACTACTAAGGTTGCCTCCATTTTCAACAGAATAGTCCTCAAAATGATTTTGTCGTTTTCTAAACAAACTTATTTTAACATGTTAAGCTAAGAGATTCTAACGCTGAAGCCTGTAGACTAACAATAATACTCCGATTTTGTTTTAGGAAGATTTAAGTCTCGTACAAGATCAACTGCTTTAAATAGTGGTTTTGCAATTTCACTTTTCGGATTTCGGAAAAATTACGGATTTTGGAAAAATCCGATGTCGGAAAAAGTCCGGAATTCTTCTAAAATGCCGAGATTCGGAAAAATTCCAGAATGTTTCCGAAATCAAATTTTTTTAAATTCCGGATTTTTACGAATTTCGGAATTTTACCGATATCCAGAATACTTCCGATTTTACTTTTCCGGGATGTAAAAATCCCGGAGTTGACCATCTCTAATATAAATATTAAAGTTCAAAATGTAAAACGGTTACGACCCTTGTTATATTTTGAAATAGTTAAATTAAAAGAATACAAACCTTAAATAGCAATTAAGTCAGAATAATAATAGGCTAATAATAATCAGCAAATCGCCCGCACACTAGTGACGTCTACTAGCGTCAGACAGGCTTAAACGATAGCACAAGTAGCGACATTAATTATTGTGACTTCACTATCAAAAATTAGCGTAATACATTGAGACTTCTGCCGTTCAATCTTGCCATGGACAAAATATAAAAAGTTTTGCTCATAGCCTTAGTTAAATACAATGAGCAGTTCAGATAGCGAAGTGAGTTCTATTTCGTACGCATTGAAATAACACGTTTCTATATATACGTATATATATATACATACATATATATCAAACGTATTGGTATTAAAAAGAATGCTATATAAGACGTACAGACAAATTGTGGACCGTTGTTCGAAACAAAATATAGGTAGAATGAAGCGTTCTCTAATTTTTGGATGAGTTACCGCGTGCTTTGGGTAGACAACATGATCTTTGCAATCTATTTAAGGCTGACACAAAGAAGTGTTTTCTTCATTTTTCTTTTTTTTATCTTCTAAGAAAAGTGAGAGAAAGGAAGAAAAGAATTATTGTCGATGTTAACAAGAGGTAGGTAAGTAGGGATTTTGCAACTTGTAGAGGTGACGAGACGTGAGTTTCTCGCCATGATTAATCTAATACCACGCTTGTTACAACTCACACACTGAACTGTAGAGCAAGGCAAAGCGAAAAAAAACCGTGGAATTATTTTTCACGCTTAATTTTTCATTTCATTCCCTTGTTCTCAGAGGACTGTTTTCTTCACCACTCAACAACTATCTGTTTTCTTTTGTTTTCTTTTTTTTAAAGCTAACAACCCAACAAATGATGGGCAAAGTAGACAACTGACAATGCAATTTTTTTTTTTTTTTTGGTTTAATTTAGAAGTATTTGAACCGTATTGTAATTTTGCTTTTTACATAACATCAAGGGTGCATGAGACGTTTCTCTACAACTTTCTGTTGAATTCAAACAATATTTGTATGTACCGAGAACCAAACCCAAATCTCCAGTATTACAAATGAGAACATTAGCTATTTAGAAAGAATTAATGTTCCTTGTTACTTTGACTTACTTGTGCATATGTGTTCAATTCTTACTATAACTAGCTTTGGACAAGTATTAACAGCGGCGCAAATCTGTTTTCAACATTAAGGAAGGGCGGGGGGTAGGACCGTTCTCATATTATTTTTAAGCAATGTTCAAAATATTTTATGAAGTTGGAAAACAATGCTGTGGAGGATAAGGGGAGCAGAGTTGTCTTCAACATTGAGAAGCGGGCAGATTTGAGGCTTATTCTGGGGGATATCAATTTCATCTCATTTTCCTTTGTGGCAATCAGACACAAATAAACACATCTTTCCTTAAAAAAAAAAAATCGAATCGGAGGGGACAGTTACAAGATTGGAGGGAACATGTCCCCCTTATCTCCCCGGGATTTGCGCCAGTGAGTATTAATCTGTTAATTAAATCTGAGTACACTAATCATTCAATTAATTCATCAATTTAGATGTAGGCCTATAGTCTCTAAGAAGAAAATAAAATTTGTTTGTAGCCTATGAAGATTTTTGTTACTACAATTGTCTTAGCACGGTTATTTTCAAACGGTGTGCCGCGACGGAACCGCTGATATGCCGGAAGAAAAGGATGTTGAAGAATATGATGAATACTCTGTAGACAAGTTTATTATTTATATCTTCCAAGACGAAAAGAATATTGTTTGTCGTCATTTCATTGTCAGGCAGGTGAAGACGAAGTTCCGTAGATAAAATATGTTAATGATCAAAATTACAAAATAACTTGGTATTAGCTATATAAAATAATAATAATAATAATAATAATAAATAAGAAAATAAGAAAATTAAATTTTTTACAAGTGTACCACACCATTTTAAATTATAGGGTTAGTGTTCCAAAAATTGATAAAGAGTGCAAAATGAAACTATTAAGAAAATAAAAGATAACTGAAACTTAATAATAATAATAATAATAATAATAATAATAATAATAATAATAATAATAATAATAATAATAATAATAATAGACTATTAATTCATTAAATGAATTAATTCATTATAAATGTCTGAATCAGATTAAATTCATTATATGAATGCAAATAAAAGTCGCCTTTCACAATTTGAGTGCATTTTTTTGCATAATTTGTATTACACCTGTTTCAATATGTATTTAGTACATTTGCTTTCTTTTATTTTTTATTTAACATCTTCTACACATCATATTTAATCTTTTATCTATTATCTTAATGTATGTATTGTTTTAATGAATTTCCTTAAAGGTCTTTCACGTTTATGTTAAGTTGAATAATGGACGAGTAAAGCACTTACATTACTTCCACTTATAACAATTATTGAGATTTAGGACTGATTTGTTTAGTCTCGAAGATATATGACTGCCTCATCTCGTCTCGAAATTCGAGACAAGACAAAAGTAATACACGAGATACATGATTAAAAAAAATATATAGTTGGAAATTTGCCAATAGTTTGATCAACATGCAATTTATAACGGAAACAACTTACAAACGGACCAGAATAAGACAATGGACGGATAGTAGACGATGCAGTATTTTTATTTATCTACATTTGGGGATATTCGACTTTGAGGTCAGTATTACTTTTTACGAGACCAAAGTAATACGCCTATAATATGATAATAAATAAAATAGTACCAGCAGTGCCCCCTGGAATACTACGTGTGTCCCCCCAGGAACACTTTTTTCTGAAAGAACGACTGTGTGAGCGCTCTACCACTGAGCCAAAACTGTCCCTTAAAATTATGTTTCCGGTAATTATCCAGTCATTTCACTAAATATTGTATCTTAATACAATCAAAACCTGTTAAATTGAACACGTGAGAATGTTATAGTGAGAGGGTGGATTTGATTTAATCACTTTTGAGGACACTCGTGTGAAAATTTCTGCTCTATCTACCTTTATACACACTCATATGGAAAGATCCTATGCATATGCTCGTGTACTCCTCACATCTTTTGGAGTTTCATTTCTTATTCAATAGAGTTATTGCTGTCTTCTACAGATCTCTTGGTCATTCCAAGGGTCTCCCGTTGTGGATAACTTTTTATATTGGAACTATGCCTTTTCACATTGCTCCCATATTTTTAATTCATTTATGTTAAAATATTACTTAACTAACCCCGTTTTCTTTTTATTTATCATCTCAACTATCGTTTTTTTGAACTCGAACTGATGTATCGTAAATTCTTTGTCATTCCTACTTTCTTAGTTTCTTTTTTCGACATATAAACCTGTGATTCTCAATCTTTTTGATGGGCGATACACCTTACTGATTACTTACAACATCGCGACACATCTATTGGATATTTTATTAATAGTAATATGCATTATATAGTAGTGTAAGACTAATTAAGTTTCTACGAAGTAGTACTACAGTAGTACTGAGCATTGGTGCTGCCGCTAGAGGCATCGACTGATAGAGTATATCTCGAAATTGATATTATTTAATTATTAAATGTTTTATAATATTTACAATCTAAAATTTCGCGTCACACTTTATGGGGCAGCGTGGAACATCAGTGTATCGCGACACAACGCAACGATTGAAAAACGCTGATCTAGACAATAATAGCGATCTATCCTTGCAAGTATCATACAAATGCTTAAATAGTATTTTTGTCAATTTCAGAAATGTCATTTCACCAACTTTCTCATTCGTATCTTTTTTTTTTTTTTTTTTATCATTGTTAACGTTTCCGCAAAACATCCATAGATGACACTTTTATGCATATTTCTTCGTATTTCTCTAGTCTTTCCAATTTGTCTATACTTTAAAAAAGAATTAATATTTTCGGAAACTAAAACGTTTCTGTTTAGCGAGTCAAAATATTTAGCTTCGTATATATAGTTTTCTTTTTAAATAAATTGATTCTTGCAAATTCTCTTGGCATTTATTTGTTGGAAATTCTGTTTATTAGTAGAAAGTTAGTTGATGATGTTAATTATGAGGCATAACTGCATCTTCTTGGTCCTGATTTGTTGATTTGTGCTGCTTTAACGTGGACAGTGGCGTATTTAGGGGGTGGCTTCCGGGCTTAAGCCCCCCGAAGTCACCTAGTATAGTAAAGTGAATGAAATATCTTGCAGAATTTTCACATTTCCAGGCAAAGTCCCCCCCGAAAGTTAGCAAAGCCCCTCCCGAAACAAAATCGTAAATACGCCACTGAACGTGGACCTATATAACATGAAGTAATAAAGGAAATCGACACCGGCTTATCCATTCGAATGGCCTAACTTAACAAATAATTACAAAGTTAATAATTAATTCTACGCTGTACACTAGAACACTGGCGTACGCAAGGACGGGTCTGGGTTTTAACACTTTCTTTTACGAGATATTGAAAAACAAAAATTTACCATATTAAGAGGTAAGTACAAAAATTGAGGTTGTCTTGGAGCAATATAAACTTGAATTTATCCTTTAATGAAATTCTGTATAAGCCACTACAGCATAATAGCCACAGGAATGTAGAGGGTTAAGTGCTGTATCGCCGAACCAATTTTAGGAAATTTACCAGGTCAATTAGATAATTTATTTTGGTTTGTGAGGAAGAATGAGTGAAAGTCAGGTGAGGAGAACAGTTGAACTTAAGAAAGTGGTTGTTAATGTATGAAGCACTGTATGTAGAGGCGGAAGGAACTATTTGGAAGAGATGTACACTTGTTATGATTTAGTCGCGGAAAAGGCAGTGTGGAAATGACGCGTATATTTCTATACGATTGTACACGATTTTCTACTTGAAAACTTTACACGCTTCTGTTTCCAAGGTCTAATCTAACCTAACCTAACCTAATTTAGTACATTTTGGTACTTTTTTTTTGATAGCAATTATTATCTCCGCACGTAAGATGTTTATGCCGTATACTATATTTTGCGCTACCCTAGTTTATATGTATACCCACCATCGCTGACGCGCATGCTCCGTACGGACGCACCCCTGCTACCGTTCGGGTCCCCCTGCTACGGTTCTGCCCTGACTCAGTTAGATAGTACTTGTGATTTTAATGACCACCTAGCACAAATTCGTTAGTGTCTTTTGCACAATAGTTCTTATCGCGTATTACACTAATGTACTCCTAAATCTACAAGAGAAATATGCAAGTCCTCACTCCTATCGACAACGTCGAAGCCAGTACTTGAGCCAGAGTCACTACCAAGAAACTAAATATAGATAATCCCTTTTTTCGGTTTCCTGGTAAAGTTTACTCACCTCTGTTTTAAAGGTTAATCTAACCTAATTTTGGAACTTTTTCCCGATTTTTCGTGTGGTCCTTTGATACAGCACTAATGCCGATTTATACTGTTTTTAATTCGGTTTAACTTTTCATAAATTATCATCTCCGGATAGATTGAAGTGACTGAAAGTAATCTTGAGAATGTGGTAGCTGAGAAAGTGGTAGATCCGCAAGCAAAGCTATGAATCGCTCCTTCACCACTTTTATGGCAGGGCAGGGATGCATGATACCTTCTTTGCGTATTTATAAATAAGAATTCAACAATAGTATTACCATACAATATAATGAAAAAGTGACCAATCATAAGAAAACATAAAGCAATCGATTTATTTCATTGGGATGAACTAAATGCTGACGTATTTAAGGGAAAAGCATGTGTAGTTTACGAGCAAATAGACAAAAACTTATTTTATGACACTAAAAATACAGTACAACTTCGTTTATTCGGCCCTCGTTGATCCAGATCACCGAATAATCCGGACCAGATTTGTAAACAAGAGGAAATTGTAGCGGCATGTACATCTCGTCAACTATTTGACAAAGGATCGTATCTCAAAATCTCACTTTTTCAGACATAAAGAATGAAACATAATTCCACAGAGGAGGAAGAAAGTTAAATAAGCAAACATCATGGCGTACTTGGAGCGTCAGCTCGATACCACTCCAGCTGAACTATTAATGATAAAGCGTTTGCATGACCGTGTTTTATTCAAACACCAAACGTGTTTGAAAGAGAAGACAGTGGACCAATTCTTTGTTAAGGAATGATGTAAAAAGTTACCGTAATAAACGGTAAGTCTGGTTATTTAAGGAATTATTTTGCTTATTACTCATATTACCCGGATTATTTTGATTTTCAATTTTCCGGATTGCCTTTGGGCCCAGTTAGTCCTGATAAGCGGGATTGTACTGTATGTTATTCGTGGTCAACAAACACAGATTCCAAATCCTACTACGTACTGAATTCAAACTGAAACCAAAATAGCCTATAATCGCATCAAACCTTTCATTCTGATACCAGCGAGATAACAGTATGTACTATTGTTAATATGATAAAATGACATTAGCTCTTTAATTTTAATGTTTCTAAAGTCAAATGTATTTCTTGTACTTGCATGTCAACAGTCATATGTGCGAAAGACGACAAGCTAATGAAATATTGTTCCCCTCCCTCTAACTTTAAACTTCATTTAGCTCGCCTACTTGAACCAAATTTTTAAAAACATATTTCTGTTTTTTGTGTTTGCTATTCTTATCAATTTGAATTTGATCAATTTTGTTGGTCAAACTTTCAATATCTTACATTTTTGTTTCTCTTTAAATAGGTCAGGGTCGCGTGAACCAACTTGGAGGTGTATTCATCAATGGAAGGCCACTGCCTAATCACATAAGACTGAAAATAGTCGAGATGGCGGCGGCCGGTGTGAGACCGTGCGTCATCTCGCGGCAACTCCGTGTCTCCCACGGTTGCGTGTCAAAGATTTTGAACCGCTACCAGGAAACCGGAAGTATCCGTCCAGGCGTGATTGGTGGCAGCAAACCTCGCGTGGCCACTCCCGAAGTAGAGAAGAGGATCGAAGAGTACAAGAAGGAAAATCCCGGGATTTTCAGTTGGGAGATACGGGACAGGCTGATAAAGGTACGTTTTCTTACAGTACATTTTTTACGCAAGAATTTAAGGCTGTAAGCAAAATGCATGGAAAGCTTCGGTTCTCAAATGAAAGAAAGAAATTAATAACCTAAATCAAAAACATCAGCAAAAGACGCACACTTGATACTTTAAAGGCCTTGAAGCAAAACATTATTTGATTCTCGATATCTGGATTGTTTACGATATGATCTAAATTCTGAGCATAGTTCATTGCACGAGGTCAAGACTAATAAATAGATATTGTCCGTCCCAGTTCTTTTGGTTAGATAATATTGTAGAATATTTACTATTGAATATGTGGAAAATGTGGAATAAGTTGCGGTAAAATATCTAGTATCGTATATAAAGTTAAAAAATCTATAAATTTTAATTTACCAATTTGTGTGTAACTTTTCTCAAGAGTATACGAAAATCGAGTATTACGATATTCATGCAATTCTACTATAAAACATGGCTGACATCTCGTAGAAAGGAAACGAAAGTTTGAGAATTTTGTGTTGATTGAAACTTGTGATCAGAATAAACTTTAATTCTTTATTGGATTTAGGGAAAATTTTACTTATCCCTATTTTTCACAACAATATTTTTAGGACTTTTCGCCTCATACTTTAAACACAAATTAATATATAAAAACTCATTGAGTTGAATATATGCTACGTAATTAAAAACTCGAAAAGTTCATACGAGGTGCACACTGAAAGTACGTGCCGTTTCGTTCTAATTTCCAAGAACAAGGTAATATAGGAAACTAAACTATGTCTATTTCCCAACATTATTTATATACAGTTGCCATCGCTCCGTCCATTTTGTGAGGTGATGTGGCATAGTTATCTTTGGAAGTGTGTTCCGGATACTGGAAAATAACACTTCCCAGGGATAATCTACTGGCAAAGTGACGTTCATGAAGAGAATCCTTGAGGTTTGGGAACAACCAGGTCACTACGACTAAGCCTGATGAGTAGTGTGGGTATGGCAGAAATTCAATACCGTGGTCAGAAAAGAATGCGGTCTAGGTGGGACAATATCACTCTCTGCTGCGAATCCCAGAAAATAGTATATAACACCTTCTCATTGGATGCCACCTGACGAAATTTTTTGGGTAGTGGTGAATTTGTGTGTTTCCACTGCATCGACTGCCTTTTTATTTCTGTGTTGAATAATTCAATCTTTGATTCATCCATTGTTACAACAGTTTCCAAGAAATTTCCGCCTCTCTCTTTTGAAACTTGTCAAATTTGCAACACTTGGTAGAATCCTTACCTCTTTTTAAACGTCATTGAGCATTCGTGGAACCCAGCGAAAGGCCCAGTTGGTTTGTAATTATTCGTTTTACTGTTTCCATTGTTAGCCCTAGTGTATCACAAATCTCTTGCATGATGACATACCTATCTTCCACGATGACATTTTCAATACTGGCAATGTTAGCGTCAGTTGATGCTATTTTTGGATGTCCAGACCTCTGCTCATCTTTCACTCATTCGCCTCGCTTTAAACTCACACGCAAACTCTTTAAAAGTGTTTCCTGCAAGAGCACGGACGTACCCTCCAATTGGTGATGAATATCGGCAGAGGGGCCGCGGTGGCTCAGTAGTAGAGCGTTCACCTCTGGTACATGGGATCCCGGGTTAAAACCCTGCTCTCGCCAAGTGAACTTTGTGATGGACAAAGACCCATGGTGGAAAGACTACAAGGTGGTTGCATGCGCATGTCGCCTAGAGCGCTGTCGTGGCTGTGACGTCATCTGGTTTGCAAGAGACAACGGGAAAAAGCGCGGCTTTAGGTGAGAAGTGGAAATTCTTTGTTACTTTGTTCTTTTAAATGATATCGAGAATGCTTAACTGTGCAGTGTACGGCTGTAGTAATTATTACAGAAAAACTAAGGGAACTAATATAAAATACTTTAGATTTCCTCAAAAAGAGGGGGAATGTCTCCAGAAATGGATTTTAGCTTGCAGGCGATAGGACAAAATAAACCTAAAATATGGTAATTTTTACATAAAAGTAATAAATAAATGCAATGTTAAATGAAATTATAAAAAAGCGATTTCATTATGTAGTTTCTTTTTAGTATTAATAGTATATAGGGCTACAGTAGCTTGTGTTGATTCTGCATACAAAAATCCAATAGTACGATTTAAAAAGACGAACTTTGAGGCAAGACCCGGATTCGAAATCATGACGGAGGGGAACCGACAGAGGTTATCATTTCTATCATCATTTTCTTTTACATAAGATATTGAGGCAAAATTTTCCCCACAGAGGCAGGCATGTAACTCGAGAAGGGAGGCACGATGATCTAGGAGGCTTACCTCCCTCGAGTTATGCAAATGGAGAGCATTGAACGCGTTAAAGTAGTTCAGGTCCCATTTCATTCTGGAGGTCTGCATTCCCTGTAGCCTCGGTGCTAAAACGGGACGTTGCACTTCAAATTAACTAACGAATGGAAGGTTCGTAATAATGATTAACGGTTACAAAGATATATAACAATGTATTAGATCAAGAGAATAAAGTATCCACCTACCATGTCAGGGCGACATTGTCGGGACATTTTTACACTCAGATTTTGAAATTTTTGTTCATTTTAATTATAACTTTGGATAATTACATATACATATTTAGGGGCCCCCTACAGAATTACAAAATTAAGAATAACTGCAGTAAATTTAAAAATATAGTAGATTCTCAACCAATCAAGGAAGTACGGTGGCTCAGTGGCAGAAGGCTCACCTCTGGTGCAAGGGATACTGGTCCGCTTCTCGGTCAAGTGAGTTTGTGGTGGACAACATCTTGAGTTTCTCGGATTACTCCCGCATTCTCATTCCACCAAATTCCACATAATCATTCACTTGAATTTATCTTTTGTCTTCTTTAGTCCACGGAATAGAAAAGAGAAAACTTATCAAGAAAATTAAGAAAATTATGTAATTTTATGGTTTATATGTTTTCTAGTCTAGCTGTAACACCCCTACATCGTCTTCACCTACGCCTAGTACTTTGTTTCTTGCTTGAAATAGTAAAGGTGCAATTTCTTTGTTTGAGGTACTTTGTATATACATATTTATTTCTATATATTTTTAGAACACAATAGTATATGTAACGTTTTATTTCGTACAAATGTTTAATAATAGTTTGTTATGGCGTAAATTTTGACACTAATATTCAGAGAACTGTCAGTTTCACCAAACCTTTTGTATAAATACAAATTCTATAAATGAGCGATCAGCAACTTCAAATAAGATGATTTTTTATAAATAAAAAATAAAAACAATGTTTAAAATATTAAATACGTGCGTCCCTGCTCAATAAAGTTTTCCCCTGAGATTCTGACGAAACTTACGTGGGAGCAACCTCTTAAAAAAACTGTCCAAGCATAACGAAAATATACGTACGTGCATTTCTGTTTACGAAAACCATGAATTCTCCCTTGAGATATTCTCAAAATTTATATTGAGGTCATCAGCAAAGAATTCTCTTTCAAGCAAAATAATAATAATAGTAAATCAAAACCGATCAATGTGTTACGAAAATATACTTGAGCATACATAAATATATAATAATGAAATGCATTAATGACACACTGTTTTATAGATTATTCAGGCCTATACATACTCGAGTGTATTACTCCAGATGTTTAAAAAAGAAAAGAAAGAAAGAAAGAAAAGAAAAGAAAGAAAAAGGAGAAAATGTAGTGAGTAATATTGGCTTGTTCAAGCTTCAAAGTTGTTTAATAAATTTATGAACTGATATTGTTGTTTCTTTTGCTATTTTAAATATCTTCCTTTGAATTCACTTAACTTAAGTATTGATTACATTACGTTTATATAATTATTGTTTGTACTAAAATTTTTACTTCGTTGAAGATCACTATAAATAAAACAGAAGTTTGCATGTAAGATACCAGCGAGCAAGCGCTTGTTTAAAGTTCATCTGACTCTCGCTGGCCACGTCTGCGACCAAAATGACGTCATGCGCCAGAGCGACAAGAATGTAGCACTGCATTGCATCCACCTTGTTGTCTTTCCACCATGCAAAGACCGTGTGCTTGAGTTTCCTCGGGGTTCTCCCGTTTCCTCCCACTTTCTTCATTCCACCCATTCCATTCATTGGTCACAATCACCGTCTCCTTTAGCCTAGCCGGCATAATCGTGGGACGTAAAACTAAAAAAAAAATATCGGCAGCACAGCACCTAGCTCTAGTGAGTTATTTCACAATTACCCGTTGCTCTTCAACAGAAAATTCCATGTCCACGGGCAGTGTCAGCAACACGTGCTCGTTCAGGCACTGTGACTCAAATGGTGCCACCTAGTAAACAAACCGTACACTGCTTAGAGACGAAGGATGGAAGTTTCGGACGCCTCAGTTGCTTTCCTGAAATGAAATATATATATATATATATATATATATATATATATATATATATATATATATATATATATATATATATATATATATATATATATATATATATATATATATATATATATGGACTTTACAATACAATGGCACGTACTTTTGGTGGTAACCTCGTAGTAGGCAGAATAGAGAACTACCACACATAGAAAATAATAATAATAATAATAATAATAATAATAATAATAATAATAATAATAATAATAATAATATTTCATGAGTTTCGTTTAACAGTGTGAAACTACGGTAGAATTAGAAACTATCTAATTCAATACTTAAAATTGAAGTAGTACTTCTATAACTACTCGCTATATCTACTATTTTTTACTAGATATAGATTTACACATACTATTTTTTTTTCTATGGCGATAAAGAATGAAACAAAAAAAATCGTTAATTTCAACCACTGCTGGTTAAATAGAGGATTATGGAAGAAGAAAGAACCTAGTATTGGCAAGCTAAATTGATTGCAAAAAAAAAAGAAAAGAAAAGAAAAGAAAAAAGAAAAAGAAAAGAATAGAAAAAAAGAAACAAAGGAAAGAAAACGCATCTCGATAGCTCTTACAGTTTTTGATCTATGAAAATCAGTAATGGAACCAGGAGTAGGCCTACTACTAAATTCAATCACTGCCGGTTGTTTCCATATAGTATTTTGGGTAGTAAAGATATATATATTCTCTACACTCTTGAGACGTTCTAGCGATTGCAAAAGACCATTTGTCATTATCTACCACCATTTCTGCTCTATAGTGACAAATGATGAAACCCGAAATAGGTTATTTGAACCACTTCCGGTTTGAGTAAAGAGGTGGTGGAAAAGATGAAACTTATTCTTGATAAACTGAATCGATTACAAAAAAAAAAAAAAAAAAAAGCATCTCGATACTTCGTCCCGTTTCTGTCTTATGAAAATCAGTATTGAAACCGGACGTAGTAGAATATTATGTGGTTCAAATAACCTATTTCGGGTTTCATCATTTGTCACTATAGAGCAGAAATGGTGGTAGATAATGACAAATGGTCTTTTGCAATCGCTAGAACGTCTCAAGAGTGTATATATCTTTACTACCCAAAATACTATATGGAAACAACCGGCAGTGATTGAATTTAGTAGTAGGCCTACTCCCGGTTCCATTACTGATTTTCATAGATCAAAAACTGTAAGAGCTATCGAGATGCGTTTTCTTTCCTTTTCTTCCTTTGTTTCTTTTTTTCTATTCTTTTCTTTTTCTTTTTTCTTTTCTTATATATATATATATATATATATATATGTGTGTGTGTGTGTGTGGTTATTTTCATTGATTTTTATAGTCTTTCTTATTTAGAATTCTAAAAGAATTCTTGAATAGATTTTTCTAACGACTGTTACAACGACTTACCGAGGGTAGTCGTCAACCTGGTTCGACAAAATATGATATACAAATCGGGAGTGGTAGTAATCTTTAATAATTATATACTATCGTTCTCACCTTTTATATAAGAATGATAACGTCGATAAACAGTGCTAAAAATGGTTTATTAGTTGATATACTTTATAATATATTTTCCTTAACACTGTCAAGCACACAAACTTGCTGACTCGGTATCCATAAACATGTACATAGCAACCACTATCCCATAATAATACCTTACGTATCTTAAAAACATTCTTCTTCTGTTATTATTAAATTAACATTCTATGAAGTATAGTGCATATGTATGAGCACTTTCTGCCCAAGGTACAGGTAATTATTAACCTATACAAAGTATTTTGTTATATAAAATGTCGCCCGACAAATGGACTGAATATAAAAGTCATAAGCGAGTTTGGCTTTTATGTTTAAGAACCACTGGTCCGTTTACAATAATGGTCTTAAATTACATATGTTCTTTATATTTTGATCACACCTCGTATATATCTTCATTACATTTCATATATATATAAATACATTTATAACAAATCTTTAATTTCATTAATCCTTGTCTTATATTACATTAATTATATTTATATTATTATCATTCATTACATTATTATTATTATATTTTATCCTTTATTACTAAAAACGTCGACACTTATTAATATAATTGACGAGGGTGAAACACAAATTACCATGATTAATAGTTTTGATCATTATTAAAACGGTGATGTTGCAAATAATGTTTGCTCTTTCAGGGCGCATTGAATAACAAATAAGTTGGATGTTGCATTTTAATGTATACATCGTAGCACTAAAATGTCATAAATAAAGAAGAATTTTGTTCGAATAATATATAGGATAGCTCATAAAAACATTCGTCGAATAATTAGTTTTATAGAATAGATCTTCTTCTTAACATAATCTTTGACAATTAAGTTTTCAAGGCAAGTCAATCTAATATAAATAACCTTTGCTTTTAATTAATTATAAATCGAATTATGATTCATAACAGTAACAAGAAAGAATAAAAATCATTTGAAAATTAGCTTTTCAGTCTACCTAAAACTCTATTTAAGCACTTCAAGTATTTATAAGAATCGTTTTCATTATTGATATTAACACATAAACTTAAAAATAAAAATTCACAAGAATCTATAACTGATATGAATTTAACCTAATTTCATTAACGGTAATCAGGTTACGTTCGTACTTGCATACGATTCTAATAGAGTACATTGTACTGCACAATCGTGATTAGGTTCTGTACTATTTTGTACATGTATTACGTCGTGATTCTGATTTTGATATGAAGTGCCATCTCTTGACCTCCAATTACGTCTATCCACGTAGTTCGCTGTATTCCTGGAATTTCGCCATACATTCCGTCTATTTTTAAACCTATTTTGATTATATGGTCTAACATATGGATTGCTACGATTAATTAGATTAGGCGGATTCCCTACATAACTTTGTCTATTTTGCTCGTTTTGACTGCTAGAATTTACTCGGCTTAGGTTATGTTCCGTATTGTTCACAGTTCGGATATTCAAATTCCGAACAGGCATAAAATGATCTGAATTATTCTTATTTTTACCCATTCCTGCTTGTTGATTCATAGCATGGTATTGAGTTTCATAGCATTGAACAAGCATTAATAAATGGTTGAAACTCATACACTGTGTGGAAAATAAGATCTGTTGTAACTTAAATGGAAGCAAATTTCGAATTGATGCTATTATTCTCGATTCCGATTGCAATGGATTAACTACCTTTAATTCGTTGTATGTATTTACAACAAACTCTACAACAGATTTATGCAATCGAGGATTGAAGTGTTGATTTCTAATGGTGGCATCTCTATTTGCCAGCAAAAAGTCATTTTCATAATTCGCGATCAATGCCGCTTTGAATTCCTCATATGTACTGATGTGATCACGTACTGCTTTAAACCATAGTGAACAAGGTGGGAGTAATACATGAGGGATTAATTTCATATATTGTGATCTATCTATACACATTATATTGCACTCATCCTGGAATTTCTCTAAGAAAGAAGTAGCATTCTCGTTACACTTACCACTGAATTTACTCATGGCTCGTATTTCACTCATCTTAACACTTAATTTTACCTTCCTTTTATCATTCCATGTACCCATTGGGTGACAGTTCCTATTCATGACGTGATGTGTCGTTACACCATCTATGTTTCGTCCATCTGTACTCTTCGGATGAATTTCTTCTAAAATGATATCCTCATCAGATACCGGCGAAGGTGGGTTCATCTCTGGTGAGTGTGGAAACTCCAAGCGACCATCACACAGGTTATTGTGGTATGTGGGGTCCTTAACCTGTAGCATTCTAATTTCTTCCTGTAACGTAGCTAACAATTGCGTATTTGTACGTATGTTGTTAGCATTACTGATGACCTGGATCTTTTGTTGTTGAACAGAAGATTCGGTTACTTCTAAATCCTTTTTTATATCACTGATTTCTTGGCTCAGGTGGTTGTGATTACTCTGGCATTGCTCCGATATTCCTTTTAACTTTTCCTCGAACTGCGAGGTGATATCGCTCATCGTCTGGATAATTAATTGTTTTGTTTCATCCGACTTCTGTTCCATTCGTTTGCTTAATTCCTCGTATTGTTTGTTAGATTCATCAGACTTCTGTTCTATTTGTCTACTTAATTCTTCAGAGTTATGCTTCATCGTCTGCTTTAACTCAGTAGACATCTGCATCAATTGCTGCTGTAATACTAGCAAGATTCGATCTTCTGATGATGTCATTTCTGGTGCTACATTATGTTCACCATTGTCACTATTATGGGACTCCTTTTCCATTGTTTCATTGTCCATTTTTCTTATAATTGTTCTACCACTTCGTAATATGGTCAAATTTGTATTCATTAACTATATGACAAAAAGTAAATTCAACCTTACTCTGCTTCAGGATGTGAATTTGCAGTATTTCCCTGGTTAGGTAAACCAAAATTTTTATACGATGTTACCAAAGGGTAGTCGTCAACCTGGTTCGACAAAATATGATATACAAATCGGGAGTGGTAGTAATCTTTAATAATTATATACTATCGTTCTCACCTTTTATATAAGAATGATAACGTCGATAAACAGTGCTAAAAATGGTTTATTAGTTGATATACTTTATAATATATTTTCCTTAACACTGTCAAGCACACAAACTTGCTGACTCGGTATCCATAAACATGTACATAGCAACCACTATCCCATAATAATACCTTACGTATCTTAAAAACATTCTTCTTCTGTTATTATTAAATTAACATTCTATGAAGTATAGTGCATATGTATGAACACTTTCTGCCCAAGGTACAGGTAATTATTAACCTATACAAAGTATTTTGTTATACTGTGAACTACCGAAAAATTATGTCACGAGACGCCACTGATTCCAGTTCATTAAAAATATTAGAAAAAATGTCTGAATTTTCAATGGACCTGAAAAACAAAGATGGGGTAGAAATCTGGATCTTTTAGTACATCATAAGCAAATTTTGAAGTTAAGATCTTTATTAGAATTTTCAAAGGTAGAAAACAGGGAATAATTTTTCTGTACCATTAGAAGAAAAAAGAAAGAAAATAAAAAGGTATTTTTCAGAAGATAGTCGAAAAATATCACTTTCTCGAAAAGTGCTGGAACGATGTTGTTTATATTTTATAAATCAATCTTTCATTATTAAGCCAACTGTACTGAAGAGTAGGTAGTTTATTGCTAGTATGAGTTTTATTCATATTATTTTCTCAAAATTAGCTCACGTGTGTTTGTTCATATTTTGTTAACAACCTGAAATACGACTTAGAAAGGCGAAATATCACCTTTTGATCAAAATTGAGTAACGGATATCAGTATGTATGCCTTGAGGAGTAGAATCTCCTGTCCTAATACAGTAGAAAAACTGAAATGAAATCTTTGAGTTTTACGTCCCACGGTTATGTCGGTTAGGCTAAAGGAGACGGTGATTATGAGAGATGAGTGAAAAGGTGGAATGAATAAAGTGGGAGGAAACGGGAGAACCCCGAGAAAACCCACGAGCACGATGTTTGTCCACCACAAAGTTCACTTGGCGGGGGCTGGGTTCGAACCCGGGACCCCAAGCACCAGAGGTGAACGCTCTACCACTGAGCCACCGCGCCCCCCCCTAATACAGTAGACTAATGTGCATATGCCATTTATAGTTATTATTATTATTATTATTATTATTATTATTATTATTATTATGCTATATACAGTGCCGTGCCGTGGAAAATCATAACAAATACCTGGGGTGAGAGTACACGACGATGCCCTCGTACGTATGAGTGAGGTCGCCACCATGGTTGGCGCGAAGCGTAAGAAAATTTTCAGAAATAAACCCTGCTTTTCCTTGATTTTGAGCACTTTTTATTACTTTTTCCCTTACATTTTATATATGTGCACATGCATTTTCCTAATATGAGTAACATTATAGGACCACTTCCTAAAAATATAAATCTGACCCTGGTCAAATTAAATATTAGATTGAAAAATACTGCTGTTGATTTAAAATATTCCAAGTAATTTTCCTCTCTTTTTTGTTTTCCTTCTTTTCTTTTCTTTTTCCTCCCGAATTTTGCGCCCCCTTACTTCGGCACCCGGGCTGTTGCCTCGTTGCCCCCTCCCCCACGGCACAGTACTGGCTACAGTCAGAAGGAAGAATAGTTGACCTTTCACCTTTCTTCCATGTATAGTCCTCATATGTCATTTCTCTTGAAAACTCTTTAAGGACTACTGTATCGGTGCTGAGAGTTTTTATTTTTTTTTTCGGATGAGCCTTGAAAAAACAATCTTTTTCTTCTTTTGCTCTCATTTCATAAGTGAACACTTCATTAACAACCATATGAGACGTCTTAAAATATGTGAAGGTTTAATTAAAAGTTCACGCTATTTTTTTCCGCAAAACTTTAAAATTTAAAATATATATATATATATATATATATATATATATATATATATATATATATATATATAGCTTGGGTGATTTTGTTCAGATTATGTTGATAAATGTTTCACTAACATTCCTACAACATGTAATTTCCCCTTCAAAAATTTATAGGAGATAGTGTAGAAGAGAGATAAGTCATTTTTTTCTTTTAACGATTTATTGAAAATGGTTCTAGAGAATATTTCATTAACAATTCAACAATATTGCTTAATCAACTTTTGCCACAATAAAGACTAGTTTGCTGATGAATATGTTCGCATGATTTTATGGAACACAGCAGTAATATTTTTACTGCATATTTCATCCATAATACTGTACTTCATTTAGAAATATAATCTTACAAATTAGTGCTTTGTATCTTCGAAACTCCGGTTTATCGAAACAAATCTATGAAGACTACTGTTGTTGATTTTTCTTTTATTTACAACGGGTTTGTACTCCATATAAAATATAAACTGTTTTTGCTTTCGAATGACGTTAAGAATAAGTTTTTTTTGTGTGTGTGTGTAAATCCGTGAAAATTTAAATTCGAAATTTATGAGCCTGCCTTACTAAAAATAATACAAAATTTACCATTTATTTTCTTTTGCTTGTTTTTCATAAGTGAAAGGAGATAATGAAATGCAATTTACCACAATTATAGATAATGTTATTCTATAACAGAAAATATGAATCTGGATAATGTTCAGTTTTACATTAATAAAAATTACAGTGTTGCCAGAATAACAACACCTCTAAAATGAAAGTTAAGGCAGCGACTAGAGAAACGAACTCATCTACGTTTGGTTACGTATCATGTTGTTTTGGTTTCCTGTGAGGTACATTTTAAATGATAGTTGTATTTAGTTTGCAATGCACAAAATAGTTTTAACATGCAGTCGTTAAAACTAAATAATAATATTATTTAAAAAGTAGTTCACAGGAAATCAAAACAACATGAAACGTAACCAAATGCAGTTGAGATCGTCCCTCTAATTGCTGCCTTAAGAGCCGGCGGGACTCAAGTGACTTTGACAAATCGAAGATAGAGTTTCTCCTTGCAGTTCAAAGTGTTTCCTTATTTTGGCAACAGATGGGGTTGTTGCTGAAATGCCGTCAAAGCAAATACACCCGTCCTTTTCCTTTGTTTTTCCCTGCATGTGGTCAAAGTTGGACAGCGTAGGAGGGGGATGGTTACGGCTGTAAATAGGACAGAAGAGTGAAATTCTTTTCTTTTGTCTAAAAGAGAAACAGAACTGAAGAAATAAATAAATAAGAGGGACCAACATGATATCAGCCCCGTGTCTAGAGAGCCACTCAAATATCTACAACGGTCACAAACATACCATAGAGAACTAAAGCACTTGTCGCCTGTCTCTTTCTCAAAGGATCCTATGGTAAATAACAGAATAGTGCGGGAAGAATCTGATATAAAATGAAGAACCATGCCAATATTTAAAACACACACACACACACACACACACACACGGGAGAGTCGATATTCTAATTTATTTAGGGCCTTCGTGGTTTGTTTTTTTTTTTAAAAAAAACAAGCTTGGAATTGAAAGGCAGAAAACCCAGACAAAGATTTGAAATGTATTGACAATGTGAATCATTTTTTTTAGTGGAATCCATTTCCTTATTTTCTTTTCAAAATATGACCACCAGATTTACCTTCACATTCGAATGGTCCTGGGTTCGATACCAGTTGCTGACTGACCATCCTGAGTTTTTCCTATTATAACAGGAAAAAGCCGCAATGTTACATTCAGCCTTTGGGGCCGGCTTAGAAGGACAGGAGTGAGCACATGCCCTGCTTGATGTTGGTTTTTATTGGGGGAAATAGACCACTTCATTAACAATAGAATTAAAAGATGTGTCACTCATGTCCAAAATTATTGTTGCATGTCTATAAATATGTTATTGTAGGAATATAATTTGATAACGAATTCACCCGGTATTTCTTATAATGTTAGTATGCGTACAATTGGCAAAGACATGTATGTGGCAAATTTCATGTCAAAAGAGCAGTAAATAAGAACAATAAAACGAAAACAAAACTTTCGTGTCCATTTAGCAACATTTTATTTTACTCATTCTAATCTTCGTATTTATAATTACTGTATTTTCCTATGAAATTTACCACATATATTTCCCGATTGTACACATAGTATCAGTATTAAAAGTCTCCTGCAAAATCATTATTACATGATATTTTTCCAAGAAGACAGTTATAGATATGCGACAATCATTTTGGACATGAGTGTACAAGGATGTAACATGTGTTTGTTTCAAACATTAAATAAGTGTTCGTATAAATTGAACTTATTTCCTGACGTCATAGAACTAAGAACTGTTGCAGAGCGATGTAAGTCCGGTGACAATACAATATTCCATTCTTACTTTCATACTTTGCAATATATCTATTTATTTTAAAAGCAAATTTTAATATATTTTTATTTTCAACTTCCTTATCCTAAAATAAATAGTAGCCTTTAACCAGCCCTGGTATCCCTGGTTGCATATCACTTTAGGATTTGGAAAAGGTGTCCAACGAATTAAAAAAATGATAAGACACCTTTTAAAGACATTCTTTTGTTAATAAATTCCCACTAAAAAGTTACAAATAATTTTGTTTATGCAAGACTAAATAAAAAGAATGGAGCGCGTCATTTTAAGAATTTATAAAGTAACTGTAAGCCTATATGAGAGCGCATCCCTTTTTTTTTAGTCACGCATAAACATTTTTTTTTAACTTTTAAGTGCGACTTGATTAATGAAAGAATGTCTTTAAAATGTTTATTATTATCTTTTTTTTATTATTGTTAATGTTTGCGTCCATGGCATAGGGTGTTTATTTTGGTAAGGTACCGTATGGTACGTTTCTATACTACTAGGGTATATTAAAATTTAGTTTCCTATGCGTTACTACATACATTAAAAAGCATTTTTTTTAAAGAATTACTACCGAATATTACTACCGCTCCGCTAATAAGAGGGAGACAGATTGAGGATACCAAACACCTCTACCGTTGATTGAGAAATATTTAGGTGTCGACACTGATGAGCAACATCTACATATGAATTTGAATGTTTTATGGGCTTTAGACAATTGATTCAGACTATGAAACATGGGGGACAGAATGTTGGAAGCAAGTAGTCCAGTCCCTAGTTTGAATGCCTGGAATGAGTAAGGACTCTTCCCCCCTTGGTAAAACCTGCCGGAATTGGAAGCAATATCAAAGAAACACTGCTTCGAAAAAAGAGGGAGCAAACATGCATAAATAGTCAGAGTCGGATTTAGGTTTAGTGGGGCCCCAAGCTGTTGAAGGTAATGGTGTCCTTTATGTGTCCAGATGAACATAGGCACCCTACATACAGCAATGAAGAAACTAGAGATAATTTAGGAAGCAGACTGGTAGAAGGAGCCCTATTAATTACACGAACGTAGGCTACACAGCAGGAAGCACTGTTGCTACGTATATATAAATTTTATTTTATTTTTTTAAATTTTCTTATATTTTAGAAATCCAGTTTTTCTTTAGATTTTGGGGCCCCCAAGAGAGCGAGCCCTAAGCTATAGCTTGTTTAGCTTACACGTAACTCCGGCACTGTAAATAGTATACATATACAGGCGCGGATCCAAGGGTGGCTATAGAGGCTATATCCCCCCCCCTTGACGCTCAGGTATATACTGGATAAAATGGGCTTCAATCCTGTTTACTCTGGATAAAGAGGCAAACTATGGTTTAGCTCCTCCCTTGATCATATCCTGGATCCGCCACTATATATACACACACACACATATATATATATATATATATATATATATGTACATGTATGTATGTATATAAATGTGTGTGTGTAGTATGTTGTACGATGGAAGCTGATGAAAGAGCTTTATACCATATTATTCTTGATTTTTTGACAGGTAAACAAAGAATTTCGGGAATTAATCTATCCTAAAGATTAAAATAATGTATCTTATTTTTTCTCTTGCATGTATATTCTTAGTCCTACAGGAAGTTTTCATTTCTTTCTTGGAATAGATAAACGAAGACTTTGGTTCGGCTTCTCCTTCACAAATTTTTGTCGAAAGGTTGACTTTATCGCTACAAACACAAATTACTTCTTCTCACAGAAACCATCTACAAACACACTGTACTGCTGAAACAGAAACCATCAACCAAAGAGGTCATAAATGTTGCCATTCCTCGTGTTTGAAGTTCCCGTTCTTCACAATGATTTCCTTCCTCCCGCCCCTGTTAAGAAGTTCAAAGTAGATTTTCAAAAGGACTGGCTCTCGCTGAGAAGGAAAGTGGGATGAGGAATGACTATAGTGCCATCTAGCAGTTATACGGCCAAGTACGTGAACACAAAAAAATCTGATTTCTGATTTCTGTAGATTCAATTATGAAGGATATAATTTCTCATCGATTGTGAAATGGATGTCTTTGGAAACAGCGAGAAAATAGTACAGTAGCGCACAAATACAAAGATTGTACTCCATTCTCAAAAAAGTCCTGAGTTTTTAGCTCTTTTCCTTACTGTAAAAAAACAGAAGACTTTTCCGCCTGATTTTGATCATTTTCTTATGGGAATTTGGATTATAATTATCTGTATTTATAAGAAGAAAATATCACGCACAGCGTTCAAATTGCACCTTTAAAATGAGATGCATCATATTTAGTGCGCTACTGAGACATTTTTGCGAAAGAACGAAATGAAACCGTGATTTGCCTAAAAAATGATTGAGATCCCATGTTAAATTGAACACCAATATTCCGGCCGCTGTGGCGCACTCCTTCTCCCTCTTAACGTAGATTTTAGGGACGTTGTTATTCTGGCAACACTGAACATTCTTCAGGTTTATATTTTCTGTTGTAGAATAACATTATCTATGATTGTGTTAAATTGCATTTCATTATTTCGTTTCACTTATGAATAAACAAGCAAAAGAAAAATGGTAAATTTTGTATTATATTTTAGTAAGGCAAGCCCTTAAGCAGGCTGACAGGTTTGATTATACGTGGCGAAACGTTGGTTATTTGAGCGTCTATCCGTCTGTTCGCCCTCACGTACAGAAACCTAGATACCACTTTATACAACGTATCGAGACTAAATTTTAAACTTGACGGCTTTAATAAGATTTTTCAAGGAATAGTGTATCCAGTTTTCCTTCTACACCCAGAAATAAGACTAGTTTAATGAAAGTGAAAATTAAAAACCAGTATTACAAAGTTGGCAGCACTGTGCATCGGGATTTCATACGTTAGTTTGTAATCGAAAATAGATTTTATGTATGTTATAATTCGTATCTTATCCAATTTAACACAACTTTCCTTTGTGCTAAATTGGCAACACTGCGTTACATATGACGATATTGAATACGCCTGTGCGTTGTCCAAATTTCCTTTTGATTACTTAACTATTTCTAAAACATTTTATGTAAATGTATATTTTCCATTGCTCTCATGACATGATTATTGATTTTGTTTCCTCCCGATCTGTGATTCTGTGTGATAGCACGTAAAAAGATTGATATCTTACTTTCTTTTCCCCTCTCTATCGATTATGAACTGTTTGAGAAATACCACTATCAATATTAGATGTTCCCTTGTCATTACATCTGTACAAATACATGATAATCTAATTTCTGTCCTTCCTTCTTTCTTTCTTTCCTTTTTGGATCAAAAGATCCAATACATTTCAGGCAAAAAAATTCTTGTAGGCCTTATATATGGAGAGCTGCATATAATGTAGCCAAACCGAAACTATCACTTAACTCATTATGATGTGATTATTCCGTTAAAAAAAATACGAAAACTCGATTTAAGGGCCGTTCAAAATTTTGTGGCCCCTGACTCAAAAAATCCAATATTTTTAATTCAATCAAAATTTTTCTTGTAGGCCTTATATCTAGAGAACTAAATATAGTGTTGCAAAACTCAAACTATCACTTAACTCAGTGTAATGTGCTTATTTCGTAAAAAAGTATGAAAACTCAATTTAGGGGTCGTTCAAAAATTTTGTGACCCCTGATCCAAAAACTAATTATTTGCCAAGATCTCAATCTTTTGATGCATTTTTTGATCATTCCTAAATTTATTGCCCAAGATGCTAATCTTTTGATCCATTTTATAGATCATTCCTAAAATTGTTGTTCTTTTCATAAGACAGGGCTAGTCTTTGGGGCAGATGATTCCCCTTCGCAAATTGTCATTGATGATAGTAGTTTGTGTTTCGGGATAGCGCTATTTGAAGGAACGAATACGGCAGCACCAACATTTTGTTTTAGTTTTAACGGATTTCTGGAATGTTTTAGAATAGCGTCATTATTTCTTTTGGAAACACTAGATTACAGATCAAAACTTCTTTTTTTCTCTTTTTATCCACAATTCTCTTTGAATACTTTCGCATTTACATTTGATTTCTATAAAACTTTTAGTCTAAATTCGAATTACACCAAACGTTGACAGGTTTTGTATTCCGATATTTGTTTCATTAAAATACATACAGTAACTAATTGCTTATACAATTATAAATAACCCTTGAATCATTGAAAAACAACTAAATAGAAGTATTTAGTTTATCTTTTCTCTCTAAGAGCGAACATGTATTAAAACATTTATTATGGAATTAAATGATTAATACATAAAATATAGACCTAATTGTTTCTGATACTAGGCGTACATATAACCAAATGAACTGTTACGATTCGTTACGTGTAGGTCAAACAGAACACACCATTCAACATTTTCCTATATCACTTTTTGTGTCATCCTTCTATCTCCACCCGTTAGCGGCTTATAAGCATCACATTCTTTATCTAAATGTATATACAAGAATTCATAATTTAATGATGACCATTTCGTAAATGATGACTACACGAGGAATTTCTTCTTACAAAAGTTGTTTGCTTTTTCATGGTCTTTTTAATATTGTAAAAAAAAAAAAAAAAAAAAAAAACATTACACTATTGAATATTTTCAAGTGACTTCCTACTATAATAAGTGGCCTTATGGCTCAAACAGATCATTCCATTTCTTAAACCGTTTCTGATTTACAAGCTCGGGACGTTTTATCTGAAACATTCGGTTTTTTTATATATATTCGACAAGTGCTTGAACTTAACATTTCAATGAAATATCAACATATTTTCGATAGAAATCTACCAATTCGAAATACAGTGGAATTCCGATTGACCGAGGTTCTGTATTTTCTGAGCTTCATAAATAAATAAATAAATAAATAAACAAAAGCTAGTCTGGTTACAATGATAAGTAGTCTGCAAGCCTTCTTTTCCAGAACAAAGCAAAAAAGAAAAAGAAAGAAAAGAAAAGAAAAGAAAAGAAAAGAAAGTTGGTGTAAACATAACGAACCCTTTCCTTTCCCCACAACACCAGCTGACATGATGTTGCGACGTCTGCGCAATGTAGCGGCCAAAAAGCGAGACAGCTTGCGATTGAAGCAGAAGATTCACGTTCACAGTTTTTAAAAAAATCATATGTATATACTAAACAGTGCCTTATTTCTATTGTGCTTTACTTAAATTTATTTACATACTAATATCGAAACTGCATTTCTTTACTGTATTATGTCAAATTCCTTTTGTGCGTATGTATGTACTGTACTGTACTGTATGTCCAATGAAAATAACAAAGACAGTAATAATAAATAATGTCTATTTATCCATCCGTATTAACCGAATTTTTGCTCATTCTGTTTAGTTGAAGTCCACATTAGTTCGGATAATCGGAACTCTACTGTATTATTTTCTGTGTCCCTTGAATTTCTCAGAGGATCATAGGTGTCTCTCGCTTTTGTAACTGATATTTACACCTAGTAAAAGATAAAGAGTATTGAATCATAGCAATGTCGGGATCTTTTTTTAAACCCGGGAACGGTCGAGTGTTGATTTGTGACGCGAGCGGTCGACAGGTGGGCGCGGCGCTCACTTACAATGTAATCGTTTCTATAGCTGTTTATGACTTTATATGGAATTTATTTTGAACGCATTTCTATATATTGACATTTTGTGATTTATTATTATTATTATTATTATTATTATTATTATTATTATTATTATTATTATTATTAAAATCGCAAATAAAATTATAATGCGTTTATATAAAACCATTTCTTATTACAAGTTAGATCTACGTTTATTGTCAAAGTTTTTTTTGTTATGAAATCAATTTCTGTTATCCCATAAACAATATCCCATAAACAATTCTGTTGTTTGTTGCAACATTGTCGCATAAAATTACACTTTTATTATCATTATCACATAAGGATTACATTTTCTAAAAAAAATATTTACATAATTAGGAGTTTTCAGTATATGCTCTTCATATGTTCACACTATTCATATTTTGAGTTGAAAATTTCTAATGAAATTAAAGATATAAATATCTTAGTGTAAACACTCTACATATGTCTCTTGATACATATAGTAGGTATTTCAATAAGACCCTATTTTACTCAATGTCTCGTCACTGTACTGATGTCCAGTGGCGAAGCATAATCCCACAAGTAGGGTAGGCCTGACAAACTAGTACAACAAATAGCATTTAATGCATCATAAAATGTTTAAAATTACAGTTAGAATTCGATTTTCCTTATTGAGTTAAACAAAAGAAAAATACCGAATCTATTTATTTTAAAGAACTTTCTTAGCTGTATTAGGCTGTATTATGCCAGGAAAAAAATAGCTACTGAATAACTCCTGAGAGTATATACCTAACTAAATTAAACAATTTATCACTAATAGAAATACATACCTCTACACAGAAACTTCTTACTCTGTGTTAAGGAAATCATTTTATAGGATCTAACATATTAACAATGAAAGATGCATTCAACGCTAAAACTAAACTCCCAGAGGCGAGCCTTCACACCTTCCCAACAATGCGTGCAATCCCAAGCGAAAATAGCTTCGCTCCCTGAGTAGCATAGCCCATAAACCTGTCTAGAGAGCTGGTGAGGCTCAGACGAAAGGGACTCCAAGTGTTTCTAACCTACTATTTTTTACTAAAAAAACCGAAATGTTGAAGTATTGACTGTATTTTATAAGAAACCAAAGATAAAGAAAATATATAGAAAACAGGGTAGGCCTGGCCTCAGAGCTTCATAGTACGCTTCGCCACTTCTGATGTCACTCATTACACTTCCAGAAGATGCTGACAGTGTGTTTTCCACAGATTGGCACTTCACAGGCAACATATCGTACCGTTTTCTTCTGTTTTTCATAAGCCGTAGCTGAATTTGCTCCTTGCTGTTGTCCATGATATTGGAAAAATCACTCACGCCGTCAGTCGACAGGTGAGCGTGGCGCTCACAAATTACGCATGTCACATTTATAAGGCCAGTGCTACTCCGACAGAAGAGAATGAAAATGTTACACTTGACTCTGACACACAAGATACATCAAGAGACAGCTAGACGGCGCCTCAAGTTTGTGACCCCACTAGGGCGGCTTTGAAACGAATATATAAACTAGGGTGAGCGCTGCGGGTTAAATAAAAGTTACGTGATTAAGATTTTGAAATAATTTTACGGGATTGAAGTATGTTAAATGTTAGCAATTAATTCCTTTTCATAGTAACATCTGGAAAATTATTGTGGCACATGTGCATTATTAAACATTGATAGTGTTTGATATGTTACGGAGAATTAGAATATCAACTTCGGCCCGGAACTTTATACAAATGGCAAAAAGCAGAGATGGGATAGGGCTAAAGCCGGCGATTGCGTTTACATTAGTAGTGAACGGTATTATAGGATAGAGTGCAATAACGTGTTGAACAATGTTTTTGTGGAATTCTGTGTTTTCTGCTGTGATAACTGCAAAATACGGACAGAGGTAAAACTTAAAATGTAGACAAGCGCTGGAGTCTAATGCGCTTCATAATATAGGCTTTTCTATTTGCCAAACAGCTTCCAAACTGAAATAGATTCCGTCTACTGTTGGTGATCTCATCAAACGTTTTCAGCAAACAGGAAAGAACATCGATCTGGAAGGCGTCGCATTAGGTCATTTGCGAAAGATCGTAGTATTGCAGTGTCTAGTAAAAGAAATAGGAAGTTTACTGCACTGGAACTCCAATAGGAATTTAATCGTAGTCACCCTGTAAAAGGATCAGCTGGCACTGTGCAAGGACAATTAAGAGTAGCTAGACTTTGGGAAAAGATTGCTAAGCGGGAACCATTGCTATGGTGTGGAAACAAACAAAAGAGACTTCAGTGGGCCTTGAAGCACAAAATTGGACAACAGAGCAGTGGAAACGTGTAATATGGACAAATGAGTCAAAATTTCAACTTTTTGGTCAACGACGTCCAGTTTATGTTAGAAGATGCATTCTGACTACATAATCCCGACTACTAAACATTGAGGAGATTCTGTAACTGTTTGAGGGTGTTTCGCAAAGTCTGGAGTTGTTTCACTTCACAGGATGCAAGGAAATCTGAAAAAAAAAAATGGCCATCATTCCACTTTAAGCAAATATGCTATTCCTTCACATTTACGTTTGATTGGTCATGTATTCACTCTTCAGTAGGATAATGATCCGAAGCTCACTTCAAACTTTGTTCTAACTACCTTCAGAAGAAACAAACCATGGAATGGCCTCCCCAGTCTACAAATCTCAACCTCATAGAATTTTTCTGGTAAAAACTAGACAGGAGAGTACGAAAAAAATTGTTCAACATCTGCTGCTGATATATTCCAGACGTCTGCAGAACGTCTGGAATAATATTTAGATGGATGTCTGCAAGAACTTACAAACTGCAAGCTCTGCTTGATGAAACGTGTGATAGTGGCGAAGTATGGTTTCATTGACGTCAAAAAATGTGAAAGTGATATCTCGTCTCAGATAATGTGTTTCTATTAGAAGAGCTTGTCTCGTCTCTTGTTCAAAATATGTGGTGAAAATATCAGTGGTTTCATCTCCATTGTTGCTGGTTCTAATGACCGTAGTCCGCTCTTTCTTTCATTCAAGTAGTTCCTCAATTGTTCTCTTGGCGATACATGGGCATCACACTGGTATTCCCCAATGGACGCAAATACAGGTACACTGTGATCAATCTTCAGACTACCTGGTTTCGACAACTTCACAGGAACAGATATACTAATAAAAAAAATCTGTGATTGATAATACAAAATTCCTTCATAGAAAATTTTACCTTCAATTTGCATGTTGACATTTTTTTTTAAATGTAATGTACACTATCTGATGTTTTCTTACAGATTTCTTACAAGAAATTTTGATATTTTAGCGCCATATTGTAATTTTACGCCATTTCATACAACTGTAAACCAGTACAGAAATAGTCAAACAGCATTATGGGAATTCATGGTTGGCAGTAGAATTCGAAAACATGCATCTCATAGTGCCCTTTCAGCCAGATTTACCAATCTACAATGTTCATGGTACATATTTGATACCCAAATATTAAAGACATTAAACATATTGTTCTAGCAATAGTCCAAACATGCCGTTTGTTTTTGTTTGGCGCATACAACGGAATACTTGTTGAGGAAAAGAGAATTGGTTGAAATGAACGTAGTTTTATTTATTTACTTAAATTTATCTATTTAATATATAGGTCAAATATTTAGTAGGGAATTTGGTTATTAGATATACACATGGTAATATTTTAATATGAAATGGGTATTTTATTTTACAAAGTTTTCTTAGGTACACTGATTTAGACTAAATGTTTTTACAGCTTAGACGAGTGAGGAAGGTTGATCACTATACAAGGCAAGATAAAACTTTTCGCAAAAAGTTACCAATCTACCGCAGCTCTTCCAATAAAAGCAGATAAACTTTCCCTAGACGAAACATGACCTTTACGGTTCTCTTATTTAGTTATTGGCCTTAAATGCGCGACTATGGAGTTGATAGCATAACTTCGAAACTTATTAGTTTTGAATTGAATGAAGCTGTATACAATGTATGTCATGGTGGTGCTATTGAAGAACTTATGCCTTTGTTCTTTACCCTGTTTACATTAGTTTCTCAGGAAGTAGAGCGTCAAAATATAACATAAGACATACACTAAAATTTATGAAAGCTTTAGAATGACTGACACTTCAAAACCTCCCAAACTACAGTAAACTAACTTTCGGAAAAGGAAAGAATGTTATCATATACAGCTAAATTATCCTCATCCCATGATTCTGTCTTACCATTTACTATTATTATTTTGTTTTTACAAAAATTCAATTATCACCCAGAGGCGATTCAACAAAATACTGTAATGTTCACAAAATACTTAGCCTTCAGTCATAAATGTAGGAGGAGTAAATGAGAGGAGAATAGGTATTTATTTCCATATTGCAACAGGTCTAAGCACAAAAATGTCAAAGAAAAATAGAAGAAAATTAAAAAAAAAAGAAATGTTGAACAACAAAATAAGAAATACGCAATTACACACCCGCGCATCACAGAAAACTGGCAATGAAGTTTTTTTTCTTTTTATTCTTCCTTCTTTCTTTTAAAAATAGGAAACAAAATGTTGCTTGCCCTTTGACGAAAAGAAAAAGAAATAATAATAATACGAAGGAAAGAGAGTCTTTAATCAAATCATAGGTCTTCCAATAGTTATTAAGTTGGGTCAGAGCTGGATATACATATGGAAATTTAGACGCCACGATTACAGTAATTTTCCTAAATGCCGCTACGTAATCTTTAACGTTGGATCTTCTAATTTTTCAATACTCTATTAGCATTTTCCTTGCTGTGTACTTGTGGTTTGGGAATCCAGGTGAATGCTTAAATGAATATTTATTAAAAGCTTTGTTAAAAGGTTGGTTCTCTTAAAAACTTAGTAGATATAATGTTCTTTTATTGTTATTTTCAATTTATTTAATTGTAATTAATTTCTTGCTATCAATTAACATTGTTTCTCATAAGATTTATTAATGATTTTATAAATATTTTTGTTAATTTAATTGTGCTTAACATCTTGCTATCGAATAAAATTGTTTCTCATAAAATTTATTATCGATTTTATAAATACTTTTATTAATTTAATTGTGGTTAACATCTTGCTATCGAATAAAATTGTTTCACATAAGATTTATTAATGATTTTATGAATATTTTTGTTAATTTAATTGTGGTTAACATCTTGCTATCGAATAAAATTGTTTCACATAAGATTTATTAATGATTTTATAAATATTTTTGTTAATTTAATTAAGGTTAACATCTTGCTATCGAATAAAATTGTTTCTTATAAAATTTATTGATTTTATAAATACTTTTATTAATTTAATTGTGGTTAACATCTTGCTATCGAATAAAATTGTTTCTCATAACATTTATAAATATTTTTGTTAATTTAATTATGGTTGACATCTTGCTTGCTATCGAATAAAATTAGTTCTCGTGAAACAGTAATGATTTATTTTCTTAAAATGGTTGATTAAATTGTGGTTAACAACTTGTCAATGAATGAAGTTAGTTTTTGTAAAAACTTAGTAATGATTTAATAAAATAGTTTTAGTAACGTAGAATTCATGAGAACATTTGTTCTCATAAAATTTAGTAATCGTTTTGATAAAAATAATAAATTTAATTGTGGTTAACATCTTGATATCGAATAAAATTTGTTTTGACGATATCTATGTTGAGCAAATCTTTAATTTCCTGTTCAAACTAAAGGAAACGAGTTAGATAATTAATGAAAATTGTTGTACGATTAGAGTTTAATATCCCTTTCAGCACCGAGGGTATATTAGACGTGAAACCTACAACTTAAAGTGAGATCTGAACCACATGAGCTCCCATGGGTATAGAATTTGAGTCTCTAAGGCCCGTATGTTAATGATATTGTCACAAGTGACTCGTTTGATGAAACTGAATGATTATGAAACAGTAAGTAGAATGATAACGGGGGAGGAAACGGAGGAACGTACAGACACAATGTTGTCCACCACAACCTCACATGGCCTGGGAACGAACCAGGAATTCCTCGCACCAGAGATGAGGACTCTATCATTCAGTCATCGTGCTTACCAGTTTAATAGAGTTGACGTTTTATTCCTCTGGTATAGATTATAATCTATCTATTATAATCTATATAGATAAATAATTATTTATCTAGGGTAAAAGGGAGAACTGCGAGGTATGTTTATTTCAACATTTTTTTTCTCACAGGTTATTGGTGCTTTTCTGGTTTTTAAGAACTAATTGTATGTTGCAGGTTTTTCTGCACCTACAGTGATAGTGATAAGCTTTCAGCATCTTTACTTTTGATGCTGCAACATTTTTATTGTTGTTGGTCTGATTTCCAAAACGATTAAAATCATTGCCAGTGCGCATAAACCCATGGGGATGATTGGGTGTAAATGAAGAAATTTCATTTGGTGGATATAACTTGTATTCCACTTAAAAATAGTTTTATGTGGCCTAGAAAAAATTATACTTTTGTTTACGCAAAATGAGTAAATTATTTCTAAATCTCAAAGATATTTGAATACCTTTTCAAGCCTTCCAGTTATTGTTTATAGCATAGTATATTGTTCTGTGAATTTAATCCAAAATGTATCACATACGAAATATATATATATATATATAAAAGCGGTCAAAACTTTGTCCGAAAACGTAAAAAGAATTTAAAAAACAAGAGAACAGGCCCTGTTATTCAAACAACTTAGGAGAAGGTAACAAGACTAACGCTAAATAAATATAAACTACTACAATAGAACATGTATTGGAACTCTGGATTGATAAACAGGTCCTATTTACAGCATCAGCACTATTGGCATACGGAACGGCCATTGGAGGCCTAAGTTGAATAAAATAGCTTAATTAGTACAATGAACTAACACAAAAGTGTACACCACAAAAGACAAAGATAGCACAGCATTTTAATGAATTCTAAGCAAAAAATATTCATTTAAGGCATTCCACCCATTTACCCCACATATGCGCCAATTATCCCCTGGAGGTAATTGGGAGATTCAAATTTTAAAAATATTTTAACACTTCACAGTGAGGATTCAAGATTGCTCCTTTTCACGGCGCCATCCTTGATGTTTTTAAGCAGCAGTAAAAAATCAGGATCAAAACATTAACAGATGCACGATTTATTGTGATTCAAATCAAAAACACACACAAACCTGAAATTCGGTTTCAAATATGTCATTTCTCAATCAAATCAGTTTTTTTTTTTTTTTTGGTCATTATTACACCCCCTCAAAGTTCATCTAAGCTTTTTTTTCTGATAAACATCTACTCACCCAAAATTTGGGCGTAAATTAAATTCCATAAAATATACTGAAATGCAAAATATGAACTTTTAAAATGTTTTCCGCCCAATTCCCCCTTCACCCAATTCCCCCTTCTACCCTATTTATTTATGTGAAATGATACAATGCTACATAGAAGATTGTATCTATATTGTTGATTGATTTCAGTTAATAGTTACGCACACACATAACATTGAATCACATACTACTTGTAAATAAGGACAAAGAATATCTACGGAAAAATATATATACAAATACCAAAACATGTAATTGATCTAAAGCTGCTGTTAGACTAGTCTTCTATTTTGCATCCAGGCAGTTGTTGCATGGCATCCAATCAGTGCTGAATAAGGACACTTCTTCCTTTATACTTTGTCATTTCCCTTGCAACGCCTATATGTCCTCTGCCCTCCGTCTGTATTAGTTGCAGAAAGGAAATAAGGAGCGTTAACCATTGAGAACGGAGAGAAGATTGAATGAACTCCAAAATCTACATAAGAAAGGAAATGTAACCCTCCTGACTTTGCAGAACAAGTCTCCGATGATGATTGGATGAAAGTTCATGGCCACCATCCAATAACTGACATCTGGTTACGTTTTAAAAAAAGGAGAGAGAGAAATGAAAGAAAGAAATGTCTTACTGTATAGTGATCCTGTAAGATGCTGGATTGAACTTAATTAATGATTAAGAACAAGGAACAACGTGGTATTTATTTAATAAAAAATAATATAATCATATTAAAGTTAAGTTAAAAACTACATTGATAAATTACACATTTATCAGAATTAGATCTTTGTAGATTACAATGAGTTTTACAAGTTGAAGTATCGATTTAGTTTTTTACATAAATGATTATCTACACTGTAAAAAAATCATAGGTAAATTTACAAAAAACGGTGGCAATCTGCTTGTCAAACATCTATATAAATCAATTTACACCTATAAAGTAAAATGGTGTAAAATTACATTTTTATCAATAAAAATACCAAACTTTCTTATAAATTTACTGTAAATTTGTAAAAAAAAAGAAAAGAAAAACAGCAAATTTTGTTATTTAATATAAGGAAATGTATATCAACTTACAAAATGAAATGTAAATGATTTTACATTGATATTTGGCAATTTAATTACACATTTTTTTTCACTGTAACATTCAATTTTCTTTTTCTTTCTTTCTTTCTTTCTTTCTTTCTTTTCTTTCTTTTTTTTCTTTTTTTTTTTTTTTAAGAAAGAGAACTTAGTGAAGATTTCTTATTTTAGAGATCTGTTGCATTTCTTTTCAAGATATCAGAGTTCGTCCAATTTCTAAAAGTCTCTTCTCCATTTTACAAAATGTACATTTCTTTGAAATCAATATTTGTAATCGTCATTTCTACACCTGAAAATAAGCAAAATAAGTTTTGTAAAATACAAATTAATCACTACAATACATTAAATTGGACAAATTAGCTGAGTGAAAAAAAAACACATTTCAAAAAGAAGTGGACAAGAGACGTTCTGGAGTGGGGCGACATATATCATATATTGACATATATATATATATATATATATATATATATATATATATATATATATATATATATATATCGTTACAGTGCAATTTTGAAATTTTTACTATTATTTTAGGAGAAATTGTAATACTTTCCCCCCTTTGTTTGCAGATTAAAGTAAAATGTGTATTAAAACTTGGATTTTTAAAAACATTTTAACACAGCGTGAGCTTCTGTTTAAATTTAAAAGCAAAGTTTAATATTTTTGACACCTTTATTTGCAAATTTCAAAATTCTTAATTGTAATTTTAATAAATTCTTGTAATGACAGTAAACGGGATCACGCAAAATATTTTCCATGCATGGAATATGGATAGACAATGTTAGTCACCGTTACCCCTGTTAAGTTGGTAACTGATTGACTCCGAACTCAGCCGAGATAATCACTCTAGTTATGTGTTGCAAAAAAAATGAATTCAAAACTTAGCTTTCATTTATAGGATACGAGATATAGGTCTATACAGCCACTGTTATCCGTTAATAAGTTAACGGATTGTCTCCTCTTACAATCTCAAGCGATATAATTACTCTGTCTATTGTAAGGAACGGCAATCAAAAATTAGCTTACTTGTACAACATATAAACTAAGTTGCCGTTATCCGTTAACGGATTTACTCTATTCTATTAACGAATTCGATCGAGGTAATTGTTCTAGTTATCTGTTATAACCACCGTTAAAGTTATTGTTATCTGTTAATATATTAACAGATTGACTTCATTAAGGAACTCCACGAAAGTGATTGGTTTAGCTATCTGTTGCAAAAATAAATAAATAAATAAATAAATAAATAAAATAAAACAAAATATAAAAAATAAAAAAATTAGCTTACTTCTACGGGATATGGGCTATATAGCCATCTTTAAAGCCGCTGTTACCCGTTAATACGCTAACGAATTTACTCCACTAACGAATTCGGTCGAGATAATAGCTTTTCACCTCTTGACGTGCGTCACTATGTTAAACACGAGCTTTTCACCTATTGAGTGCGTCCCAATTTTAAACACACTCTTTCACCTGTTGACGTGCGACACCATTTTAAATACGGATGCTTCACCTATATTTACGCTGAATACACCATATGAGGACAGCGCACTTCAGTCTTGGCATGGCGTTACCACCAGAAAGCATATTATTCAACAATTCCCCGTAAATCCTACTTTTTTTTTTTTTTTTTTTTTTTTTTTTTTTTACAGTGAAGGATTTAATTTTTGTTATGAAAATTTGAAGTCCATGAAGTCCAAGCTCCTATAACTTTGATGGCCCATAACTCGAGAACCAAACGTCTGCACAGGTATATGCTTCATATGTGTAGTAAGTAGATCAGGCTCTACTACCATGTCAATTTTTGTCAATGTTTGAGTTCTGTAGATCATATATGATATATATTACTCTACTGATCCATCTTTTTTATTTTAAAAAAATCAAATAATGAAAGATAAGTTTAAAAATGGAAGGCAAAATACTGACATTTCAATGAGAATTTTGTTTATTTATTTATTTATTTATTTTAGGAGATACATTATCCTATATCGGATGATTTCCTACATAGCAACTTGAACATAATTTAATTATACAGATTGAATATTGGAATTGGAAACTAAAATGTTTATATTTATCATTCATAGAGACAAAGAAAGACTCACATTTATGCAAACACTTATGTAGGAGCGTGATTTTAGTTTCATCTAAAGAGAATTTACACTAACAATTGCTCATATTACCTCCCCTTCCCATTGAGCTAGATCTTCTATAAAAATAAACATTTACCATATCGCATGTACAGAAACATTTGAAATGATACGAATTTTGGAGCTTGAACACCCCTTCATGAAATTCTGCGTAAGCCACTGTTGAGAGCTATAATATTCTGACGAGATATGTGATTCTACAGTTTCAGTTTTGAATCAACCATTTTCATGTTGAACGATTCAATTTGTGTGTTCCGTGTAATGTTCAGCAAGCTCTTACGTTAGATATTTTACAGCATTATTAGTCTTTCCTCACACTTTTTCTAACCAGTTCGATCACCAAAATTCAATCCTCTGCGTCTTTTGGGAATTGGCTTAAAAAATCAAATGTACGGGACATGTTCGTGATTTGAATATTTTATAATATACGTACATGCTATTACTATCGACCAATTCTGTTTGGCAGTTGAACATGTTATATTATACCTATAGAATTGGATTCTGTTTCTGGAATATCCACATAGTGCTATTAAACAGTATTCAACAGCATTCTTTTGAAGTGCATATTAAACAGTGAGCATGCTTTACCCTCAGTAGGAATAACATTTATTTCGTAAGTGTCACATAGACAAGAACATCCACACGTGCTGAGTCAGCTGGTGACAGAAGCTTCCATGTCATTTTGCCTTCTGTCGTTTGTCGGTATCAAGCAGTTCACAGTGGATTTTGAAAGTCCAGTCCAATTACCCAAGCATGTCACCCACTAGAGAGCGCAGGTTAAATTTACTATATTTGCTACAATTTACAATGAACACTATATTTCTACTGTATATAGTACACCAATGACGTGAAACATCACTAAAATCTCCTCTGCCAGTAGCGGATTCAGAAGGATAATTTGGAGGAGCGGTCGCCTCTACCACCCTACCCATGGATCCGCCACTGTCCTCTAGTGATGGCTAAAATTTAAAAAAAAAATCTTTACATATTGCTATTGCACAAGTTTAAAAAAATGTACTTTTACCGAATTGCAATCAGTCTGTTCGTTAAATCTCCAGGTCTTTTTCCATAACAATAGTTGAATTACAATAACTTGGTATATGCCAGACATGCTGTATTATTTATTATACATGATTTATTGGATTGTTCAACTCCTTCTGTAGGACTTCTTGTTTCAGGAAGGTGTGTGCGACCGAAACAGCGCCCCGAGTGTCTCATCAATCAGCAGAGTGCTTCGCGGGGGTCGAAGGGACGATACAGAAGGTAGAAAAGATCACAGCATTGATGGCATTCTAGGCGGTAAGTAATTAACTCTCTGAATGAAAGAATAGAAAAGAAATCTTAATAATTGAATTTCTTTTGTATTTATAAAGATATTTGAAAGAAATGGAGACAAAAGAGTAGTATTTAATTTAAATGATTCCAATGAATATTTCATCTAGTGGGCAAAAATATCAATATAAGTCTGTAATAAATATTGTATGTTTTGAAATACTGTAATGTTAGGAAATGTAATGTGCAGAGTTGTGGTACGACCTTGCTCACTGGTGAGGTTGCTCTCAGTGAGATCGTGTACCCAATGCGGGACCCACTGTTACATCCGTCGTTCAGCCGCGCAGTGACGCTCGACAATCCATACTGGCAGAGTGCGTTCTTCACGATGGCTTCTAACATGTATAAAACCTCACTATAGAGCAGATTGAAGCTAGACTAGTCCATAAGCATTACAGTTAGTTTGCTAGCACGGTGTTCACGCTCATTGTAGTCTGATGAGTTTGTGGTTCTAGGTCAATGGAAGTCGATGCCAAAGCATGTGTACCGTCGGTTCAGTGTTCAGCAGACGCAGACAACAAACACCAATAGCGTGCTTCACCGCTGAGCTAACACTGTGAACGACGATGGTCATATGGACAAGATGACTGTCATATCGTGATGTCTAGTCACATTACGTAGTTAATTATCAGATCGTTGAGCTCCTTCGTGGCTAAGCGGTTAGCGTAAGCGCCTATGGCGTGGGAGACCCGGGTTCGATTCCCGTCAGGAGCTTATGTGGTTCGGATTCCACGTTAATCAGTAGGTTCAAGTCTCATATAGCCTTGCTGCTGAACTGGATGTTAAACTTAAAATCAAATCAAATCAAATATCAGATCTTTGCTGTGCACGACTGTCTTCCATTCCGTTTATACATACATATCATTGTCGTGGCAGCATGTCCTACGCGTGCATCAATTTTGTGGTTCAAATGTAGTCTCGTCGGAACCAGTAGCCTATTATTATTTCAATGTTTGACGTCACCGATACATTGTATTAACGCTTGCTAACACGTTTAGTGATGGGCAGTGGGAATATTCCCGGTGGGAAGGAAAATAAAAAATGGGAATATTCCCGGGCTTTTTCTCTTGCATATAAATTCCCGGGAAGGAATTTATTTCCATTTCTTTAGATTATCTTCCAAATTATAAGAACCATGTGACTAATTACTTTATTATCATTTATTATTATTTACTTCTGTGATTTAAATAATTTGGAGATTAAAAAATAAAATTCGTTGACAGTACCTTATACAACTAATAATATGATATTTAAGTTCTAATTCCATTTTCACTAAAAAGTAGCGAAGTACTAATTTACAAATGATGAAATGGAACCAGTTTCTAAAGTAATGTAGAAATTATGTAGAAATAGAGTTGAAGTGCTATTAATACACCCCAATCCACCGTTGGTAATAGACGTCGCTCTGTCTCCTGTCTCTGACTTGAATTTCTGAAGAGGTGCTCGGACTTTTCTTACATGTGAATTAACGCATGAAATTTCGAGAAATAGATAGGAAGAAAGGTCGTGTGTGGCAATGTTATGTGCTAAATTATAAAACAAGGTCAGTATCTTGCAAATATTGTGGACACAAATATGTATGCGCAAATGTGTCTTCTAAGACATGGTGAGATATGTGTCTTCTGACAGTTACCCAACTTAACTTGTTTATAATATTTTAAAAAATAATATGTTTATAATATCAATCGTATTGTCAAGTTTAGAAAATCCACTTACATATAAATGTAAACTGTTTAGCGGTGTAAAGTTATGTGGACTTACTATGCCATTTTTTTCCACATATTTATTTGCATAGAACATATTGTAAGTAAATATTCATTTATGCATACTCTCTAAATATAATAGAATATTAATAAAATGGCATAATACCGTTCAGAATATACATTGTAAAGAATCCTCTGGACGTAACAGTAATAATATACTGTGAAAAGAAACAAATTTATCTTTGGAAAGATAATATAGTAATAGAATTCAATTTTCTTTGTATTTGTACATAAATTCCCGGAATATTCCCATTTTTGGGAATCTTCCCGGGAATTTTTCCAGGGAATATTTCCGAAAAATATTTTCCCGGGAATTTACCCATCACTAAACACGTTTGATGTATATTTGTCTACAATCCATTGCCTGAGTGCTAATTAAACCACCGTCCCGAACTGAGGTCGCTGCTAAGTCCAAGTATGGGCCATCCTGTTAAAATTATAATCGTTCCTCTGTCATACCCTTCTGTAAAAGTTCGATGAATTTGAACGTATGCCATTGATTCCCACTTGGTGTAGCAATTTTCGCCAGCAAGAATGTACTAGTATTTTACATTACATGTACAATAATGAAATGAAATGAAATCTTTAAGTTTTACCTACGTTTCACGGTTATGCCGGCTAGGCTAAAGGAGACGGTGATGATGAGAAATGAATGAAATGGTGGAATGAGGAAAGTGGGAGGAAACAGGAGAACCCCGAGGAAACCCATGCATACGGTGTTTCTCCACCACAAAGTTCACTTGTCGTGAGCTGGAATCGAAACAGGAACTCCACGCACCAGAGGTTAACGCTCTACCATTGAGCCACCGCGGCCCACACAAGTACAATAAGATTTTTTATAGGTAACCTATATTTCAAAACATATTAATTGCTTACCAAACCACAAGAGCTCCTACCGAGAATAGAAGTATGGTCTTCTTCAACGAAGTAAAGTACACGTATCATATAGTCACGAAGGAGCTCAAGAGATATTAATCCACGAGTAATTCTTTGAACAAAAATAGTGAATTTCTATCATTGTGGAATTGGTAACGACGTTTTCATTGGTACATTTTTTATTTCATATTGCTTTTCTTTTCTTCTTTTCTCTATTTTTTTTTAGACTACTACACATCCTATTAAATGGCGGAACAGGCCTTACAAAGAAGCTAATGGGGAAAAATTGCATTGGCTAGTTTCAAACTAAAAATATCTCCTTTTCTGAAATTTCTACTCACAGTTTTTTTCTCTTTTTAAAAATGTAACTTTATCCAATAATCCCCACGTCAGATTTGAAGTTCCACGTTTTATTACGTGGCTTAAATCCTTAGCAACACTGTTTAATATAAAGATTTGTCTACATTGCCTTTTTCTTTTTCTTTTTCTAAAAAAAAAAAATCCCCTTTTTGTTCATGTTATTTAACCAAGAGATAGATTTTTTGTTGTAAAAAAAAATTAAATCTATAGGGAAAATAAAATTCGGATTAGAATTGAAGATTTTTTTAAAAGATAAAATATCGAGAAAAAAGGACTAAGCAAGTCTTTTTTAACAACACAATATCTATCTGAATATAACGATTATCATTGTTATTATTATTCAACAAAAGCCAAATGTCTTGGGTGGACGAAATCAAGAATATCCGTCTGTCTATACAGGTGTGAAGAGTGACTTCTAAAACTGCCGACAAGAGAACTATTATCTCCCTTTTTTAGTGAGGCCGTCATCCGACACATTGCGACATTTTACACTGTAGACGAAGGAAAACGACGGCTTCTATAACTTACAAAGTATGATGATGTCCTTGGAGAATAAAGAGAGGTTTACACGAGCAACTAAACTCCAACACTGGGAAAACCTTACCTACTAACCAACCCTTGTCCTGCCCCCGGATATGCATATATATAGCTTTTCAACGTTTCTAAAACGTCCTATTTGAACTATTGTCCATTGTAGACCATTTCTTGAAGAGGCTCAATATGACAGTAAGCCACAGATATATTCTTTGTTGTGAACCATTTTACCTTTTCGTGTTCTTTTTCTGTGTGCCCCCAATACTTCCGTCAACAACCCTTGAGAAATGCCCGAAAAGGAAAGAAGCGGCTAAAGTATAAGCAGCTTATGCTGTCCAGTTGAACGTAGCTCTTTCGAAAAAGGAAAAACTCTTGACTAGATACTGAGGAGGGTTGTATAGTACCAATACTAAAATATCGGATGTGGGAGTGATAAGTCTACAAATTACCATCTTTAAAAAATCATGAAAAAAAATCAATAGTCAAAATCTACCCTTGAGATAAAATGAATCAAAATTCCTCAAAATATATATACTGGTGCCGAAAAACGGATGGTTGAAACAAGGATAGCGGGAGAAGATTGAAGAACCATGCAGAACTCTATGAACACAATGTTTCTGACCTCAAATTTACGTAGCTGGAATCGTAATAGGAGCCTTCGCATCAGAAGTGAAGCACCTTAACACTTTTATCTTAGTTTTAAATTTCTTTACAGTCAACCCCCTCCACTTAAAAAAAAAAATAGTGAATAATTTAAAACCAGTAAAGAATATTGAAAATTAAAACGAAAATTTAAAACTTTAGTTGAATTATAAATTAATAATACAGCTTTTTGCTTATTTAGCAGCAATTCGTTTTTGCACAATACAACAATATATATATGAAACATTGTTTCTGCATATTGTTGTATTGAGCTTCAATAAATTGCTACCAAATAAGCTAGAAGCTGTAATTACTTTATTAATTTATGATTCAACGAAGTACCAGATTATTTTCGGAAAACAGTTAACATGTAATAGATATTAAAAAACGATCAAACATTTTTAATTCATAATAATATTCTTTATGCTACGCTTGATTCTAATGTAAAAACGACGTCAAGTCAGCTCTTTTCAATAAGACGATGTGATTTTACATGAAAACTATATACCGTACATAAAGCATTGATGATTTTAAAAACAAATATTGAATGAGCCGAAATTTCTTGTATTTTTACTTTAAAAAAGTGCAATGTAGGCAAATCATTTTAAAAAGCATAAAAATTTTTGAACAATTAAGTGTGCAAAGTGTGATTTGTTTCAATTCTATTTAAAAAAATCATACACCGTAGACAAATTATTGATGGAATTAACGACGCTTTCAGTTACTGTACTTGAAAAGTGATTCTTTGTAATTTACTTTTTAAAAAATGTAATGTAACCAAAACATTCACGATTTTTTTAAAAGAAAATCAGCAACTGAACTTGCAAAAGAGATTTGTTATCATTTTAATTGAAAAGGCTGTAGTGTAAATAAACAAACCATAAAATTAACCACACGTAGCGTAGTCGCTAACGCTCTCGCCTTTGGTGCGAGCGGTCCTAGGTTCCATTCCCGGTGGGGACACTCAGTCGAAAAAGTGTAACAGCTTTTTCAAGCCAGCTATCTTCAATGATGTTTTCCTGGGTTTTCCTCATTCATACCAGGCAAATGCCGGGATGGTACCTAAAATAATGGTTCCAGACTGCTTCCTTCCTTCCCTTTTATCGGATAGTGTGATCACCGAAGGACCTTAACCCTCCTTCACGTGACGGCTAAATGACCTTAGAAGCCGACAGCCAAGAAATTTTAATTCCTAATTCCTAACAAAATTAACCAAGCATTGAGACATTAAAACGACAAAATAATTTGTTTAATTTTATTGAAGAAAATTGCAATGTAAATAAATTATTCATGAAATTAACAAAGCTTCCATCAATGTAACTTACAAAAGAGTTTTGTTGTAATTTTATTGAAACAATCGTACAGAAAAAATAAAGTGTTCATTAAATCTTCAGGAACTGAGCTTCCAAAAGTGTTCTAATTTTATTGGAGAAATTGTAAGCTGTAAATAAAGTATTTATTAAATTAAAAGAGCTTTTAGCAATTAAACTCAAAACATTTTTTTTCTAATTTAATTGAATCGAATACGGGGAAAGGTTTGCACGAACAGAAATTTTTAGCCCGGGCCCGGCCTGGCCCGTGAGTTTATAATGTGAGGCCCGACCCGAGTCCGAAATATGTTTTATCATTTAGACCTGAGCTCATGAGATAATCAAAGGAGCCCGAAATAAGCCCGAATTGCCGAAACGTAATAATTAACGCAAAATTGTATTCTTATTTACAGCAATTAAAGGTTTAATTTTGCAGTTGTGCTTTAAAAGTTCACTAAAGAACGGTCCAATAAACATTGTTGTACAGTATATTTACAAAGTTAGGCCCGAAAAGTTGTATATTTAAAAAATTACGGCCTGAACCCGGCCCGGGTCCGAAGTGATGTATGCTTTGTAGCCGAGCTCGTGCAGACCTCTAGAATACGGTAAATAAAATATTAAAAGAGCTTTTATCAACTAAACTTATAAAGTAATTTGTTCTAATTTAATTGAATCGAAGACGGTAAGTAAAGTATTATATTCATGAAATTAACAAGTTTAACAATTCACAAGTCAAAGTAATTCCTTTAGATTTTAGTGAAAAAAGATCTCGTACACTGTGGACAAAGTATTCATGAAATTAACAAAGCTTTCCGCAATTTAACTTGCAAATATAACGAAGTTGCGAATATATTATTTTATTTTATTTATCGATGCGCTTATTTAGGAGTTCATTGAACATACATATCTCCAAAACTTCTCTTAGGTTCTAAGGTATGTACGTGACCCGGTAGAAGGTAAAACCATGAATGAAATCAATGAATGAAACACGCAATTAGTTAGAATTTATAACATGTTCAACTCAACAATGAAGATAATATATTTTTACGGAAAAGAATTTTTCGAGACATGTACACATGTCTTTTTGAGTTACTTGTCATACCTCTTCAGCTAACAGTGAATGAAAAAAAAAGTAAAAGAAAAAGTTATGAAAAACAGTTCCGACACCTCTAGTGAAAAGAAGTACAGGAGAGACGAGGATATATATCAAGAGTTCTTAACATAATACACTCATGTTAATTTCACAAGAAGAAAAGAGTTAAATCTGACAGTTGAATGATTTGATGACGCAGATAGGTTTCTTTTGTCGGTCGCTTTTGCTCTGCATTCCTCCTCCAAAAGAACAAAACTGATAATCTGTTGGAAGAGAAAAAGGATTATAACACTCCTAAATCATCGTTCCATCTCTCTAATAGGTGTCATTTTTGTGCAGAAGGGGTTTTTACTAGTCAAAAAGTCCCTTCTTCTTGTACGTATTTTCCTTACTACCTTGTCTCCCTATCGGCTTCTCTCTCTTTTTCCTTTCTTTCCTTTTCCTTTACCATATATTTTCTCATTTGCAAAGCCAGTCCCAACGCTGCAAACGTCTTGTATGGGACAATAAGTTCAAAAGACGCCGCGACTTTAACGTGTGCACTACACCGCGGTGGTCCTGTGTCATCCAGCTTCTTCCGGACAAATGGCTCGCAAAAAAAAGAAAGAAAGAAAGCAATGAAAAGAATTAGAAAATAAAAAAGGAAAAGAAATAAAGAAAGGAATAAAAATACTGTCTGATGCACAGAAGAGGAACCGGCCATTCAGATCATATACTGAAGAGCGGAGCGGCGTGGATTGGGTTGGGTTGGAGATCCCTCCGTTATTCAATCGTCACCGGAGTGACTGTTTTTCTCGCAGTGTGGGGCTCTTGTAGTCACAGCGGGTTTCCTTGTTGCGGCTTCTCTGAACCCTGTAGGCGGGTGAGAGGTGTCCAACCTTCTTCTCACCCATGTAGACAACATCACCAACTGGGACGAGAAGGCATTTCTACACCAGTAGACATTAAAGGACAGTGTTACCATCCATTTATCTACTTTGTTAACATCACAACTGAAAATATTTATTCATTAATAGTCTTAATGATTCTAGTATGGATAAAGCATTCGACAAAAATATTTGGAAAATTCTTGTCCGATCTTTCAGCATGCATATTCTATCAGAATCATTGATTCTTTTGTACTATTTTTTTATATATATACTTTAGCTCTCTCTATAGCGTAGTGGTTAGGGTGTGCTTTTAATGCCTGTAGTCCTGATTCGATTCCTGGTAAGGTATCAAACGATGAGGGTTGATGGAACCCACTTTTGGCTAGTGTTGCGCACGAGATGAGAAATTTCTCTTCTCATCTCGAAATCAAAACTAGAGTTGAGACGAGCAATACATTTTTAAATTCGAGATACGACGAAAATTTTTTTATCAATCTATGGTCAACATTAATTCATCCAAGTCATGAATCTCAGACACTGTTTTAGTATTGCATGATTCATAGTAGAAAAACTATAAATTGATACAGTGATTATACGAACAGAATGAATATTTATTTCAACATTTAAAAATAGTCAAATCATTATGCAATATACTCTATTAATAAATGGTTTAAATTTTCTTATATCATACACTTGATAGACTTCTCCTGAGACGCGGAAGTATTCTAATAACTCTAGATGAAATTAAGGGGGGAAATCAAGGCTTACATTTTGTAAATGAGATATACAAAGCAGGACGAGAAAATTTTCGAGACGAGACTTTTTTTTTTTAAGAATCGAGACAAAACGAGACCTACAAAATTTACTAAACGAGACAAGAAAATCTTTCGTTTCGTCTCGTGGGCAATACTATTTTTGGTCTTGGGCCGCGGTGGCTCAGTGGTAGAGCGTTCACCTCTGGTGCTTGGGGTCCCGGGTTCAATCCCAGCCCCCGCCAAGTGAACTTTGTGGTGGACAAACACCGTGTGCGTGGGTTTTCTCGGGCTTCTCCCAATTTCTTCATTCCACCATTTCATTCATTACTCATCATCACCGTCTCCTTTAGCCTAACCGGCATAACCGTGGGACGTAAAACTCAAAGATTTCATTTCATTCTTTTATATTTGGTCTTACTCCACTTTTTGGTTTAGAAAACTTTTAACGTTCCACGATTTTTTCGACGGAGACCCCCAAGTCAGAACATTGGCGTACATAAAGAATAAAACGCATATACGAGTATTATATTCTCGAAGCACAGTATCAATTATTTCGAAACAAACTAGTTGTAGTTGATTCATCCAACTTCTTCCCCGTGAAGGTGGAGTCTATCAAAATTGCTCTTACAGCAAATTACCAATTTGCAAATTGGAGACAATCCCTGGAAAACTATTCTGAAGTTCGTAGATCTGACGATCATGGTTGGACTATTTACCGGATTACTAGCTCTAGAAGCTGTTGTGAACCTTTTAAGTTCTCTTGTTCACGTTTCTGTGAACTATGTAGTGATTCTTGCTTGTTAATAACTTCAAGTGCACACCCATTTGCAAGGTCATCGACTGTGACAACCTATCTCAAACAGGGAGTATCCGGTGAAAGAAGATCGGATTTTCAGGCAGTGAAGATGAGAACTAAAATTTGTAGATCAGCATAAAGTGGGCAAAAAAAAAGTAACATAATTTAAAAATAGCCTCATATCATTCTTCTCTTGGCTCCACGCATCTTTGAATGCTCAAACTTAGATATTTTCAGCTATGTTATAATTAGAATATTCACAAAGACATCAAACGAAAGCTTAATGTTATTCCTATTAAATGAAGTACTTTTTTCACCGCATTTGTACTTGTTACGGGTATTGTAGATTAAATTGAACTTAAAAGACTATGAAATTCATTTGTTGTTATTTTCTTCACATAGTGTTAAAGATACGGCAGAAAAAAACAAACTTCGTTACAAATATAACAGGTTTTCGTTTTTTAAAGAAAAAGCACTAATGTCGGGTAATCATAATCAAGAACTGACATAATAATACCAATTTTTTGAACCAATTAGGGAGCCATCTTTGATTCTTTGATTAGACATCATCTTGAGAAACTACCATTCCCAAATGGCCATCATGATTTTTCGTCTTTCCTAGCCAACAAAATAATTGTGGTTTGAAGGAAATCTGCTACCCCCAAAATTATACTCACTCCATCTACACTAGCCCATAGACGAACGCTATGCCGACCGTTGAACGGTATTTCGAAACAGGTTGCCGGTGGTGCAAAATGAGGTCCGTTCTTCCAAAGATAATGCCATCACATTATCCCTTTCATCACTCTGATCCTTACCAATTTTCATTAAAGAAATGTCTCAATCTGTTGTCGTATTTACGCATTAAATCATTTGAAATGCAGTCAAGTCAACAAACAGCTTTGTCCGTTAAATTAATCAACAGATCATGTCATGTACAATTTGAAAAAAGAAATTTAAAACTATGAGCACGTTATATGTTATTCAAATATGTTATTGAAGTCGTATCGATGCTCTTAAGCGCTTCTTGACCAAAATAAGAAACTTATATAGATTTGAAATAAGATAGTACATTTTATTAGATTTCTTTAACGAAATTTCTGGCATAGACTGCGTATGGGTCATAATCACTCCGCACATTAGAAAATATTTTAAACAGTATACTATTTTTAGCAGAAGCACAAACTAGCTAGCCATTATTCTTCCTACTATTTTTTATTGTCTTATTTTTGGAAGTCTTCGAAGTAAATGTCCAGCTCTCATTCAAATAATTGAATACATACACGATTAACACATATATAATTGATCTACATGACAAGAACACTTGTTACAACTTACAGAACTTCAGATGATTTGTGTCATTCATATGTATTATATTTTATGCTTTCTCTCTTTAGTTAGATTATAGGGTATACTGTGTTAACCACCAAACTTAGAAAATTATCATTTGAGACTACCTCATTTGTATAGGTATCTTATTTTATTCGGAGACAAGCGTACAACCTATGATATCTGGCAATAAATTTGTAGAATTTCATTTGTCAAGACGCGCTTTAGAGATTAAGCTATAATTGTAATTGCATAGAGTTCTAACACCAAATTTCCATTCAAATTTACTTCATTTTGTAAGACTTAAGTCACCAGCAAGGTGACTCACTACTAAAATATGAGGGACTAAGTTTTAAAACTTTTAGTCGTTTCATATCTTTCTATAACCCGACTGAAATTAAGCTACTTTTCCTTGATTTATTGAAATTAAAATTAAAATAAAATTGTTGAAGAAATTTTCACGGAAATATCGAAATTCTCATAGACATTATATTATTATAGGAATATAACATCTATGTTACTGAAAATCATTAGAGCGAAAACATAGGACTTGAAAAACAACATCAATGACAAATTATACGGTCTCTTATTTCACCAATTCTTATATTTAGAACTTCTAATATCAGGGGGTATGAATAGGAATTATAATTAAATTCTGTCGCCTGGATTTACTGATAAATCCTATAATTAAATCCAGACTCATATTTAAACAATATAAATTGAATTAGTAACATCAAAGTCCATCTCCACATCTCAGCTTCATTTGTTTGTCATTTTATTTATTTATTTATTTATTTATTTATTTATTTATTTATTGTTACAGAAACTCCATAAGTGTGGGAAAGTCAGGAAAATTAAAGAGAAAAGAAATTTTTAAGAATTTAATGACATACTTAAATTCGAAGTTAATAAGAGGTAACAATCCAAGAGGCAGCATCTTTAATTTAAAAATTTCTTGGAAAGGACCATATATAAACACCAGCGTTACTTTAAAAAAAAGCAGTATCGCATCAAAGTTTGTTACACAAAATCCTAGAAATGCAATTCAAACGAATTTTTTTAAAACCACAATAATGATAAGTTTATTTTCAATTCCAAATACAATTTTGTTCATTTACAAACGAAAAATTTTATCACAAAATGCGCTGCATCTATGAATAGTATATCACTGTCTCTCTTTTATTACAGAACAGTTCACTTTCGATTTTACCTACAGTTAAAGCTCAATGATAATCCCTTCGGAAACCCAACATCTTCTTTTAGGTCTCTGTTAAGTTCTCAAGAACACAATCTACTGCGTTCTACAAACCAAATTACTCGGAACTGGTCGTAGAATTGACGACTGAGACCATATCCTTTTCTACGCTTTGTTCTACGTATAAAGAAAGTGCCTCAATGGACTTTCAAAATCTTAAACTCGAGCTTATTTTTTGCAAATAGATTACTAGCTATAGCATGGGACCTTAGCAGTACTCTTTTTTGTTTCACTAATTTTTCATATTTGTTTTATGAAATTATCTCAGAAATATATATTCTGTTTGCTACGTTCCCCTATTTTACATTAAAATGACGAAAGAAAGTGTTCGTTTTAAAACCAACGTTTTAAAAAATGGAAAGATAAACACAATCCGAGCAGCAGTTGGATAAAATTAAGAAATAAAAAATTGTGTGAAATTAAGGTATCATGTATTGTTTTTATCGTTAAAATGGAGATTCACTTCGTGGACTGTGTAATTTCGATTCTTCGTCTCTTGAAGTCCTTGCAGATTTCAAATTTATTAAAAATAAAATCCTTATAGTAAAATGCTATACACTCAGTGGAATGTCAACTTTTTAGATACATAATTGCCCTATTGCCTTCTCCCTTACTTAGAACTTTTAAAAATTATAATTGCTATTACTTTCTTCCTTACTTGAGAACTTTTTGAAATCATAATTGCCATTACCTTTCTCCTTACTTCAGAACTTTTTAAAATTATAGTTCTATTTTTAGTTCCTTCATTATTTTAGAGGTTTTTAAAATCATAACTACTATTACTTTTTTTCCTTACTTTAGAACTTTTTAAAAATCACGATTGCTATTACCCTGTTTCTCACTTAGAACTCTTTAAAATCGTAATTGCTATTACCTTTTTCCTTACTTAGAACTTTTTAAAATTGTAATTGCTGTTACTTTCTTCTTTACTTAGAACTTTTTAAAACCATAATTGCTATTATTCTTTCGTTATTTAGTACTTTTTAAAATTGTAATTGCTATTACTTTCGTCCTTACTTAAAACTTTTTTAAAATCATAATTGCTATTACTGTTTCCTTATTTAGAACTTTTTAAAATTATAGTTCTATTTTCAATTCCCTCATTATTTTAGAGGTTTTTAAAATCATAACTACTTTAGAACATTTTAAAAATCATGATTGCTATTACCCTTTTCCTTACTTAGAACTTTTCAAAATCATAATTGCTATTACCTTTTTCCTTACTTAGAACTTTTTAAAATTGTAATTGCTATTACTTTCTTCCTTACTTAGAACTTTTTAAAATCATAATCGCTATTACGTTTTTCCTTATTTAGAACTTTTAAAAATTGTATTTGCTATTCCTTTCTTCCTTACTTAGAACTTTTTAAAATCATAATTGCTAGAAAACAGTACTTTCCTTCTTTTGCTTTTCATTATCATACCTGTTTGTGACACACAAAATGAAAACGTGTACTATTTGATGCCAAACATAAACAAAATGTGTTTCCCTTCGCTGCCAAAGATGCGATGCGAAACTTGTAAATTGTGATGCAAATTTAAATTTAGCCTTCGCAAAAAAAAAAAAAAAAAAAAAAAAAAACTATTAGAAAATAAAAAGTTGGATGGTAAAGAAATCTCCTATCCCTTAACGTATCTCTGAACGTAAATTCCCTTCTAACTAGTTTTCGGCGGACAGGATTCGTTAATTCCTGTTTCGCCGAACATGGCCAACTGCATACATATGCGATAATTTCGAAGCTTAAGACATTCGACGAAGTAGGTACGAGTCATGTGAACTATTAGGAATTTATGTGACTGATTACCTTACTTTCAATAGAACCGTAAGTTTATGTTTACTTATTTCACAACAATATACATATTTACTCTATTCTCTTTATAGCTATGAGAAGTTTTGGATTCAGAGGGAGGTGATAAAGCAAGCCCATTTTCACTCCTAAAACTTATTTCTGTGTAACCATAACAGCTGAACATTGGAAAATTTGTTAATATTAACTATATTAGTGATAATATCTCTAAGTTTGAAACAAAATTTTGATTGATCGCAAAATAACAGTATGTATTATTAGCTCTTTCAATATAACACCATAACTTACATAGACTTCAATTTTCATTATATATTTAGGGTTGACTACTACCACATTAATTCCAAAAGAGTAGAAATATTAACAAATATCTGTGATTTGAAATTTTTACATTTCTAGACAGGAGAGGAGAATGTGAAAAAAAAATTATGTTATAACAACACAACCACACTTTGTAGTTTACTGGAGTTACTACCATTTTTTCTTCTTACGTTTTATTTACTGGTAATTATTTGTGCTAATTTAAGTAATAGCCTAATTCCATTGAAGTAGAAGCGATTTCTTCAATAATTATGTCAAACGTGAAAGAGGATGAAATACTCTCACAAATAGTGTCCAAAGAAAGGTTGTAATAATTGTTTCTTGATAGATTTCATGATAGAGAAAATTCTTTCGCAAGATATTTGGATGCATGTAAGTGTTAAAATACAGGACAATTAAAAATTATTTCCACATGTACATAAACCGATATCAAATGAAAGATAAACTAAATAAAGTTTTGCTTCATTACATACCTATTATTTTTTAGTTCACAGGTGTTCAATGTGAACTCCTTAAGTAAGTTGACACACATCAGGCCTGTAATCAAATTCCTGCCAATCATTTCACAATCGACGGATAACACGATGTCTGCACTTCCCGACTCGAAGATCATTTATAGTGACTGGTAGGGGTAACTTGTAGACTTTTTCTTTCACAAAACCCCAAGAAAGAAGTTACACAGGGTAAGGTCAATGTAGCGTGGAGATCAAGAAAGTAGCTCTTCTTCCCTACGACTTGCATGTCCAATCTATTGGTGTGGTAGTCTTCTGTTCAGTTCACTTCTGATATCTGTATGAAAATGTGGTGGTACCCTATCCTGTTGAAAAATGAAATCCTTATGTTCCTCTTCTAGTTGTGGAAATAGCCATGTCTGTAGCAGGTGTACAGTCATGTCCAAAATTATTGTTGCATGTCTAGTTGTAGGAATATAATTTGATAACGAATTCGCCCGGTATTTCTTATAATGTTTGTATGTGTATAATCGGCAAAGACATGTGTGTGACAAAAGAGCAGTAAATACGAACAATAAAACGAAAATAAAACTTTCTTATCCATTTAGCAACATTTTGTTTTACTCATTGTAATTTTCTTATTTATAATTCTTTTCCTATGAAATTTACCACAAATATACATTTCCCGATTATATACATAGTAACAGTATTAAAAGTACCCTGCAAAATCATTATCAAATTATATTCTTACAAGAAGACTGTTATAGATATGCGACAATCATTTTGGACATGAGTGTACATACGAAAGTCCTGTGATAGTATCTCCATCAAAGAAGGAAGGCCTGTATACTTTCACTTGGCCGACCGCCCAAAATACATTCACCTTCTGGAATCGCGAATATACTCCTCACACACATGTGGATTTTCGGAACCCCAGATTCGCACTTTTTCTTTTTTGTTTTTTTGTTCACAGTACCTGAAAGGTAGAAAATGGATTCATCATTTACCACTTATGATTCTTGGAAACCATCAGTTTCCATTAGGTTTTGCAGCGTAATGCAGAACTCATTATCAAACTATCATGCGAGAACTCTCTTTGAGGCTAGGTTTCAAAGCTTGAAACAATGCCAACCGGTATGCATAAAATTTCAGTCTCTTACGGATAATCCTACACACAGCAGGCTGGGTATCTGCAATTCTCTGCTTGTTTTCAAGGTAGATTTCTGTGAATTTCTCGTGAAACAGGCCCTAACACGCTTCACTGTTTCCGTACTTGCCGATGTGCGGCCGGGCGATTTCTTCTTGCAGATGTATCCTCTTGCTTTAAAATCAAAGTACGATTTACGAATACTGTGTCCGCTGGGGGTTCTTTCCCAAATTTAGTTCTGAAACTTCTTTGGACATTAATGACAAACTGGTTACTATGAAAATTTAGCACACAAAAAACTTTCTTGTCTTCATTTGCTGCCATCTTGTGTTACTGACACCCTAGTGGCAACCTGAAAAATTATTACATCAGCTTTGCCAGATACTAAAACTTTTGAGTTTCCCTTTCATTTGATACCACTTTCATGAATGTACGTGTAAACGAACATGAGTTATTAAAATGTGTAATAGGGAAGATCATTTTGGATAGCCTCGTATATTTGTACGCCTACAATGATGAATACATTGAACCGTGTATATTCAGTTTATAAAGTAATTTTAACACACAGAACAGTGTCTTTTGTACTTTCTTCCAACTTTCTGTATAATAGTTGATCGTTATCTGTCTTCTTGCTCTATCTTGACCTCACTCTTCATCTGATCTTTCATCTTCTATCCTCTCTTCTAGCTTTGTCCTGTTTTGCTTTTATGCTGGTAATGGTAGTTCAAGTAATGACTTGCAGTTGCCATGAAGTCGGGCATAATGACTTCTTCGCGAATACCTTCAGTTCGTCTCGAATACCTTTCTCCTTTATTTCGGAATAAAAGCTACAATGCACAATGTAGCTACAGGAACATGTGACTATTCATGTAACTATAGGAACAGATTGATTTCGTCGAAATGTGAAGTGTGTAGCCTAGCAATGTCTTTCATAAAAACTTCATTCGAAACAAACCGTTGCTGAATTAAGGTGTCAATGATTTAAACCATTTATTCCAAACCATTTTGATAACGAGGACACAATATTTCTTGCTTCGTCACTGGAAGTTTTACCAAATTGCAGCGGCAGCTGGTACTATATATTGCATGGTTGTGCAACCGGATATATATATTTTTAATACTACACTACTTTTTAAGCATTAAAGTAGTGTATCAGTAAAAAAAATAAACCTTTGCTCTTGAGCGCAAAACAGTATTGATGCATTTCTAAGAAATTCAATTTAAAAACCTGAAAGAAAGAGAGTGATTTACATTTCCAGTTACAGCCAATGGAAGCAGTAACATTGAGCATATTGCAGTGAACTATCTCTTAATATAAGGAAGTAGATTTATTCCTGCGTGGCTGCTATCCTCCCGTATTGCTCTCTTGCAGTTGCACATTGTTCCGCAACTGGTATATAGTCAGCTTTTGTAATAGTTACGAATTCCTCCGCTGGGAAGCGCTTGACAATTGAGAGTGAGTGAGATATAGATGCTTGGAAGAAAGAAGTGATTCACAAAACAGAAACTCGCAAAGAACAAATACGCGTCTGTGGTAGCAGGGGCGGATACAGACTGACTGTTTGGGGGAGGGCGGTCGTGCAAAGTCAATAGGTTTTATTTTACATTTATAATACAAGGGTGAAAATTCTTGTAATAGGTTTTATTTTTAAAATAAAAAAAAATCCTATTCTGGAAAGGGTTAGGGGTAGATCGAGTCTCGAAGAAGAAAATGTCTTACCACTAGTCTAATTCCTAGCTCTGTGTTTTTCGTGCACATGATGCCGTGTTCGATTTCCGGAGGAAAGCATAAAAAATTAATCTCAAATCATTCACTTTCAATACTCATCCGTTTTCTTTAGTCTAAATTGCTGGAATGTTAAACTAGTATTTTTTCTTCATTTTCGAAGGAAAAAAAATCTTAGATTTCATGCTTCTTTATAGCAGAATAGCAGACAAAGTACGTGGTTACTGAAAATAGACTTTTTGTCCCTTATATTTATACAAAGAAATGATAACAAAATGCATATTGTCGGAGGAGAGGGTGTTTCTGTATCCTAAAGAAAATAAAGCGGAAAATATTTGCAGTAGCGATGCTTTCTATTCAGAAAAACTTAGCGAGCAGCATTTCAGATTTCAATGAAGTCATAGAAAAAATTTAAGAACAAAGAAAGACCTTCCATTTTAAAATAATGCATAGTTTATTTAATTAATTAATTTTGTTTAACTGCGTGCATAAATATATGCAATTTTCATGTTTTTCTTCTTTTTGGATTAATGACATCATTCATGGCTTACAGCACATGCTATATATTCGATTTATCTCTTGTTCAATAACATGAGTGTAGAAGTTTTGTATATAGTGTATAAACTTACATTGATAGTGGTTGTTTTAAAAAAAGAAATAGCTTATATATTAAATCAATACTAGAAAATACACTTTAATCAATAAATATACAAATAGAACTTAAAAGGACTTTTGTCTTCAATTTCCTGAATATTTTTTGGATAAGACTCAAGAATACTGGGGAAGAGGAACACTAGCGCGTACCCACATACCTTTGATATTGCAACATTGCAACCGGTGCTTCTACAGACCACGAACCGCTACTGCCAAATTGTAGTTTGAGATATTCTCTCAGCTGAGAAAAAACTTTCGATTTCAACACTGTAATTTGCTTTCGCAACTTCTTTACCTATTCCGTAAAGTAAGCTATTTTAATCAACATGGAATTAAATTAATTTATTTTCTTTGCAATTTCAGTGCTAAGGTTTGAATGTTTTGAGTTGCTGTGAACCATCCTATCTACATCTTTTGAAAGTATTCCGAAATGAGTGTTGGCAAGCTAAATATCTCACTGCGAATTGATGCAAGAAATATATACTGAAATTTACACCAATTCTCAAGCAAATATTTGGCTTTGACAATAACTTCTGCTTTACAATCCTTATGTCAGCTATATCGATCAGACCTTGAAGTAAAGCTAAGAACTTGTGATTGAGAATGCGTTTTCGAAGCGTTACCCTCTGGAGCGAAAGCGACCAAGGTGGCTATTTGGTAACTTTACTTTCGCCAGAGTTATAAATCATACTGTAAGCCAGTCAGGGTTTCCACGTCTTTTTTGCCAAGTCCAGGTCTATAATAGCAGAGTTCCAGTACTGTATGCACAAAGCATCTTCCAAGCGGCTGTTTCTTGTTAAAATCCCCTTGCCTGGCAACACGTCTTTCCTTTTTTCCCTTCCTTTTGACATCTTTTAAACAGCAGGCGGTCTATTGTTCCGAAACGCATCAAATACGCTCGAGCTGACGTTTTTTCGCGTTTTTATTGCTTTCGCGTTTGTGATTAGCCATCCACATTTAAATACATGGTCAGCGTATTCCAAGCGTACGCATGAGCAATAAAAAACGCTTTGCAAACGCTACAAATAGCCGGGGACTCTCCCATCTAGTTAATTTATGATGGTCTTTGCAATCACCGAGAGTTGTGTTGCACTAGCACATTCACTTCTGTCCACGCTAACATTCTTTTGTTTGAATCAGAAATGAAATTGGCCATAGTTTGAAGGAATTGAAGGAAGTCTTTCCAGTTTGCAACAATCTCTTGTATTACTAATTGGCTTAAGTTTAGAACATGTGCGACGCAGAACACATATTGCAAATCTGGACTAACATTGTACTGCTCACTCACTTTTGTGGCACTATTGAAAGAACAGCCTAAGACTTGTAAAGGTGAAAGTCCAAATTTATCAAGTCCAATCTTTAATTGCTTGAATAGTCGTCTTTTCACCATGAACCAGTTTCAGTAGTCTATCTTTTACTTTGGTATTTAATATATAACGAACACAGAATAAGGAATTACTGTTATATCTTGCAACAACGTCATTTCATGTTTTGCCATGGGGAGAGATTTAAAAAGCATGTGAATTTCCAACTTGGGCGGGGCAAGTGCTCCCCTGCCATCTCCAAAATACACGCCGCTGAAATCTTGGGTACAGTCAATCTCAATATTCAATAAGCCTGCTTGCCGATTTGATTAACAATATCGATCTGACTTTGTTGAATAAGATGAGTACCTTATTTACAAATCACGAATATTTTAGACAAATATGACATCTCAATCAATCAATGAACCTCATTCCTGAGAACGTTTTTTTAATTGGTTCACAGACTCCTTTCAAGTTATCTTTTATGATGGCCTCACAGACCGATTTAGAAGGTAAAAATTGGGGAGGAGGCAGCCAAAACCCAGACTATGATAGGTATATCATGAATTTAATATAAAGTTACAAAAATATATAAATAGATTAAATTTGTCACTCAAAAGCTGAGGGGTCTAGGCCCCCGGCCCCGGGTTAGATCCGCCATTGGATGGCCTTCTCTTTTGACACTTTTGCACAGCAACCATTATATGACTATTCAGAATTTCATCATATTACATCACCAATAAGACTCTAATAAATTACCATGATTAACTCTTCTATTATTCACTATCTGAAGAGACTTTCATCTATAAGCGAAACCGTCTTTTGAGAAACCAATGGTATCACTATGCGCATTTAAAACGTAAAAAAAAAAAATAAATAAATAAATAAATAAATAAAAAATCACAAAAACATTCAAGTAGTATACCATAGTAGAGTAATCTGTAAACGTCCTTTTTTTTGACCTTGAAAGTACTTATACTCTATGTACATATTGTCGTTGAAGTAATGAATATTGTAATTACTCTAAGTACTCTCATTGAAGTAATAAATTGAAGTACAAAGTTTCAATTAAACTTGAATTATTACGGCTGTTTTTTACCGGTACTTTAGGTACAATTACTGACATGTAATTATGCTGTACTGGACTGTAGTTTCATTACTTCAGTGGCGCCTTTTTGCGTATGTAACATTGAAACTACTTAGTTTTTGTACTTATACTCATTACCTGTAACTAGTATTACTATGTGTACTTACTGTATTGCCCTTTGAACATATGTAACCTCCAAAGTACTTACACTTTCATTACTTGTATGCAACTTACCTTTTCACGTATGTAGTTTCATTGCCGAACTGTAATTGAAGTTCATAAGTACCCGTAATGTACCTTTTATTTGAATTAAACTTGTGGTAGTATGCTAATTACTAACCTTTTGCCATTAATATTAACATACGGCTGAAGGACACTTACTCACCCTCCATACTCACCCTTCCAGGACAGCAGGAAGCATTCTTTCTTCTTTGAAGACCATTAACTTCCAAGGTCAAAACCTGGTCGGTTTAACTGCTTCGTACTCTCTTATATTCATATACGGAGTTGATTTGTATGTAAGAAATATAATTAGTGATCTTTTGTAATTGTTTGGTAGGGATTATCATATTTCTACTTTTACATAAGTTTAGAATAATTTTGTTGCGTGTAATGACAATATTTAAGTATATAGGGTATGTATAAAGAATTAGTAATAAATTAATTTAATATTTAATTGTATTACATGGATGTGATACAGCATAGCAATTCTCTTTACTTGGTTGGAAGAGAGGGAAAAAAACGTGAATGAAGTCTTTAGCGATTAGCACACGGAAAGACGGAACGGAAAAAAAAAAGGATGAAAAATCATTTTTTTCTTTGGCGCAACTGAATAGGGTTGCTGAGGGTTTATGTTAATTTATTTTTCGTTTCGTATTGTCTGAGAGGAAACTTACATCTTTGAAATGTCTGCAGAATGTAATTTATATGAATTCATGTGAATGTACCACCATAGTCGCTTAGTTATATCTATTAAGAAAACGATTATACAGGTACAATAGCAGGGACAGCTGATTGTGTTTTTTGTAACAGGTAGCAAGGGTTTTATTTACTTTTTGTTTTTTCACTTTCTCTTTCTTTCTCTCTCTCTTCCTCTCTGTATGTGTATATGTGTGTGTGCTTGACCTTCAGAACTCTCACACAAAGAATTTATATATATATATTTTACCCGTTAGGAAATGTATGTTATACATATATGAGCTGTAGTAGTTGGGATATTCTGTTTAAAATATATTTCATTATTTAACTGTACATAAACGCACAAATAGTTAATAAGACATATTATGAAGAATGAAAACACACTTATTTCTTACTGATTGTGTATTAATGTTTGACGTAAAGATATGTACGTGTTTGTATTTCGAAAGTGGAATGAAATATTTGAAGTTTTACGTTTAACGAATATACCGGCTAAACTAAAGGAGATGGCGATGATGAGAAATGAATGAAATAGTGGAATGGAGAAAGTGAGAGGAAACAGGAGAACCGCGAGAAACCCTATGCACACAGTGTTTGTTTACCACAAAGCTCACTTGGTGCGCTGGGATTGAACCAAGTACCCCTGCACCAGAGACGAACTTTACCACTGAGTATTGCAGCTCTTGTTTGTATTTGAGTTTACTTTTTTACGATTATATTTTCGGATAAATTAGAGGAATTAATAAAGTACACATTTATAATTTGGTGGAACGAGAATGTAGGAGGACATGGGAGAACTATTGGCACAATATTTTGTACTAGAAATACACTCGAAATAATCGAAAGCATTTCGTTTCAGAAGTGACTTAGTTTATGGACAGTACTATTTACTGCTTACGAAGTTTTGGTACCAAACATTTTATAAGGAAAGAAACGTATTGTAGGTAAATAATGTTGCAAGCGCAACAGTTAGCGGATAAAATTTTGAGTATGGAATTAGATTTTTATGTATGTGTATACATAATACAGTAAGTTCAAGGTAATGGATCGAAAATAATAAATTGTGTTATATTATTGAAGTTGAATTGAATTTTAGTTTAGCGTCCGTTTCAACAGCGAGGCTATATGAGACGTAGACCTACTGATTAACGTGGAATTTGAACGACATGAGCCCACCGGGAATCGAACCCGGGTTCGCGTATGCTTACCGCTTAGCCACGGAAGAGCTTATTATTGAAGTTGATTGCTTGATTGAAGGATATTGCTTTTAACACTGAAAACCCACAATTATTTTCCACTGACAGTTCAATAGCGACTATATGTATAAAAAATAGATTATTAAAGGAGATATATGTAATGCACGTTAGGACAACTTTGGTATCTAATTAGTGTAGGTAGCGACATTAATAGTGTGTTTGTTTTTATTAGGATTAGCTTTGTATACAAATTGAAATATTCAGTTTTCAATAAGGGATACCACTTGGAACACTATAGTTTAGTGAAATTGTTTTAGAGCGTCAGGTAGAAGGCAAACAGCAGCACAATTGGCAACAACTATTAGCATGACTAAATTATAGGATATAGTGTGAATGAGAGACCGGGATGCATTGTATATGTAATAATAATAATTATTATTATGGTTAATTTTTTACACCTAGAAAATTATGCAATTAACATTTCATAACTGTTTTGAGGGTTGCATATGATATTCACAGACAGCCTGATACGTTTTTAGTTGAGAAGTGTGCTTAAGTGTTGAATGTGTTAAACTATTTTCTTCGTGCTTTTGAATTAAGAATAGAATATGTTAGATAAACTAGAAATATTTTCACCCATTGCTATGGTGTTGGATTGAAATACTGAATTTAATTATTTCAGGAAATTGTTGAGTTACTGTTTTTACTGGTTCTTTGAATGACTAAAATTTAAGATCAAGGCTACATGAGAAGGGTACTGTTGTTTAAAGTGGAATTTGAGCTATTACTGTGATTTATAACCGAGAAACGTAGTCCATTTAGAAATAGGAAGAGGTGGACTTAATTCCAAGCAAATGAGAAGTGGCTTGTTTTAAGATAGTACTGGATAAAGCATACCCTTTAACTGGCCTACACACCGTCTACATGATGTAACTAGCTCTATTAAGAGTTAGGATGGGTTGCATTGTAGATATAACGAAAGCTTTACGCAGTATACTTAACATTTATGCTACGTAAAAATAACGTACTTTTAAATAATGTTTCATAAGTTTTTTTGTAAGTTTGTGATTCTTGTTAAAAATATGCATCAGGAACTGTGATGCAATCTATTTTGTATTTATATAATTATTACTATAATTATATTTGCTATACTTCAAACAAAATCGAGACTTAGGCCTAATAAATGACTGCTTAATATTTTTAACAAAACATATTGCATTTAAATTGTTTTGTTTGAAATATAATTGTGTTCTTATATTTGATATTGAGGAATTTCCGGCTATACTATGATCATAAGACTTCTAAGAAGGAAGTGAAGAATGGCAAGCGAAACGAAAATGGCCCCAAATGTGTGTAAATCAGCAATTCACAACTTTTAATGCAAGTTGGCAACTAGTATGTAACTGACAGATTGTTAGAATCTAGCAGATGCTCGCTTGCTGCTAACTTAGAGATCAGAAGACTTTTTAAAGTCCCGCAAGTCTAGTGCAAGTCAAGCGCAAACTTATGCTATGTAGGTTGTGACATACTCTGCAATGAAGCAGAAACGAAACTGGTGGGTCACATACCTAGAACAGATAGAAGATGGACGAGAAATAACATACATTGGATTTTCTAGAGATAAGAAGCGATGTACATAGAAGACAATCGAATACAAAATGTATAGATATAACCTGTCGTTTAGCAGAAACTGTACAAATGGAAAAGATCAGCTGATGGAAACATGTAGAAGAAAATGATGGAGACCTTTGTTCACCAGATGATTGATATGATTTGAATACATATGAAAGTTACACTTTTATATTTAAGCTGAACGTTACAATTTTTCTACAGCGATAGGAGAATGATCTATCAGTTGGCAACACTGAAAAAAGCGTTAGAAGCACAGACGGTGGATGGTTTAAATTATTTATTTTTACGTCCTAATAGTTTTTAGTCTCACATACATTAATTGTATTTTCGTTTCTTTATTATAAACATGATCATGCAAAGCATTTTGTTCATACGGTTAGTTTTAATTATTTGGTATTGTACTGATTGGTATATTATTTTAATTACTAGAAGATAGTTGAAAAGTTTTGTGTAGCTAGACGACTATGGAAACCTTAGAGTATTGTGATATGAACATGTTTTAAGTTACAGAAGAAGGGTGAAACAGAATTATGATGAAAATTTGTAGAAGGAGAATGTGTAAGGAAATAAGAGATTCGTGAATTTAGAGAGACAATTGAAATCATATTTAGTTATTAAACTAAAATATTTGATAGAGATTTTTAAAATTTTCTATAATTTTATCTGACATATCCAGTTAAAAATGCGCACATTATTCCCAAGTAATGTAGTTAGACACATATTTGAAGACATTTAGTGGTACTTTGATACATTTTTAAAGATATGTCTGAATATTATTTTAACGATATATAATTGTTTGACTACATAGCTGAAAATCAATCATACTGATATATATTTTGGTTATTTTTTTTGTTTTCCAAGGCCCTAATACGTGATATTAGCTATTCAGCATTTTATGAACTTATTTTGTGCATCCACTACTAAATTACATCCATCAGTTGCACATTTAAATCAGTAAATTTTTAACTTATGAACCAACTAGTTATTAGTGTGAAGAATACGTTACATCATAATAAATTATAATCGACCAAATCAATTATTTCTAAGTTTTTAGTAGTGGAGGTTCAGATGTTAACTATCTCAATTGTTCAAAATGGATTCCAATTGTAAGTGCACTTGTTATGATTACTTTTGATATTTTAGTTTAATATTTAAGTATAAAGTTTGTTTGTTTATTATCTATATAAGTAAATGTTTGTATTCATACTATTTAAAAGTTCCTATAATACATTTTCAATGAAAGGAAAATTTTCTGCATTTTAGTTTATCCGAAGAAACAATATGTAGTGTATTTCCCTGCAAGAGAAATGTTTCTGAAATTCAGTTTAACAGAAAAAGTTTGTAACAAAATATGTTAATAAAAGTCTTTAGTGCAAAAGTTAATGTTTAATGTTGTAACAATAAACATTCTACATTTTAGTTTTTTAGAAATGTTAGAAACAATATGTAGTGTAATTGTCTGCAAGAAAAGTTTCTGGAACTTCATTTATCAAAACAGTTAGTAACATAATGTTAGTAAAAAATTTTTAGTGCAAAATTTTATCTATATAGTGTTGTAGCAATAAACATTCTTCATTTTAGTTTATCCGAAGAAACAATATATAGCATAATTTTCTCAAGAAAAGTTTCTGAAATACAGTTTATCAGAAAAAAGTTTGTAACAAAATATGTTAATAAAAATTTTTAGTGCAATAAACATTGTAACAATAAACATTCTGTATTCTAGTTTATCAGAAGCGTTAGAAACAATATGTGGTGTAATTGTTTGCAAGAAAAGTTTCTGAAATACACTTTATCAGAAAAAGTTTGTAACAAAATATGTTAATAAAAATTTTTAGTGCAAAAAGTTAATGTTAACGTTGTAACAATAAACATTCTGCATTCTAGTTTATCAGAAACGTTAGAAACAATATGTGTTGTAATTGTCTGCAAGAAAAGTTTCTGAAATACAGTTTAACAAAAGAGTTAGTAACATAATGTTAGTAAAACACTTTTAGTGCAAAATTTATCTGTATAGTGTTGTAACAATAAACACTCTGCATTTTAGTTTATCCGAAGAAACATTGTGTAGTGTAATTTTCTGCAAGAAAAGTTTTCTGGAACTTCGTTTAACAAAAGAGTTAGTAACATAATGTTAGTAAAACACTTTTAGTGCAAAAGTTAATGTTTAATGATGTAACAATAAACATTCTGCATTCTACTTAATCAGAAACGTTAGAAACAATATGTGGTGTAATTTTCTGCAAGAAAAGTTTCTGGAACTTCGTTTAACAAAGCAGTTAGTAACATAATGTTAGTAAAAAATTTTAGTGCAAAATTTTATCTGTATAATGTTGTAGCAATAAACATTCTTCATTTTAGTTTATCCCAAGAAACAATAGGTAGTGTAATTTTCTGCAAGAAAAGTTTCTGGAACTTCATTTATCAAAACAGTTAGTAACATAATGTTAGTAAAAAATTTTTAGTGCAAAATTTTATCTATATAGTGTTGTAGCAATAAACATTCTTCATTTTAGTTTATCCGAAGAAACAATATATAGCATAATTTTCTCAAGAAAAGTTTCTGAAATACAGTTTATCAGAAAAAAGTTTGTAACAAAATATGTTAATAAAAATTTTTAGTGCAATAAACATTGTAACAATAAACATTCTGTATTCTAGTTTATCAGAAGCGTTAGAAACAATATGTGGTGTAATTGTCTGCAAGAAAAGTTTCTGAAATACACTTTATCAGAAAAAGTTTGTAACAAAATATGTTAATAAAAATTTTTAGTGCAAAAAGTTAATGTTAACGTTGTAACAATAAACATTCTGCATTCTAGTTTATCAGAAACGTTAGAAACAATATGTGTTGTAATTGTCTGCAAGAAAAGTTTCTGAAATACAGTTTAACAAAAGAGTTAGTAACATAATGTTAGTAAAAAATTTTAGTGCAAAATTTTATCTGTATAATGTTGTAGCAATAAACATTCTTCATTTTAGTTTATCCCAAGAAACAATAGGTAGTGTAATTTTCTGCAAGAATAGTTTTCTGGAACTTCGTTTAACAAAACAGTAACATAATGTTAACAAAACACTTTTAGTGCAAAAGTTAATGTTGTAACAATAAACATTATGCATTCTAGTTTATCAGTAAAGTTAGAAACAATATGTGGTGTAATTGTCTGCAAGAAAAGTTTCTGGAACTTCGTTTAACAAAACAGTTAGTGACAAAATATGTTAGTAAAAAAATTAGTGCAAAATTTATTTGTATAGTGTTGTAACAATAAACATTGTTCATTTTATTTTATCAGAAATGTTAGAAACAATATGCACTGGAATGTTCTGCAAGAAAAGTTTTCTGGAATTTCGTTTAACAAAAAGTTAGCAACATAATGTTAGTAATACACTTTTAGTGTATCGTATCCACGAAACTTGTGAATTTTGACAAGTAGCAACTCGAGAAATTTCACTTCGTGGATACGATACACTAAAAGTGTATTACTAACATTATGTTGCTAACTTTTTGTTAAACGAAATTCCAGAAAACTTTTCTTGCAGAACATTCCAGTGCATATTGTTTCTAACATTTCTGATAAAATAAAATGAACAATGTTTATTGTTACAACACTATACAAATAAATTTTGCACTAATTTTTTTACTAACATATTTTGTCACTAACTGTTTTGTTAAACGAAGTTCCAGAAACTTTTCTTGCAGACAATTACACCACATATTGTTTCTAACTTTACTGATAAACTAGAATGCATAATGTTTATTGTTACAACATTAACTTTTGCACTAAAAGTGTTTTGTTAACATTATGTTACTGTTTTGTTAAACGAAGTTCCAGAAAACTATTCTTGCAGAAAATTACACTACCTATTGTTTCTTGGGATAAACTAAAATGAAGAATGTTTATTGCTACAACATTATACAGATAAAATTTTGCACTAAAATTTTTTACTAACATTATGTTACTAACTCTTTTGTTAAACTGTATTTCAGAAACTTTTCTTGCAGACAATTACAACACATATTGTTTCTAACGTTTCTGATAAACTAGAATGCAGAATGTTTATTGCTACAACGTTAACATTAACTTTTTGCACTAAAAATTTTTATTAACATATTTTGTTACAAACTTTTTCTGATAAAGTGTATTTCAGAAACTTTTCTTGCAGACAATTACACCACATATTGTTTCTAACGCTTCTGATAAACTAGAATACAGAATGTTTATTGTTACAATGTTTATTGCACTAAAAATTTTTATTAACATATTTTGTTACAAACTTTTTTCTGATAAACTGTATTTCAGAAACTTTTCTTGAGAAAATTATGCTATATATTGTTTCTTCGGATAAACTAAAATGAAGAATGTTTATTGCTACAACACTATATAGATAAAATTTTGCACTAAAAATTTTTTACTAACATTATGTTACTAACTGTTTTGATAAATGAAGTTCCAGAAACTTTTCTTGCAGAAAATTACACTACCTATTGTTTCTTGGGATAAACTAAAATGAAGAATGTTTATTGCTACAACATTATACAGATAAAATTTTGCACTAAAATTTTTTACTAACATTATGTTACTAACTGCTTTGTTAAACGAAGTTCCAGAAACTTTTCTTGCAGAAAATTACACCACATATTGTTTCTAACGTTTCTGATTAAGTAGAATGCAGAATGTTTATTGTTACATCATTAAACATTAACTTTTGCACTAAAAGTGTTTTACTAACATTATGTTACTAACTCTTTTGTTAAACGAAGTTCCAGAAAACTTTTCTTGCAGAAAATTACACTACACAATGTTTCTTCGGATAAACTAAAATGCAGAGTGTTTATTGTTACAACACTATACAGATAAATTTTGCACTAAAAGTGTTTTACTAACATTATGTTACTAACTCTTTTGTTAAACTGTATTTCAGAAACTTTTCTTGCAGACAATTACAACACATATTGTTTCTAACGTTTCTGATAAACTAGAATGCAGAATGTTTATTGTTACAACGTTAACATTAACTTTTTGCACTAAAAATTTTTATTAACATATTTTGTTACAAACTTTTTCTGATAAAGTGTATTTCAGAAACTTTTCTTGCAAACAATTACACCACATATTGTTTCTAACGCTTCTGATAAACTAGAATACAGAATGTTTATTGTTACAATGTTTATTGCACTAAAAATTTTTATTAACATATTTTGTTACAAACTTTTTTCTGATAAACTGTATTTCAGAAACTTTTCTTGAGAAAATTATGCTATATATTGTTTCTTCGGATAAACTAAAATGAAGAATGTTTATTGCTACAACACTATATAGATAAAATTTTGCACTAAAAATTTTTTACTAACATTATGTTACTAACTGTTTTGATAAATGAAGTTCCAGAAACTTTTCTTGCAGACAATTACACTACATATTGTTTCTAACATTTCTAAAAAACTAAAATGTAGAATGTTTATTGTTACAACATTAAACATTAACTTTTGCACTAAAGACTTTTATTAACATATTTTGTTACAAACTTTTTCTGTTAAACTGAATTTCAGAAACATTTCTCTTGCAGGGAAATACACTACATATTGTTTCTTCGGATAAACTAAAATGCAGAAAATTTTCCTTTCATTGAAAATGTATTATAGGAACTTTTAAATAGTATGAATACAAACATTTACTTATATAGATAATAAACAAACAAACTTTATACTTAAATATTAAACTAAAATATCAAAAGTAATCATAACAAGTGCACTTACAATTGGAATCCATTTTGAACAATTGAGATAGTTAACATCTGAACCTCCACTACTAAAAACTTAGAAATAATTGATTTGGTCGATTATAATTTATTATGATGTAACGTATTCTTCACACTAATAACTAGTTGGTTCATAAGTTAAAAATTTACTGATTTAAATGTGCAACTGATGGATGTAATTTAGTAGTGGATGCACAAAATAAGTTCATAAAATGCTGAATAGCTAATATCACGTATTAGGGCCTTGGAAAACAAAACATATAACCAAAATACATATCAGTATGATTGATTTTCAGCTATGTAGTCAAACAATTATATATCGTTAAAATAATATTCAGACATATCTTTAAAAATGTATCAAAGTACCACTAAATGTCTTCAAATATGTGTCTAACTACATTACTTGGGAATAATGTGCGCATTTTTAACTGGATATGTCAGATAAAATTATAGAAAATTTTAAAAATCTCTATCAAATATTTTAGTTTAATAACTAAATATGATTTCAATTGTCTCTCTAAATTCACGAATCTCTTATTTCCTTACACATTCTCCTTCTACAAATTTTCATCATAATTCTGTTTCACCCTTCTTCTGTAACTTAAAACATGTTCATATCACAATACTCTAAGGTTTCCATAGTCGTCTAGCTACACAAAACTTTTCAACTATCTTCTAGTAATTAAAATAATATACCAATCAGTACAATACCAAATAATTAAAACTAACCGTATGAACAAAATGCTTTGCATGATCATGTTTATAATAAAGAAACGAAAATACAATTAATGTATGTGAGACTAAAAACTATTAGGACGTAAAAATAAATAATTTAAACCATCCACCGTCTGTGCTTCTAACGCTTTTTTCAGTGTTGCCAACTGATAGATCATTCTCCTATCGCTGTAGAAAAATTGTAACGTTCAGCTTAAATATAAAAGTGTAACTTTCATATGTATTCAAATCATATCAATCATCTGGTGAACAAAGGTCTCCATCATTTTCTTCTACATGTTTCCATCAGCTGATCTTTTCCATTTGTACAGTTTCTGCTAAACGACAGGTTATATCTATACATTTTGTATTCGATTGTCTTCTATGTACATCGCTTCTTATCTCTAGAAAATCCAATGTATGTTATTTCTCGTCCATCTTCTATCTGTTCTAGGTATGTGACCCACCAGTTTCGTTTCTGCTTCATTGCAGAGTATGTCACAACCTACATAGCATAAGTTTGCGCTTGACTTGCACTAGACTTGCGGGACTTTAAAAAGTCTTCTGATCTCTAAGTTAGCAGCAAGCGAGCATCTGCTAGATTCTAACAATCTGTCAGTTACATACTAGTTGCCAACTTGCATTAAAAGTTGTGAATTGCTGATTTACACACATTTGGGGCCATTTTCGTTTCGCTTGCCATTCTTCACTTCCTTCTTAGAAGTCTTATGATCATAGTATAGCCGGAAATTCCTCAATATCAAATATAAGAACACAATTATATTTCAAACAAAACAATTTAAATGCAATATGTTTTGTTAAAAATATTAAGCAGTCATTTATTAGGCCTAAGTCTCGATTTTGTTTGAAGTATAGCAAATATAATTATAGTAATAATTATATAAATACAAAATAGATTGCATCACAGTTCCTGATGCATATTTTTAACAAGAATCACAAACTTACAAAAAAACTTATGAAACATTATTTAAAAGTACGTTATTTTTACGTAGCATAAATGTTAAGTATACTGCGTAAAGCTTTCGTTATATCTACAATGCAACCCATCCTAACTCTTAATAGAGCTAGTTACATCATGTAGACGGTGTGTAGGCCAGTTAAAGGGTATGCTTTATCCAGTACTATCTTAAAACAAGCCACTTCTCATTTGCTTGGAATTAAGTCCACCTCTTCCTATTTCTAAATGGACTACGTTTCTCGGTTATAAATCACAGTAATAGCTCAAATTCCACTTTAAACAACAGTACCCTTCTCATGTAGCCTTGATCTTAAATTTTAGTCATTCAAAGAACCAGTAAAAACAGTAACTCAACAATTTCCTGAAATAATTAAATTCAGTATTTCAATCCAACACCATAGCAATGGGTGAAAATATTTCTAGTTTATCTAACATATTCTATTCTTAATTCAAAAGCACGAAGAAAATAGTTTAACACATTCAACACTTAAGCACACTTCTCAACTAAAAACGTATCAGGCTGTCTGTGAATATCATATGCAACCCTCAAAACAGTTATGAAATGTTAATTGCATAATTTTCTAGGTGTAAAAAATTAACCATAATAATAATTATTATTATTACATATACAATGCATCCCGGTCTCTCATTCACACTATATCCTATAATTTAGTCATGCTAATAGTTGTTGCCAATTGTGCTGCTGTTTGCCTTCTACCTGACGCTCTAAAACAATTTCACTAAACTATAGTGTTCCAAGTGGTATCCCTTATTGAAAACTGAATATTTCAATTTGTATACAAAGCTAATCCTAATAAAAACAAACACACTATTAATGTCGCTACCTACACTAATTAGATACCAAAGTTGTCCTAACGTGCATTACATATATCTCCTTTAATAATCTATTTTTTATACATATAGTCGCTATTGAACTGTCAGTGGAAAATAATTGTGGGTTTTCAGTGTTAAAAGCAATATCCTTCAATCAAGCAATCAACTTCAATAATAAGCTCTTCCGTGGCTAAGCGGTAAGCATACGCGAACCCGGGTTCGATTCCCGGTGGGCTCATGTCGTTCAAATTCCACGTTAATCAGTAGGTCTACGTCTCATATAGCCTCGCTGTTGAAACGGACGCTAAACTAAAATTCAATTCAACTTCAATAATATAACACAATTTATTATTTTCGATCCATTACCTTGAACTTACTGTATTATGTATACACATACATAAAAATCTAATTCCATACTCAAAATTTTATCCGCTAACTGTTGCGCTTGCAACATTATTTACCTACAATACGTTTCTTTCCTTATAAAATGTTTGGTACCAAAACTTCGTAAGCAGTAAATAGTACTGTCCATAAACTAAGTCACTTCTGAAACGAAATGCTTTCGATTATTTCGAGTGTATTTCTAGTACAAAATATTGTGCCAATAGTTCTCCCATGTCCTCCTACATTCTCGTTCCACCAAATTATAAATGTGTACTTTATTAATTCCTCTAATTTATCCGAAAATATAATCGTAAAAAAGTAAACTCAAATACAAACAAGAGCTGCAATACTCAGTGGTAAAGTTCGTCTCTGGTGCAGGGGTACTTGGTTCAATCCCAGCGCACCAAGTGAGCTTTGTGGTAAACAAACACTGTGTGCATAGGGTTTCTCGCGGTTCTCCTGTTTCCTCTCACTTTCTCCATTCCACTATTTCATTCATTTCTCATCATCGCCATCTCCTTTAGTTTAGCCGGTATATTCGTTAAACGTAAAACTTCAAATATTTCATTCCACTTTCGAAATACAAACACGTACATATCTTTACGTCAAACATTAATACACAATCAGTAAGAAATAAGTGTGTTTTCATTCTTCATAATATGTCTTATTAACTATTTGTGCGTTTATGTACAGTTAAATAATGAAATATATTTTAAACAGAATATCCCAACTACTACAGCTCATATATGTATAACATACATTTCCTAACGGGTAAAATATATATATATAAATTCTTTGTGTGAGAGTTCTGAAGGTCAAGCACACACACATATACACATACAGAGAGGAAGAGAGAGAGAAAGAAAGAGAAAGTGAAAAAACAAAAAGTAAATAAAACCCTTGCTACCTGTTACAAAAAACACAATCAGCTGTCCCTGCTATTGTACCTGTATAATCGTTTTCTTAATAGATATAACTAAGCGACTATGGTGGTACATTCACATGAATTCATATAAATTACATTCTGCAGACATTTCAAAGATGTAAGTTTCCTCTCAGACAATACGAAACGAAAAATAAATTAACATAAACCCTCAGCAACCCTATTCAGTTGCGCCAAAGAAAAAAATGATTTTTCATCCTTTTTTTTTCCGTTCCGTCTTTCCGTGTGCTAATCGCTAAAGACTTCATTCACGTTTTTTTCCCTCTCTTCCAACCAAGTAAAGAGAATTGCTATGCTGTATCACATCCATGTAATACAATTAAATATTAAATTAATTTATTACTAATTCTTTATACATACCCTATATACTTAAATATTGTCATTACACGCAACAAAATTATTCTAAACTTATGTAAAAGTAGAAATATGATAATCCCTACCAAACAATTACAAAAGATCACTAATTATATTTCTTACATACAAATCAACTCCGTATATGAATATAAGAGAGTACGAAGCAGTTAAACCGACCAGGTTTTGACCTTGGAAGTTAATGGTCTTCAAAGAAGAAAGAATGCTTCCTGCTGTCCTGGAAGGGTGAGTATGGAGGGTGAGTAAGTGTCCTTCAGCCGTATGTTAATATTAATGGCAAAAGGTTAGTAATTAGCATACTACCACAAGTTTAATTCAAATAAAAGGTACATTACGGGTACTTATGAACTTCAATTACAGTTCGGCAATGAAACTACATACGTGAAAAGGTAAGTTGCATACAAGTAATGAAAGTGTAAGTACTTTGGAGGTTACATATGTTCAAAGGGCAATACAGTAAGTACACATAGTAATACTAGTTACAGGTAATGAGTATAAGTACAAAAACTAAGTAGTTTCAATGTTACATACGCAAAAAGGCGCCACTGAAGTAATGAAACTACAGTCCAGTACAGCATAATTACATGTCAGTAATTGTACCTAAAGTACCGGTAAAAAACAGCCGTAATAATTCAAGTTTAATTGAAACTTTGTACTTCAATTTATTACTTCAATGAGAGTACTTAGAGTAATTACAATATTCATTACTTCAACGACAATATGTACATAGAGTATAAGTACTTTCAAGGTCAAAAAAAAGGACGTTTACAGATTACTCTACTTACCATACTAATCCAAACATATTGAATATAGTGAGGTTATAATCTTATTCTGTTTTTAAATATTAAAAAAACAGAAAAAATGTGCAAAATAACGAGATAAATGATAATAAATGAACTGGTAACATATGCAATAATCAACTTTCTAGTGCTATAGTGCATCCTCCCCTTTAATTTTTTAAAGCAGTATTCAATTCATAGGAAAGTTGTATGCAGTATAGCACTAGAAGATATTGAAAATATTTATCTAGCATTTAGTAATTAAGGTAAAATTTTTAAACAAAATACTTTTTTCCTATATATGGATGCATTCGTGTATATCTTATTGACCTACTTATCAGCGTTGGCCTATCCAGCAATTGCCGGGTAGCCGGGTGGGCCATGCCCTTGCTCCTACTTCAGTACCTAAATAACAAAATTTAATGTCCATAAATTAACAAGTAAGTAAGGGAAATGAACTAGGCACGAAGAAGAAATCAGTCAAATTAAACCATTAAAATTTCAGTTGATTTCAAAGAAACAATGGAAGATGACGCTATTGGTCAACACCCGTAATTTTACTTCTTGTTACTACGTTTATTTTAAATGTAGTTTCGAAATAGAACGCATTGTAGCATGTACTAAAAGGTCGCACACAAATCATTCAAGCAGAAAAAAAAAATGTAATTGTAAAAGTTTGTTACCGCAGAGATAAAGGTGACCACATACGGAAACCTAAAATTTAAACTATTTATAGCACTTTTTGTCCTTGAGTGAAGTTGAGGTATTTAACTTGGTTGAGCAAATACATATTAGTTCACAGAAGTAGAGAGAAAGTGTGGTAATCATGGATTAGAGATTACAACATGGGATTAAAAGTTTGATAGTTTATATATGCCGGAAAAGTGATTTTTTGGGTATCTGTTTGTTCGTCCTGTTCTATGTGCACTCATCTAGAGGCCATATTGTTCAACATATCCGTTCCAAATTTTAACAGATTTTATGAGATTCTCCAGGGATTTTCGAATTTTCCCAAGGAGCGACTAAGGGGGAAAATATGCAAATTTCTTGAAAACACCACTAACCATTCTGTTTACATTTCATAAAGCAATATTTCATTAACAACCCCACAATATAAGTCATTTTTCTTTAAAAGAAAAATAGAGTCCACAAGGAATAACTTACTCTCGGGGGGTAAGTTCTTTCTGGACTATTTTCTCAAAAATGGCTAAGGTAATTTCGTTCATATTTCATAAATAAATGTTTGATTAAGAACCCTACCATGTGGCATACATGTCTCATTAACAACCCTACAGTATGCCATAAATGTTTCTTTAACAACCCTATAATATAGCATATTTCATAAATAAATGTTGTATTAACAACCCCACAATATGGCATAAATGTTTTGTTAACTTTCCTACAAAATGATATATTTCATAAATAAATGTTGTATTAACAACCCCACAATATGGCATAAATGTTTTGTTAACTTTCCTACAAAACGATATATTTTATAAATAAATGTTGTATTAACAACCCCACAATATGGCATAAATGTTTTGTTAACTTTCCTACAAAATGATATATTTCATAAATAAATGTATTAACAACCGTACAATATGGCATAAATGTTTTGTTAACTTTTCTACAAAATGATATATTTTATAAATAAATGTTGTATTAACAACCGTACAATATGGCATAAATGTTTTGTTAACTTTCCTACAAAATGATATATTTCATAAATAAATGTTGTATTAACAACCCCACAATATGGCATAAATGTTTTGTTAACTTTCCTACAAAATGATATATTTCATAAATAAATGTTGTATTAACAACCCCACAATATGGCATAAATGTTTTGTTAACTTTCCTACAAAATGATATATTTCATAAATAAATGTTGTATTAACAACCCCACAATATGGCATAAATGTTTTGTTAACTTTCCTACAAAATGATATATTTCATAAATAAATGTTGTATTAACAACCCCACAATATGGCATAAATGTTTTGTTAACTTTCCTACAAAATGATATATTTCATAAATGAATGTTGTATTAACAACCCCACAATATGGCATAAATGTTTTGTTAACTTTCCTACAAAATGATATATTTCATAAATAAATGTTGTATTAACAACCCCACAATATGGCATAAATGTTTTGTTAACTTTCCTACAAAATGATATATTTCATAAATAAATGTTGTATTAACAACCGTACAATATGGCATAAATGTTTTGTTAACTTTCCTACAAAATGATATATTTTATAAATAAATGTTGTATTAACAACCCCACAATATGGCATAAATGTTTTGTTAACTTTCCTACAAAATGATATATTTCATAAATAAATGTTGTATTAACAACCCCACAATATGGCATAAATGTTTTGTTAACTTTCCTACAAAATGATATATTTCATAAATAAATGTTGTATTAACAACCCCACAATATGGCATAAATGTTTTGTTAACTTTCCTACAAAATGATATATTTCATAAATAAATGTTGTATTAACAACCCCACAATATGGCATAAATGTTTTGTTAACTTTCCTACAAAATGATATATTTCATAAATAAATGTTGTATTAACAACCGTACAATATGGCATAAATGTTTTGTTAACTTTCCTACAAAATGATATATTTCATAAATAAATGTTGTATTAACAACCCCACAATATGGCATAAATGTTTTGTTAACTTTCCTACAAAATGATATATTTCATAAATAAATGTTGTATTAACAACCGTACAATATGGCATAAATGTTTTGTTAACTTTCCTACAAAATGATATATTTTATAAATAAATGTTGTATTAACAACCGTACAATATGGCATAAATGTTTTGTTAACTTTCCTACAAAATGATATATTTCATAAATAAATGTTGTATTAACAACCCCACAATATGGCATAAATGTTTTGTTAACTTTCCTACAAAATGATATATTTCATAAATAAATGTATTAACAACCGTACAATATGGCATAAATGTTTTGTTAACTTTCCTACAAAATGATATATTTCATAAATAAATGTTGTATTAACAACCCCACAATATGGCATAAATGTTTTGTTAACTTTCCTACAAAATGATATATTTCATAAATAAATGTTGTATTAACAACCGTACAATATGGCATAAATGTTTTGTTAACTTTCCTACAAAATGATATATTTCATAAATAAATGTTGTATTAACAACCGTACAATATGGCATAAATGTTCTGTTAACTTTCCTACAAAATGATATATTTTATAAATAAATGTTGTATTAACAACCCCACAATATGGCATAAAAGTTTTATTAAGTTATCTATAAAATGATATATTTCATAAATAAATGTTGCATTAACAACCCTACAATATGGCAATTTCTCCTGAGAAAAATGCATTTGGGATAGTTTATTCTTGTAGTTTTTCTGTTTCCGGAAGCTTTTCTCATAAACAACTCGGGCGATTTGGGCAATATTTTATAAATGAATGTCTCACTAATAACTGTAGTATAACATGAGTGAATTTAACAAGTGGGAGTGACTAACTTATGTTTAGTTCTGTAGTCCATATATAATCACATTTGTTACATAATTACATTTCTGCTTCTGTATACATGTATTAATATTAAAAATGATAATATGAAACTTTTCTTAAAATTAAAACATGTTAATAAAATGAAAAGAAAAAGTGCATAGACCTATAGAATAAATGCCATTCTCCAATTTCTTTTTCCCGTCTCCGCGCTCTTTATATGTAGTATATCAGCTCCTAATGATACTAATGGAGCGTCAAAGAATCATTTACTAATTGATTATTGTGTTACGAATGTTGATTGTTATAAAAAGGTAGACCTTAAAAAAAATGAAACAAAGGAAAGAAAAGATTGATATTGAAGATGAGCCTAAAGAACGAAGGTATCAGGGAGGTGCAATGGAAAGATTGGGCGAATCAATTAACCATGAGATAAATGAGATTGGTATCATTAATAATTGTTGTTGCATTTCTTAAACTCTATTCTATTTTGTTCAAAGATGCCAGCTGAGAAGAAGAAGGGCGATTCAAGAGATTTGTGGTGGGCAGGGAGGGAATATTCAATACAAAAGGCATAATAAGGAGACAGCAGTAGATTTTCTTTTGTTTTTTTAAAAATTATTATTATTTGTCCTGTTGTATCCTTCGTTTCTATATTCTTTCATTTCCAAACGGTGGGTTTTGTATCTTACCATCTCCCTTCCCTATACCTCTCTCACCCCGTGTCCGGCCATTCTTCTCTCTCTCTCTCTCTGTTTCTAACTCCTGCTTCATCATGCAACTACAAAAGCATATTGGAAATTCCCTGCAGGCCAACTCACTGTGGATCTCATTCATCATAAGCCCACACACATTGGTTACGTGCCACAGAGAAATAACAAGTATGGGACAGAAAGGTGTGAAGTTTTAAAGAATACGATTTAAAGAGAGAAAGAAAAAAAAGAAAGTTCTTCGACACGAGCGTGCGACCAAATTAGTTAACAAATTTAGTCAGAGTATCTTTTTTTTTTCTAAATCGCTTCTTATTTAGTAGAGTAAGGTGAAAGAAACTTGTACTACAAACAAATTGACACCGGTTATCCTTAACAATAAGGAGGGGATAATATTGTCAGCATATTTAAGTTTATTAAAAGGATTAAACAGTGAACCTGCTTTCATATTATAACGTTAGTATATAATTTAATAAAGCTATATTATTTAGTATATAAAATAGTCTACTAACAAGAAAGAATCAATTTGTTCTTGAACATGCACTAAGAAAAGGAAGAAAAAGAACTTTGACAAACAGTTAAATATACAATGAGGTTCTAAAGTCAAACCCGAGTGCTGAATTTGATAACGCTTCATATTAAAAGTTCTTTGTAGACGTAAAACCATGTATAATTATTCTTCGTTTCTATGCTATGGTTCGGTGAAAGGGACGGATTTTTTTTAAAAGCTCGTCTTACACGTAAAATTAAACTCCGAATTAGACGCCTTCTTCTTTCTCGACTTGACAAACATAAAGGGTGTAAGTCTTCAGTTGATTCCAAAGTGTTATATCTTGAAAACGGTAAATTAATTGAACTTGAATGAAACACCTACAGTTCGAAAGAGAAAAGTACTCAAGTTCATTACGTCCATACATACATCCATCTCTCTCTCTCTCTCTCTCTCTCTCTCTCTATATATATATATATATATATATATATATATATATATATATATATATATATATATATATATAATATGCTATTGAAGTGGTTAATTGGCTTTAATGAAGAAATGCAAATTTGTTACAAAATGCAAAATAATTGTAGTTAGGCCTACTTCAAGTTTCAGTTCACAAAAGGAAAATGAAATGAAATCTTCAAGTTTAACGTCCCACGTAACGTCTTTTTAGGTTAAGGGAGACGATGATTAAGGCAAGTGAATGATGATGAAGAATTGGTGGAATGAGAATGTGGAAGGAAAGTAGTGTACACAAGAAAAACCACGGACACGATGTTGTCCGCTACAAGCTTACTTGGGCGGAGATCGAAACAAGGACCCTAGACACGTTTCAATTCACAAATGTTCATTGTGACCTCCTCGGGCCTTACGGCACACACCAACGTGATAATTGGATGGATCGAACTTTTCCGATATCTTGAATACTGGGCGGGAATTGGCGTACTGACTGTGGATTGGCGGAAGATGTCACTAGCGTGCGTTGTCCCTGTACACTTATGATATCTTCGTCCAACCACACGACACTTGAATATCCCGTCTTTCGAACGGTAGGCGTTTCACTGAAATGCCTGTACGATTAGCATTTTGAAGCTACAAAAAGCTTTTAAGCTATAGCACTTTGAAATTTGATAAAGACTTCACATACATCCTATACCGGTACATTTGATGGCAATACTTTTGTGAAAACACGAACAAGAAATGAAAAAAGATAGTCATATAAAATTAATTTGAAATCTATTTTGCAGATCATTATCCGTAAACTAAGAAACTTTAATATTGCTAATTCTGGGTTCTTGGGAAAGTAGATTGCAGCGAACTAGAGGTGTACATTTCCCAAGGGCAGTGGCGTATTTACGATTTTGTTTCGGGGGGGGGGAAGGTGCTTTACTAACATCATTTCTGGAAATGTGAAAATTCTTCAAGATATTTCATTTACTTTACAACAGTAAATAAGATTTCGGGGGTAATTAAGCCCGGAAGCCCCCTTTAAATACGCCACTGCCCAAGGGCATTGGTGCAACCCTTCAAATTTACACAATCTTCCCAAATTTTACTATTCTGCTGCTTAACTTGTCTTTCTCGCCCCCTAATTTACGATTTTATTTATTTATTATTATTTTTTTTAAATCAATGGTATTCAATTTTCATGGGCGAAACCTGCGCTCTTAAAATCCAGCTGTGAACACCCATGAAGCGAAGTAAGAAAATTAGAAACATAAAGACTTGGTGACCTGAAAGTAAGTAGATGTCAGGAACCACGAAAGTCAAGTGTTTCAGTTAATAGACCATTAAAATAAGCATGGCTCTAAGAAGGGAACTCCACTTCTAGCATAAAATAAAAGGATAGAAGGTGATTGGTGACACAGAAGCATTAAAGTTACCGTCTTCTAGACAAGCTTTATCATCCAACTTTAAAAAAAGATATAATGTGTAATCATAGTTGGCCTGTGAATAATGGCAAAAGGTCATAGATAATAATGGTCAATAATTGATTTTCAATTGAAATTGATTTGGGTTCGATTCCCAGCGGAAGCTTATGTGGTTCGGATCCCGCGTTAAGTTGAAGCTCCACGTCTCACGGAGCCTCGCTGCTGAAAGGGACGCCGAACTGAAAATCAAATTAAATAAAATCTTTTTTGAGTTTCTTATTGGTGAAACGATAGCGTTTTCACCTTTCACGCATAGAAACCCTCTGCTTTGGGACATGAGGGAATCAGTCCTCAGCCTGAGCTATAACCTCGGTGCAGAAAGACGCATTAGAGATCTACGATACCCAAATTTGTTTTTGATTTGATTTGATTTTAGTTGAGCGTCCCTTTCAGCAGCGAAGATATATGAAACGTTAACCTGCAGCTCAACGTGGGACCCGAACCCGCCTAGAATTGAACCCAGTTCCTGGGGCCGCGGTGGCTCAGTGGTAGAGCGTTCACCTCTGGTGCATGAGGTCCCTGGTTCGATTCCAGCTCACGCCAAGTAAGCTTTGTGGTGGTCAAACACCGTGTACGTGAGTTTCCTCAGGGTTCTCCCGTTTCCTCCTACTTTGTTCATTCCAGTATTTCATTAATTTCTCATCATCACCGTTTTCTTTAGCTTAGTCGGCATAAACATGGGACGTAAAACTCAAAGATTTCATTACGTTTTTGAACCCGGGTTCCTGACGCCAAAGACACGTAAGCTAACCGTTTAGTCACGAAAGAGCTCGATATCAAAATTTGAATATAAAAATTGATATCGATAGAAATGAAACTTGTCTATATATCGGAATGTAACAAAATATAAAATACCAATATATCGATTAGTATTATTTTTTTAGTTATCGATATTTCGATGTCTGAAAGCATTGATAAATCGAAATATCACAAGTCTTATGTTTAAGGCACCCTCTGGTTAAATAAATTTCAAATAAACACTTTATTTTGTTTATAAATTTTTAACATCATTTTGAGCGTCCACCATTTTAAAGTGACGTTCTAGAATACAGCGTAATTGGGAAATTAAGACTTACACATTATCATTAAGTTAGTATTGTTATATTGTGGTCTAATGGGTGTGTGAAGGCTAGAACAGTGACTTTCTTCACTTGGCAGGTCGTGACTCAGAGGACTCGGATACTGAATCGGAGCCAGGAATCCCTCTGAAGAGGAAGCAACGACGGAGCAGAACAACTTTCACGGCTGAGCAGCTCGAGGAGCTCGAAAAGGCGTTTGAGAGAACTCAGTACCCAGATGTATATACCAGGGAAGAACTTGCTCAAAGGACGAAACTCACCGAAGCTAGAGTACAGGTACGTAACTAAAAAAAAGTTCTATAATATTAGCAAATTAACATAATGTATTACTGAGTGCCAGCTGTCAAGTGACAAATAGAAAGCAAAGGGAAATCACATTGATCTGTCTGAATAAAAAAATATTTTCCATGTTCTAACAGTCATAGGGCTATATTTTTATCAAAATACTAAGTTGGAGGCATGTGCATTAAGGTACTCTCTATGCATGGCTACAGATAAGCAAGGCCACTGAATTTAATCTCTCTAAATAAATATCATGTTTTTATTGGAATTTTGTCAATTTACCATGTCACCCCGTCAAGTGTTATACCAATATAATCCTGTTGGTTAATTTCACGAATTGTTTCTAATTACTAGTATTAATTTTAAACATATTTGATTTGATTTGGTTTTAAATTTAGTGTCTCTTTCAGTAGCGAGGCTATATGAGACATAGACCTACAGCTTAACGTGGAATCCGAACCACATGAGCTCCCATCGGGAAACAAACTTGATTCTCCCACACGAAGTGCGCGTATGCTCACCGCTTAGCCACTAGTTTTAAATAGAATGTGAACAAAATACAGCTTTTAACTTTTATAGACAAAAGCACACCCCGCTGCTCTAATGGCTAGCACGGTGAGCCTTTGGTGCATGTGGTCTCGGGTTCAAATCATGGTGGTTCGGATTCGACCTTAAAATGTAATTAGTCCATGTGTTATATACCCCAGACCTGAAAGGGGACGCTCAACTTCAATAAACAAGCAAATCAGATAGACAAAACTATAAGGAAACTCCCCTGGTCATGTCCTCAGCAATCATTCACTAAAACATTTCATTCCGTAAGACTATTGACATACAAACCGGTGAACTTTTGACGTTCTTAATTGAAGAGATTATATGGAAGGGTAAAACCTAATCCGATTCTGGATATAAATATCACAATCAATTATATGAATTAAACATTCACTATTAGTACAAATCTACTCTCTTTATAGTTAGATTAGAATATTATCATGACCATAGTCATTAATTTGGAATAGGAAAACGACAAGAGAAATTATGTATATGTAAATAAACCAACATTAAAGCTATAACATACTTCTCCTTCTCAATGGAATACTCTTAAAATAGTATGTGAATAAAGCTCTTCCCCCAAACTATACACTACATTTGAATTTACGTTGCATAATTATTTTAGTGTTCCTTTCTATTGGCCATTCAAATGACTATTCACAAATTTCTTCCCAAAAGTCTTTCATATCGACATCAAGATCACAAAAGGGCGTAGCTTAAAAAAAAAAAAAAAAAAAGCATTTTTGAGGTAAGTGTATTGGAACATGGGCAACGGTGGTATCTTGCTGCTCTAAAATCGGCAGGTTTCAGTTCCTATTAGTGTCGAAATTATATGTAAAAAAAAAACCAGAAAGACGTATCTCATAAAGAGTTCAGAATTTAGATCACAAAGAGGCGTAAATTAAGTTACGCCTATTTGTGATAGTGATTTTTTTTTTTTGCCCCAAGACAGTGTAAGTTGATTTACGCCTATTGGATTTTTTTTTTTCCGTCAATAAAGAGTTCTAAGTTTGTTTACCGATACCAGGACAAACAAAGGCTTGCTTATTCACCAATAGACTTTTTCTGTACATGTACACTTTCAAACCACCACGTTCAAACCACGTTGCATGTAATTGTTCGAAACTTTGCGCCCTAAGTTTTTGGCAGTGCTCGTTCAAGATTGTGAGAGTGTTCGTGAAAGTGTTAAGATGAACTCTACAATGAAATGACGGATCAAAAATGTAATTCATTCTTCAGAACTATGTTGTATGGACAAAAGGAAACCTAGTTTCACAACTAGATCATTAGTGAAAATATGACATGGCAGTATACTTGTATTTCAACCTTTATTTGTATTTGTGGGCAGAATATACTTTTAAATTACGCACATTATTCAAGAAAAGGAAGAAGAAGTGATGTGTAGATGTAATTTCTTTGCAGTTGATATACTTTGCTGTTTTGCTATAATAGAAATTCGTTGTCATAGCAACGAAGAATAAATAAGATATAATTACGGATCCATCTTATGTAAACTACATACCCGATTTAAGGAGTGAATTTATTTTATATGTGATGTGTCATAACAAAAGGTAATATTTAAAATGCAATGTGTAAAATGTTTTATGGTGGTTTCCGTAGCCTTGCTTGTATAAAACTAAAAACTGAGGACCTTTGAGTAACGACGTTCTATATATATATATATTGGTGGTTCATCGCATAACTTTATTTTGAATAAGTGTCGTTATAACAGCAAATGGTATTACGGACATGTGTTGGACACTGCTACTGCCACAAGTTCTTTGGAAGAGTCGTGTGAGCCAGAATCCCAAGACAGTTCGAGTTCGTAGTCATCTGCAGATGATCTTCCATTGATTCCAAGTAAAGGTCTCCAGTGTAGTGATGCTGTGCCTTCTGTCCCCATATATCAAGAAAAGGATGAAGAAAATCCAACGGAATGTTCAAAACTCTGTACGTTATCGACAATTGTTATCATGTCTGAGTTAGCTACTACTTCAAGGAGTTGTCGTAACCTTAGAAATATAACACCAAAACTCTACAGAGAAGAAACCGGAAGCGATGAAGATAACTGGTGATGATGAAGATAAAGACCCATCTTACATTTGAACTTGTAGTGCGAAAATGTGCGCATCTGCGAGCAGTGTAAAAGAAGTATTTGCCGTTTACACTTGCAGAGAAGCTATGCCCTTTACTTCAATCAATCACCTATGAAGCTCACAAAACAAATCCATGGAGAACAAAGAAATGTATCTAAGAAGAGCACAGAACCATTAGGATCAACTTCTTCTGAAGTATCAGCGGTTAACATTTATAACGAGTACTCGATTGAAGGTTCACCCGAGAAAATCGGAAGGAGAACAAGAATAGGGTAAATAAAGAACCCCTATTCATTTCAGGGACCTCGAAGATTATGTATTCAACACTAATATCGTTATTGTCGATTATTTATACATTTCACTCTCTTCCCACTTCCTAGAAGTGTGTTACTCCTACAACACTTTTCAGATTGTAAGTCTCATGTGCTGTCAACTTATTTTTAGAAATGAGTTTACATACCGAGTTTCATCTTCCCAGTATGAGGAATTCACGAGATACTCTACTTTTTAAACATAAATTTTAAATCACCTATTCCTCCTGGAAGCTCTCTCCTCCTCTAGGATACGAAGCAAAAAGTTATTTATTTTAACAATTACCAGATACAGCTCAGAGGCTATTTTATACTGGATATCTATCAACAATAATAATAATGGAAAGGATTTGGGAAGGTATCGGAAAGTGCCTGTTTAGTAGGTACCATCCCGGCATTTGCCTGATAGGACTGAAGAAAACCCTGGAAAAACTCCAGTCAGGATGGTCGGCAGCGGGAATCAAACCCACGATCTCCCGAATGCGAAGCCAACGCTCTACCACTTGAGCTAGGGTATTTTTCAGCCTATGGTCTCTTAGATAAAATATACCAAGATAATCCGACAAACAAACGAACACACAAACATTTATTTTTGTATATATAAGATATCTGAGCAAGAATTCCATCTTATTATCTCATTTTTACAAAATATCATATACACTTTTTCAGGTATTGTGATTTGCTTTAATTGTAATTTACACTGTAATCTTGTTGCTTGTTTTACCGATACACATTGGAAATGACTACACGTTGGATGCTTGGATCATGCACTGGCGCAAAGATGAAAATAGTAAAAAAGACAAAAAAAAAAAAAAAAAAGAAATGAAGGGTTGTTTTTTGGAACATAATAAAATCATCAACATTATGCAATTAAAATATTCGTAATTTTGATGAAAGTAATAATTATGAATATTTTAATGGTGTTTTAAAAAAATAATAAGTTTGTATTATTTATGTACGGACTGTTGTTAGAGAGACTACTGAATAATCATTGTATTACATGATTCATACAAACAGTAAATGCTGCATTTCAGTTCCAAATACATATAATTCTTGGTAGGCATAAAATTAATATGATTTTATTCTTTTTTTAAGCCTTCGAAGTTTTTATTGATAGATGGTATCACATTTTGAATGTAATTCCTGCTGAATATATTGTAAATGATATTACAAATTAATAATATTTATTTATGGACTTTAGGTATGGTTTAGTAATAGAAGAGCCCGGTGGCGGAAACAGGTTGGAAGTCACCAAATGAATGCCTTTAACCCTTTGGGACTCTCTGTAGGCTATGCTGCTGCTTCTAGTTACCAATATGGTTCAGCCACTGATCAAACAACGGCTACTTTGCAGCATACAGGTAAGTATTTCGCTTCCAAGACAGGGGCGGATCCTGGATGGACTTTTGGGGGGGGGTTGTAATACTGCCACTTAGAGCTACTTTTAAGAACTCCAAACTGTGAGATGGGTTTTATTTATATATGTAAAATAAGAAAGTTTTCTCTTCTCGGGGCGGGGGGGGGGGCACGATCGCCTCCTGGATCCGCCACTAATCCAAATAATTTTACTTTATGCCTTTTTTTTAATGTACATTTGTCATAACGATTAACCGTTGTGTACTATCATGGGATCCTTTTGGGACTCCAGAAATATTTAATGTAGTATATCTCTTAAATGAACGTAAGTAATTAAAAGTCTGTTTTTGTATTTTCTCTCCAATTCACGTTTAATATATTGAACACAAAATATCGTTTCCTATTGGCCTGCTATTATGTAAAAAAAAAAAAAAAAAAAAAATGTTTACCATTGCACTATGATCGTATGACTCCAAGCTAATACCTCTATAAATAATCATATTTTTTCTCTTTTCTTCTTACTAAACGAGCAAAATTAGTTGTTTACATAATGATCAATAGCTGGCAAAAATTACTAATATATTGTTTCCCAACGTTACTTCATTATTAACATAATAAAATAAGTTGAATGTGTAACAAGAACTTCATGCACCGCACTACATTCTTTCTCCCTCAGGTTACAGTTTGAAGCAATAGATATCTTGAAACCTGCTTATATTTTAATAACTTGTTAAATAATTCAATCAGAAATGCCAAACACCATGTTAAAATCATCTGAACACATATTGTTATTCTTGATATAATTAGATCAATAAGTAGATAAAAGCTGATACCCATCTCACAAGTGTTACCTTCTGCGCTCCGTCCATCTTCGAATGATAATGAAATTGCAAAAACAAATGGCTAGAGCTCGTTACTTCGAGCAACAACCCCAAGAAAACGGCATGATTTTACTATTCTGGGTTGTAGTTGCGCCCGTTATCTATGGAATGATTTTACTATTCTGGATTGTAGTTGCGCCTGTTATCTATGGAATGATTTTACTATTCTGGGTTATAGTTGCACCTGTTATCTATGGAATGATTTTACTATTCTGGGTTGTAGTAGCGCCTGTTATCTATGGAATGATTTTACTATTCTGGGTTGTAGTTGCGCCTGCTATCTATGGAATGATTTTACTATTCTGGGTTGTAGTAGCGCCTGTTATCTATGGAATGATTTTACTATTCTGGGTTGTAGTTGCGCCTGCTATCTATGGAATGATTTTACTATTCTGGGTTGTAGTTGCGCCTGCTATCTATGGAATGATTTTACTATTCTGGGTTGTAGTAGCGCCTGTTATCTATGGAATGATTTTACTATTCTGGGTTGTAGTTGCGCCTGCTATCTATGGAATGATTTTACTATTCTGGGTTGTAGTTGCGCCTGTTATCTATGGAATGATTTTACTATTCTGGGTTGTAGTTGCGCCTGTTATCTATGGAATGATTTTACTATTCTGGGTTGTAGTTGTGCCTGTTATCTATGGAATGATTTTACTATTCTGGGTTGTAGTTGTGCCTGTTATCTATGGAATAATTTTACTATTCTGGGTTGTAGTTGCGCCTGTTATCTATGGAATGATTTTACTATTCTGGGTTGTAGTTGTGCCTGTTATCTATGGAATAATTTTACTATTCTGGGTTGTAGTTGTGCCTGTTATCTATGGAATAATTTTACTATTCTGGGTTGTAGTTGTGCCTGTTATCTATGGAATGATTTTACTATTCTGGGTTGTAGTTGCGCCTGTTATCTAGTGACGACGTCGTCAAGTATTTCTTTCCTCTTTTGAAATGTACGTGTATAAAATTTCTGTGCAGAACAGCAATAATTACTTATCTTTAATTGGAGTCTAAAAGGGACCCTATGGTATCTCCTACGCTATGGTTTTCACGGTAATACACAAGGGTTAAGTTAATGATTTAAGCACATGTCTTATCATGGATTTAAAATTAATGTACAGAACGAGGGACAAAAAAAAAGTCTCTCTTGGTATAAATACTTTCACGATATTGCTTGTAATAAGTGTAGTGTACTTAGGCTATTTTGAAGTACAAGCGATGCTTTGATACTTCCTAACCGTAAATACACAGTCAATCGATAAACTTCACAAGTTTGAAAGTAATCTTACGTATTTTAAGACAACTAGAGAGACTATCATTGCAATTAATATAGAATTAGTCCTCAGTTACCTTTAGAATTATCATAATACTTACATTTTATAAATTAGTTATGCAAGAATGACATTTACTTGTAAAGAAAATGGAAAAAAGCTTACAGTATTATGCGCTACATAATAGAATATACCATAGATTAAAGGTTTACTACTGCCTGATACGTTAATGCAGAGCTCTATGATTATGGCCTATGTGTATTTTCTTTTAACTTAAGAAAAATATATATTATAGCATGCATTTACTAATGCATCAACAACGTAAATATAGGCATACAATGTTTTAATAATAATAGATATAGGTGGGACCTTGTTGGTTCAGGTTTCATACAATTTTGTACTGAAAAAGAAACATTGTAGCACGCACTAACCAGCCAACCGGTCAAAAACCTCAAATACAAAAAAAAAAAAAAAAAAAAAAAAGCACTAGTTGGTTTTTAAATTACTAGCGTTTTGAAACATGTTATGCCAATATAATATTAACTTTGAAGATGTCGAAAATGACTTATTTAGAAATTGTGCTGTTCTTACACTAACCAATTCAATTGTAGGATTAATTCCAATTTCGTGAAGCTAGTACGAGTTGAAAGCGGATGGCATTTCGCAGAACAAGACGAGAATAAAATGAAATCTCTAGTTTAACGTTCCACGATTATGTACCGAGGCTAAACGAGACTGTAATTATGATAATGAATGAAGTAGTGGAATGAATAAAGTGGAAAAATCCCGAGAAAAGCCACACACACGTAGTTTGTTCACCACAATGCTCACTTGGCATGAGTTGGGATCAAATCAGGAACCCGACACACCAGAAGTGAGTGCTGTACTATTGAGCCATCGCGACCACTCAGATAAAAGGTAAGGAATATATTATGTATGTTATGAATACAATTAGCATTTATAGTAAGTATACACCATTTTATGTAACATTTCCTGTGCTACTTATATTATTATTTTTCTAAAACTTTTATTCAAGGTGGTAATCCAACGTGGCACAGAACATCACAATTCGGAAACACACCTTTGCTGCAACATCAAAACTCAGGTCTTCAAAATAGTTTTGGTTCTCCATTGACTGAGACCTGTCTTTCAACCTCTTCAACTACAATGCCAGCGTTACCATCCCAAATGATGAATCACCTTCTTTCTTCATCCGCAAATTCTTCGGCTTCCTCTTCATCAACAGCGAATCTTCATCAAGCATCTACATCGACATCTGCAACTAGTGATTACCACAACCATATGAATCAAATTCCGTCCACTGAAACAGCTGCTATGTGGAGTGGTAGCAGTCTTCACAGTTCAATATCGAAAGCATCAGAAGCGTCAGGTAGTTCTTCCACCTGGAACCACCATGGGTTTTCTGCAATGCCTACTGATAACTATGGGTAAGTGAGTTAAGTAAATTGGAAATAAGTTGATAACTTAAAAGATTTTATCTCTATCTTCTGCAAGTAATTTTGCTAGAGGAATTGTTTAGTTCAGTGATAATTAAATTGCCTTATGGTTAGGATGACCAGATGTCCTGTTTTTAACGGGATTTGTTCCTTTTGTCAGAAAGTCGTCCGGTGTCTCGAGAAAAATGCAAATGGAACGCAATATATCCCTTTTTTTAAAAAAAAGGTACCCCGTTTTTGGCTCGTAGTTACGTGGAAAAAAATATACGTGCTTCTAAACCACATAGTTAAGTCTTCGTTTGGAAAGATTCCAAAATTTTATAAAATTATTTCGTGCTTTTCGAAGAGATGGTTCCACAGTAAATTCCATGTTTCGATATTAGGTAACTTTGCGTGGATCGATAGTTGACAATTGCTTCTTCCTCATTGGCATGAATATCAACCATACTTAAGTGAATTGTCAAATTATGACAATTTACCAAGTGTCTTTTTTAATATTTTAAAAATATGGTCACCTTCAGGGCCGGATCCAGGATTGTCTGAGGGGGAGTGCACCAATAACTACCAAAATAACCGATCACACTGAAACTCTTCGAAGTGACATGTGGCATTGTTCTTTACCCCTGATAACACTGATGCATAGAACTCGGGAAAGTATTTTAAACAGAGTCGCAAGTGTTATACAAGAAAAAGAAAATGTTCTTCTCTCCTCCTAGCTTCTGTTTTATTCTCTACTTGACAAGTTCTATATTGTTATACTTGTGAATCTTTTTTCTTCAACCTTTTGAAAATCAACTTAAACTATTCCTTTTGCAAAGCTCTGCTTTCTTTTAAGCCCCAAACGGAAACATGATAGCAGAAAGTTTCGGAAGATGTTGGTATTTTCACTGCTAGCTTCTCATTTTAGATAGTATATATTTACAACGAGGGGGGGGGGGTGCACGCGCAACTTTGCGCCCCCGCTAAGTCCGGCCCTGGTCACCTTAGCTTATGAAAACCTAGATAATAGGACTTCATAGTAAGTGCAGCCCATTTTATTTAATATTTTCTGTGTTCCTTATAGAAGGAAGAGACGTTATTCTGTGTTTTACGCTGCTAATAGTTCATGGTTGCCCTGATAGGCGTAGCTACCTGTCGTGCCTACCTACCTGTCACTAACAGATGGTGCTAGCGTTTTACACCGACAATTTACAGATGAAATTCTAAACGCTTTGGGCATGGCTTTGGGGATACGCGAAATGGTTGCTACAATATTATAGAAACAAATCTGCCAAATACCTACCAATAGGCGCTTAAATATGAGACTGTCGTTGGGATTTCGTAGCTGACGGGTCTGTTCTAGTGTTGCTCGTGAGGATGACTAATAATTTTACACGGGCTTGTCAAAACCAATATTGCCGGAAGAACTTACTCCGTGAGACATCAAAGTGAAACTTGTGAAAATAGCTTCATTCAGCCTCATAAACGCTTCTATTACGAAGTAGGAAGCAGGAGCTGGAAGTAATATAGTGTTTGTTTCAGCTTAAGTGCTACTGTAGTGAAATGCAAACCCTTGCGTCAATTAGGACTGGAAGGAATTGTCTTATTGCATTTCCCTCTGAGCTTGATATATAAACTTAAGTGAAGCTTTACTTATATCGGTGAGTCTCTTCTCTCCCACCCCCTGTTAGCAAAATCGGAAATGATGCTATTACTTCGTGTAATGCAGGTATGTCAAACTGATTTCTTATATGGGGCCATTTAAAAATTATTTGAGATGTCAGCGGGCCGCATGTTACGATATTATATATATATATGTATGGTGTCTGAATAATGGGTACATAGTTGATGTCAATTTACAGTAAGAAGGCTGATTAGGAAAACTAATAATTAAAGTTTATTAATTAAGAATTCTGTTACAAAAATGTTAGGCTTGTGTGTGTGTGTGTAGAGTAGCAGGGAAAATATGATGCTGAAGGTTTCGTTTCCTTCTTTTAATTAATTTATTTATTTATGCAAAATAAATAGTGAGACTTAAGCGGGCCGCATTTAGGGGCGATGCGGGCCGCATGCGGCCCGCGGGCCGCGAGTTTGACATGCCTGGTGTAATGTTATATTATACATTGGGTAAAAATTCGAGCACTTTAGAGGTGTTCAAGTATACCAATAGGTAATTAATTAAAACAACTCACATGATTTCCATTAAGTGTATGTACCCTGTGTACTGCCATATACGTCCCATTACATCTTTGTATCAGAAGATACAACTTACATTAAAAAATTCGGGTGATCTCCCAGGGCCCCATAATAGAAGAAAGTTTGGAGCAAGCAGAAAGCTCCATTCAATGCATCCTCTGAGCTTTCCCTATCTCACTTTTGTTTCATCATTTTATCTTCAGTCATTTATGATTTACTAGTCTGAACGACTTATCTTTAACACCCAGTATATAAAATGTAATAGAAAGCTTTTCTATTGGTAATTATTCTTCAAGCCCACTTTTTTTTTTTTTTTTTTTTTTTTTTTAAGCTTCAGTTGCTGTAACTTGATGTCTGCAGTGTCCTTCAGATGAAAAGTTGCGTAATAAGGAATGGGACGATCATACGTCAAACTTAAAATTCTGTACAAGGATAACTTAAACTGGAAGGAGTAGATATTCTGGCGCTTGCAACGTGTCTCACTTTATTTCAAAAACTACAGAAAGAAAGAAAGAAATTGAAAACAAAGAAACAGGAAAAGCTTGGCTTGAGGTATTGAACCTGGGGCAGCTCGTAGAATATTATTATTATTATTATTATTATTATTAATATTATTATTATTATTATTATTATTATTATTATTATTATTATTAATAATAATAATAATAATAATAATAATAATAATACTTGGGGCGTTCAGAAATGATTGGCACTACAATTTTTTTTTTGTTTTCACAGGAACCATTTATTGAACAAACAATTACAGTTTATTTTAGATGTATTCCCCAGCAATGTCTATGCACCTTTACCACCGTTCTGAAAGCTTCCTTATTTGTGTAGCAAACCATTTTTTGGGGGTATCTCTCTGCCACTGGCGGACAAATGCGTGGAGTTCACTATTTGTTTTGAACTTTTTACCTCTCATGCCCTCTTTCATTGTATCGAATAAACCATAGTTGCTAGGAGCCAGATCCGGCGAATATGGAGGATGCGGCAGTACACTAAACCTTAGTTCATGCACTGTGGCAATTGTCTGGCGACTGACATGTGGCCGTGCATTGTCGTGTTGGAGAAGAACGCCACGACCCTATTTTCCTTGTCGGCATTGTTGGATGCGTCGGCGGAGTCTATGCAGTGAACTGCAGTAGCTCTCACTGTCGATGGACGTATTGGGAGGGAGCCATTCCTGATTCCAGAAAACGGTCGCCATTTGTTTCCGCGCGAATAGTCCCATCCGTGCCTTCTTGGGACGAGGGCTTCCAGTATGCCACAATTCCATGGACTGACTTCTTTTTTTTTTTTTTTTTTTTTTTTAGTTTCGTAGAGGAATCAAGTTTCGTCCACGGTGACCAAACGCTCAAAGAACTTGGTCGGATTTTCATTGTACTGTTGCATCAACTGCTTGCAAATCTTCACACGCTTTTGTTTCTGTGCAATGGTGAGGTCATGAGGCACCCATTGTGCACACACCTTGTGCAGCTTCAAATCCTCATGAACGATAGTGTAGAGGGAACCCCGTGATAGAACCGTGAAACCCGGGGAATCCCGTCTAGTTTATCAAACGTGATTCTCCTGTGCTCCATTATCAAATCATTCACTCGCGCGGCATTGCTTGGTCTTCGTGCAGTTGCAGGATGCCCAGTACTTTTGTTTTTTGCAGCACTGTCTTTGCCTTCTCTGAATCCGGATACCCAACGAAACACAGATCTGCGACTTGGTGCTGTGTCCCCACATACGGCTAATAATGTGTTGTGGATGTCTGAAGTATTCACTCCTTCCCTCCAGAGAAACCACACTGTCCACCGTTGCCCATGTATGTCTGCTTCCATGCTGTCTTTTCGCTGTCCACCAGCGTTCTGGCAAGTTGGAACAACTGCTGCTACAATGTGCTACCTACGGAAAGAAACAAAACGATTTAGTGGGGTTTGATAGTACTATAGTCTATCTTAATGCATACATCAACAAACATTTCAAACTGCTATTTGCCACCAGTTATAGGGCGGAGTGCCAATCATTATTGAACGAACTAAATAAAATGTAAAAATATTTCAGTTTCACGTCCCGCGATTACGCCTGTTAGGTTAAGGGAGACAGATCATTAAAGCAAGTGAATGATGATGGAAGAATTTGTGGAATGAAAATGTAGCAGGAAACCGAGGTAGTCCGAGAGAACCGACGGACACAATGTTGTCCACCAACAACAACTTAGCCCGGGAGCGAACCAGGGACCTCCCGCATCAGAGGAAGCGCTGTACCACTGAGTCACTGTGTCTCCAAGTAAAATGTGAAATGAAAATAAAATAGAATATTTAGTAAATACAAGAGCACATTATTATTATTATTATTATTATTATTATTATTATTATTATTATTATTATTATTATTATTATTATTACTATTATTATTATTATTATTATTATTATTATTATTATTATTATTATTATTTTAAATCGGGGTATTTGTCTTCATGGTCTTTTAACTACTTCTAATCAGTTTCCTTCTTAATCCAATACGGCAGAGACACGAACACAGAAATTTCGAGGACAGTTGAAAAACGGTAATGCTGTTTAGAAGATCCTCAACCCCACATGGGTTTCGCGTTCGCCTCACGATAGCGTACCTCAGACCACTTGACTACAGCACACCAGCTACCACTCAGATTTTAATAATAATAATAATAATAATAATAATAATAATAATAATAATAATAATAATAATAATAATAATAATAATAATAATAATAATAATAGTAGTAGTAGTAGTAGTAGTAGTAGTAGTAAATACAACAAGACATTGGTATGTAATAATTACAGATACCTAAGTAAGGGAAAGAATAGCCTAGAATTTATAAAGGACACTGCAGACGTCGAACAAACATAACTGCGGCAACTTCTTTGTGCAGGAAATAACTTCCAAAGAGCGGGAGGAGCAGTGGAATTCATACTTCTTAGAAGTTTATGACGAGTAAAGTGTGGGAGGGGCATAGCCAGTCATTATATCAGGAAAATAAAATGCTTTGATACTAAAGTATCGTCTGGAAAGTAGTAAAAACAGAAATATTTATGTGACTCAGTTACAGAACAGCTGTAATACAACAACAGAACCCATTTTTTTAGATGATGATTCCGTTTTTCCCTCTTTTTTTTTTTTTACATTCCTTTCTCTATCATTCGTTTGTGTTTATATCATTCGTAATACTGCAATAAAGTAATAATTACCTCAACTCAAGCCTTGATCTATATTTCTGCTAGAAATATCTTTTAAAGAAACAAGCGAAACACTTGGGTCTACCGAAATTAGAAGTTTCCGGCGTGCAAATTTAGTTCCTGATCAAGCTTACTGTGATAAGCTGTTAGCTAAAGGATTATCCAACTTTCACAACGTTCTTTAGAATTTAGAATAGCTTGATTAAGACTTTCCAATCATTCCCATTGCTTAAGGTTGAACTTTGTCAAGAATGAAAACATGAATTTACTCAATTTCCCTTAACGATTTAAGAATAAATATCTGAATTTGATCAATATGATGTGTGTTTTCATTGAAGGTTTCCCACAATCTCCATTGCGATAGTGAAAATGGAATTGTTGAGTTTAACGTACCACAATTACGCCCGTTAGGCTAAGAGAGACGATAATTAAAGGAAGTGAATTATTATGGAAGTATTAGTGGAATGAAAAGTAGGAGGAAAAGGGAGTACCCTGAGAAAACTCACAGACACGATTTTATCTACTACAAAGTTACTTAGTCGGGCATCGAACCAAGGATCCCACGTACCAGAGGTAAGCGCTCTGCCACTGAGATACCGTGCCTTCCCCCCCCCCTGATTGCGGTAACTTTCGTTAATAATAAATAAATAAACTCTTGAAATAAGGTATGTTTTTTCTTGGAAGCTTAAGAATTACTTCTATTGGTTAAGATTGTAGTTGGTGGAACGTCTTTCGGAGCATTAATAAATAAATATGCTTTTTCCCCACACTAGAATGCTATTCTGGTCCATTTTGCTATGTTACAAACCAGGGGTCTCATCTGTTTTGATAGATGTCATACCTCCCAAAATTTACCTTACATGTTCCCCGAAAAGAGTAGTTATTGCTAATGGAGTCTGTGGCTTGGTCCCATATTACGACTGTCTTGAAGAAGAGATAGTGTAGTGGGGAACGGCCTTACTGTGAGGATTGATTTTGCAGGTGGTCTGTACATTCTTAACTGCACCGAATTTAAGCCCCGGTAGTAGTTCGTATTTATTATTATTATTATTATTATTATTATTATTATTATTATTATTATTATTATTATTATTATTATTATTATTATTATTATTATTATTATTATTAAGTATCTCGCCTTTTGGCAGATCCTGGGACCAATATATTTTTTTAAAATTAGGTTTGGTTTACGAAATATTTCTTCCACGTTTCTCGATCTTCAGCTTCGTCTTTTAACTTGCAATATTTTCGTCTATGTTTCAAATCATCGATCAATTGTGTTCTTCTTCCTACTTCTCGCTTTCACTGCCTTTCCCTCTGTGGCGGTATGAAGAAGATACTTTCTTCGCAAGATGTATCCAATCCAATTGGCCTTCCTAGTCTACGTTAAAAAAAAAAAAAAAAAAAATAGTAGGTTCCGTCCTTCGTAACCACGAGTTGTATAAGGATACAAAACAAGCTATTGCTTCTAAACTGATTCAATGCCTCATACTTCAATATACTTCCTAATCCTGAGTGCGCTCTTAATTAAAGTTGTACTTGTTACCTTGTATTTATTATACTTATTTTAAATGCACTTTTATAATCAATTTCAATTACGTTGATTTTGAAAGATCCCCCCAAAATTTCAATAATGCACTATGGGTTATAATATACACCACCTTACTAAGAACTACAAACTTAAATATTCGATGATCAATCATGGCGGTATTCGCCATCTATTCGTACTGCTTGAACAGTATTCTTAGCATGGATCCATGGACACGATGATAATGCCACAAGAGAGTTTTATGACTCGCAGTTTGGAACGTGTGACGTGTAAGACTTGTGCAACTAGTTGAGTTTTAGGACTTTTGTCGTTATGTTAGATTCAATACAGTTGAAGACTAGTATCGTGTCTCTCTTCATTTATTTATTTTTCATATCAATCTGGATAACTGGAGTTAAGATAACTGGAGTTACGCTGTATCTACACTGTTAAAAATACTTTCTTAAATCTGAGAAAACGTTTCTTATCTGTGCACCGAGAACATCGTTTCTTAGAAACAAGAGTTTGAAACTCTCATTAACGAGAAATGAAGAAAAGTAAAGGAAGTTGTATAAAGCGGAACGAGAAAATATACTGTTGCTTTTCCTATGAATGAGAATTGCTATATCTCATTTCTAAGAAAATAGTGTTTCGGTGTACACGCAAGAAACGGTTTCTCAAATTTAAATCATTTTTAACAGTGTATATACTGTATGAATAAAGTTCAGTGAGACATTAGCTTCTTTGTGTGATGCTGTTTAATAGCTACAATGAAACTGGCATTGACTCTGAACTCTAACGGTTACATGTTTGTTTGTTGCTTCCAGTGATTCTAAACTAATAATAAACGCTCAAACTCTATTAAGATGCCTTATCTCGGCGAAATTAAAATAACGCTTATTTTACAGTAATTATGTGATATCTTCAAATAGATAAAAGATAATCGAAATGTGGAACAAGAGCGCCCTAGACAATATAATTTTACGTGAAATACCGTTATCATGACTCACTTATCTGTTTTCGATTTCGATCCATTTTGAAAATCGGCACTTATTTTCGCGTTTCTGAACGGCTGAAAACGGACAGCCAGTAGGTGACTTGTGATAACGGTAGCTCACGCAAAATAGTAGATCTATTGTCTAGGGCGTTCTTGTTCCACATTTCAATTATCTTTTATCTATTTGAAGATAACACATAATTACTGTAAAATTAGCGGTATTTTAATTTCGCCGGGATGAGGCCTCTTTATACTTGTAGTGACTATAATGTCTTAACGCGGAGGCACTGACGCCAAGTCTCACAGACCCGTGTCCCCTGTTTTGTAATTCTACCATATTTTTCATCTCTTCAATTTTCCCACAGATACACTAAAATGTAACATATGTATTGAAATTCGCAATATACCTGTTTAATATGCGTAATACAAAATAAAAATTATCAACAAAAAATTTAAACAAAAATTATTAGGTGAATATTTAAAATTTATCAAATGGGTCTGTGAGACTAGTCGCCAGTGCTCAAGACATTAACAGGCGTCAGTGCCACCGGGAGAGTTCTAACACTTTTCTGTTATTTGCATTGAATTCTAAAATCTAAATAAATGCTTATTTAAGCTGTTTTATTGTTAGGTTGCACCAAGGGCGCCGATCCTGGGGGGGGCAGGCCCCCCAAAGGCCATGTCGGCCCTCCTATTGAATTTATGAATATACAATATTTGGCATACTTTGATTGCAATTTGTCTTAAAATCCTCATATATATACCTTCTGCATCTGAATGGGCCACCCCAAATTTACAGAGAAATCGGCGCCGTCGGGTTGCACTGACTCAAAAGTATAAATAGTTCGTTATTTTTTGTTACTTATACTGATTCTAAAGTCTAAACAATATGGATGAACGTTTCAAATACACACTCCAATAACGATGTAAAGTCAACGGCAGGGTTTACAGAAGTTAAATAGTTATTATCCACTGAATTTGAGGGACATTCAGCTCATATGTTGCTTAGCTACATGTTTATATGTGATGTCGGACACCATTTAGAACAAATGGGCCAGGCATGACGTACTTGACGGTGGGTTCCGAATAAGTACGCTACACGTGAAACTTATCAACAATTCTTATGTCTTGTGCTGACTTATAAACATTATAATGAAAGAGAAAATTGTAATTGTTGTCCCAATTTTCGAATCAAGTTTTAAAGAAAAATAGCTAAAAGATAAGGAAAGGAATTTAGTAAAAAAAAAATAATAATAAATAAATAAATAAAATAAAATAAAATAAATAAATAAAAAAAATATTGTTTCTTTATCTAGCAGGTTAACTGTTAGGGGTCAAAAACGCAACCTTTGGAGCCTTGCGCTTTGGTTGCTACCGGAAGTGACTAAATAACTTGATTCATTCATACTAAATGACTTAGAGGTCGCTTAACATTAGAAGTTTCCTGATTCTTCATTGACTAACCTGGTAGCTAATTAATGGGAACATTACGTATGCAAGGTCTTGTTAATGTTAGTAAGTTGTGGCTATTAGAAAGATCTTGAAAGGCTTTATAAAGCTACTTAATGTGTTGTTGTATTGAATTGGTCCACGATTGGCGGTGAATATGAAGTTGTCACGTGTTTTTCTTCTTCACAACTAATGAAAACATGTCCACAATCTACAGCGAAGTTCATGATTTATTTGTGAATCGTTTTACAAACAATCCTTCTCCACTTCGCCAAACTATTCATAATTTAAATCAAAGGCTTCAGCAGAGTAGCTCAGTGGCGGATTTCTCGGGAGGGTAGGCTGAAATCATGTTGTTAAGGAAGAAACCAAATACGGGTGGTCTCACTCTTTTCTATAATGAGGGGCCCCTTAACCTTCATTTTAATGCGAGAGCGAGAAGATAAGTTGAGAATGAGAACATGTTTAGAGGTTGAAAATACATTTTGAGGATGTGAGCGAGGCGAGGACATTTTGAGGATGAGAGTGAGGACAGAGAAAAGAATATATTTTGGGAGCAAGGGCAAGTGAGAGGAGTATACTATGTACAGGGTGTCCGAGAGGAAACGCCCTAATTTGAAACTGCTGTAATACATGTATTGGAAGATTCATACAGCAATGGATACATAAAGTTTTGAAGTTTTGTTTGGGCAATCACGCTATTTCTACATGAGCCCCACGAGTGGCAAGGGAGATGTCTGATCGATACTCAATTTCTTTTCAGGTACCCTTTAGCATCTGTGGCGTAACTGTCTCAATTGCAGCTCTAATCCTCTCACGAAGCTGTTCCAGAATTGTCATTTTGTTACGTACTTGTCCCTAACATACCCCATAGGTACACAGAGAAAAATGCATAATGCAGTCAGCATGTAAATGCTGTTTTTACCAGGTTACACGCGTCACCACATTAAGTAATGTTGTTTCATCAGTAGTACGATCTACACCACCGTCCAGCGAAAATTTTGTATTGTAGGACCACCACTTCAAATCTAGAATTAACGCCATACCCATTCCGATGGTGGTAACTTAGGTATATAATGTTGTTACTACCTTCCTACGAGTGTCCCCTCTAGGTTCTTTCTAAATCTGTGACTCCCTACCTTATGAGAGTAATAGTTTTTAACACGAAATCAATCATGTGAATAAAATTATCCAATCACAGCGAGTCTAGTTCGACACCGAACTCCAGACTTGGCATGGTGTTCCCACCTGCTGTACTTTTATACATGAAATTACATTACTTAAGGTGCGCACCCGCGTAAATACGATGTATCCACACGGAAATCCTAGTCCTTTTTTTCTCAGTGTAGGAATCCAGGGGAGTAATGTCAGGCAATTAGGGTGGATATGTAATTGAGACAGTTCCGCCACACATGCTAAAGGGTACATGAAAAGAAATCGAGTATCGATTAGACATCTTCCGTGCCACTCATGGGATTCATGTAGAATAGCGAAGTTCTGATAAGCGAAAAGTAGGAAAAAAATATAATAGTATATGATAGCCTTCTGTGTCGGCAATACGCTTAATATGTTTTTACTTAATTTAAAGTTAACCTTAAGTTAATCATTCGTTTTCTTTAAGGGGTACTCAACAAAAATATTTAGGGAATTAAACACAACTCCAAATACATTCATGAATAACAAATAATACAAGATTTATGAAACAGTTTAAAACAAGTTAATGGAGCAAAATAAAACTATGTTGAGGTATATATATTTAATGAAACATAAAAATGCTTAACGGTTATTTATCCATCACCTTGAAACTTTTTCCCAAAAATGGTAACAATTATTATTATTATTATTATTATTATTATTATTATTATTATTATTAATAATAATAGGTAGCATCTGTTTACCAACTAAACATCAGTGCAGCGCTTGAATTCATATTTTTTGTTTGAATGTACAGCGCGCTGTAACTTGCTGTTTTCCAAAATCATTATGGAATTCATTACAATTATAGTTACATTTGGTTTAAGAATTACCAATAAGTGTTCTGCTGCTGCGAGCATTTGTTCTTTCTGTCTGCAATCCTTCCTTCGAAAAAGTGTAGAAACTTTTGCACTGACCGCCGATTTGTTTTTTCGTTCTTAGTTGACGTTCTATTTCAGATTTCCCACTGTTGGCAATGGAAAACTGAGCTAAACGTTATTCACAATGTATATCACTATCTGTATTTGCTCTCTTAACAAATGGGTAGAGAGATTGTAGTTCTGAATTTAGAACACATTTCTATCTTGGATGTATTAAAAAAAAAAAAAAAAAAAACCCTCTAACAACTGAACTAGAAAAAATCCTCGCAGGCCGTATCTCGCCCTCTCTTGACTGTTCACACCAAGGTACAGTACAGTACTTAGGCAAAGAACACTACTGAAGGAGGCGAAATACTCCGCACTGGAAGTCGCAGATGGGCGAATCAAATTAATTTGTATTATAATTCCATTTGTATTATAATTAATTAGACAGGTATCTAATTAATATTTGCGCTTGTGGTTTATTTTTATAAACGTACAGTGAAACTTCGTGTAGGGCTAAAAACATTATTTTTAAAATCTATTTTCGGAGCGAGGGATTATTTTAACGATTAAGGGAAAACTTAGGCCGACACGAGGAAGCTTCTACTTGGTTAGCATCGCTGTACTAACTTGAAATAAAACATCTTTATTACCTTATCGATATCTCAACAAGACCTTCTCATTATAAATGTACTGCAAAACAAATGTTTCTTGATTGTTTTCCTTTAATGACAATAATTTTTTGAGAAGTTTTGAAAAACACAGCAATTTATCATTCAGAAAGAGTGTCTGTGATTCGAAATGTGAATAAAGAATGAAACATTAAAATATTGCAAATAAGATAGATCAGGACATTTCGCAGGCCATTTTGAAAAAGGACATTTCTCGATTTTCTAGGTGTCTTTGCAACTCGCAGGACAATTCTTTGAGAAACAGTACTGTACTGCGAAAATCAGTACGTCTGGTCACCCTAATGTAGAAATAGTATGATTGCACGAACAAAACTTCAAAACCTCGTGTACCCATTGTTGTATGAGCCGTCTTTATGTATCGAATACATGTTGTATTACTGTCATTTTAAATTAGGACATTTCGTCTCGGACAGCCTGTACAGTATTTTGAGGAGTAGGACGGGTGAGCGGAAGAACAAAAAGCATCTCTTTGAAAAACTGTGAATACTTTAACATAGTGTTCCGTACAGACATCTATAAAACAGTAATATTTCAGGTTTTGCCAGGGAAGCGAGTGGGGAAAGATAGTCCGCGGACATAAAAATTTCACGATTTTTATTAGTGTATTACTATACAATTTATTAAAAAAGCATATATTTCTCTGACTCAGGGGAGGGGGCAATTGCTCCTAATGTTGTTACCAAATGATGTCACTGCTATAAAACTAACTCAAACGACACCCATTGAGCAGCGGAAGAAATCTGTGTTCAACATTAGAGGGGACGGGTAAGACCGTTCCCATATTTTTTATAAGCGATGTTCAAAATATTTATGGAGTTGAAAAAAAATACTGTGGAGGATTAGGGGAGCAGAGTTGTCTTCAACATTGGGAGGCGGGCAGATTTCAGGCTTATTCGGGACATCGATTTCAACTTTGTGGCAATCGGACACAAATCATCACCTTTTCGCCCCAACAAACACATTTCAAATCGGATTATTGGAGGGAGACAGTCCCCCCAGTTCCAAGATTGGAGGGAATATGACCCCCTCATCCCCCTGGGATTTGTGACGTGCCAGTGAGTATGATATGTCGAAAACGAGTTTACAATAGACTCTTAAAGAAGAGATACAGCTAAGAAATTACAGGTCTACATTAATTTAGAGCTTCAAAGAAAATAAAACTGAGATGCGTATAAATTACGCGAGTAGTATGTCTTCCAAGAAAAAGAAGGTAAATAAATCAAATTCATTCCATGACCCGATGGACCAATCTTCAAGAATTTTTTCTAACATCCACAGTTATGACTTTCGAGATGTTGAGAATTATTTGTGATAATAAATACAAATTTAAATACTCCTGGTAGACCTATACTGGCTTTTTCCTGGGGAGATAATCGAATCTTTTGTCTTTCTTTCGGGAAGACCTCTGAAAATTATCTCTACATTTTTAGGAAGTGATTATAGAAGGAAGCACAATGTACTTACGAAACATCTACATCCACTTCGGAATAACTTGATACTGCAACGGAGTAGTAGTGCACGCTTCACTTCTGGTTTGAGCTTCACATGTGAATATGAGAATCTTCTTCAATAGTGTGTGTGACGAGTGAATTAGCAGATTACAGTAGAATGGCCATGAATGTTCACCAAATATACTCCGATGGATTACATACGTGAATAATAAAAGACTTAGTTTCTTTGATGAAAGTTACTAATTTGAAAAGTTATAAGCTATGTATTGCAACCGAATTTGAAAATCTGTCATTCAAGAACGCTAGATAGCGCTGTTTATGCTTCTGCATGATGTAACTTCTGCATTGAATAGGGTCTACATGTTGTGAGTTTCTCTTTTAATACAATTGTAAGTTTGTAAAAGACATGAGAGGAAATATATGTTAATCAAGAAAAATACAACTACTTCTTCACAATTATGTTATGCATTAATTTACATGACATTATGTCAAACTACACAATACATTTTTATGTCATTCACTCTAATTGCATATAGGGTTTGATGATAGATCTGAATCGATGACAAAATGTGTCATATGTGGTTTAATTGTTGGGAAATGAAGTCGGGGTCACAACCACAGAAAGCACACTCATTAGTCACTTATCAATAAAGAGGGTATTCCATATTCTTGTGCAGGTATATGCGTGCCCCTTTGTGGCTGAGTGGCTACACTGGTGTGTTATCTGTATGCATGGGCCCTGTTCGATCCCCGGTTGAAGTACCCCAGGTTCAAATCTGAGTAGTAGTACGTATTTTACTTTAAGCAGTATATCCAATATCAGGTAGTTTCGGTGCGGAAGAGCGTGGTTAACCTTCAATCATTTATAGCTCGTAATTCTTTTTTTGAGCCCAATGTGTTACTTATTCATTATTCGAGCACATGTTTTAAATAACATTTAGGATCAATTTATATTAACTTTGAAATAACATCCAAGTAATTTTTTTAATTAGACTGGTCAATATGATTACTAGTTTTGATTGATATAACAAGTTAATCTAATACTTATGTACTACTTTTTATTCACAGCATGATGAGCAGTGGGGATATGTTTGTTACTGGACAACACTTAGGATCTTCTTTAGTACCTGGTCACTCAGCGTTGGATATCAAGAGTGGATTCCACCATCCTCCAAGTCAATTTGCAGGAACAGCTAGTACCTCTGTTTACAAGAATTTTAATTCCAAAGCGGGAACTTCAACGTTGGGGATATTTTAAAATGATTTTTTTTTTTTTAATTTCCCTACTACCTCTTGCTTATACAAGTGTGCCAGTAATTTGTAATATAAAGTATTTTTTCAAGATCAACTTCTTGTACAGCGTAATTTTCTGCTTTTCGAAGTCGAATATTCTCAAGCAGCATATACATACGTTTACACAATTTCTTTTAAATTAAGAAATTTGATCAGAATCTTTTAGAAACCGTATTATATGAATTAGTTCATGGAAAATGGCTTCAGTCACTTATATGGCGGAGTTGAGTTAACAATGGGTTTTTGTTCCTATAGGGTACATCTATGTTTCTAAACATAATGGGCTCCAGTTTCATGGGTCTAACATGTCATATTTCATAGACAGATGTCATCTTTGATTATTCTACGCAGAATGAGCTTGTTCTGCAATATTTAATTCTTTTTCTAGTTTCCTCAAAACTAAGTTTGTTTGATTGAAGCCTTTTTGCATTATCTGATTAATATATGTACATTAATTAAATCAAACGTTGTAATTGCAGCGAAAAAGTTTAACTTATTGTATTCATGTTCATGTGTTATGGTAATAGTGTCTTCGTTTTTTTAAAATTGTTTATTTGGAATATTTGAAATCTAGATGTCAGATGATCTTTTACTAGGGCAAGGAGCCCAGAATTGCATGCATACTGAGACTGATAAAACAAAACCAGATAATTCCCCTCATTGGTTAAAAAAGAAGTCATACTTAAGGGAACTTTCAAATTACTCTACTACAGTTAAAAAAATGATTCTCTCAATCAGTCACATCTAACAGGTCAGTGAATGACGTAGAAGCATCAGAGAAAAGGACAAAGAGAATACATACAGCAAAGAAAGGTCGTGGAATAAGCAAGTGTTGGCAGTGTATACATAGTTATGATCCACAAGTAATGTGCCTCCAAAACCGTCGATTTCTGGTTCTGATTTGCCAGTTACCACTGTCTTTTTTTTTTTTTTAAATTAATGCATGATTAACTGCCAGCTCCTTCCCTTCCCCGACTTATTTACTGAGAAGGGGAGCAGAAAACTATGATATCACAGAGCATTCTGTTGGGAATGACAGCTGCATACAAATCGAATTCAATTTATGACATATCGTAATGAGTAAAGTTTAATCAATTAATTGACTGACAACATTACAACCGACCAAAAAAAAAAAAAAAAAATCTTGGTTGGATTCCACTATTATGTGCATCTCAATTCAATCAGAGTTACTATTAGGCAACTAGTCTAAGATTCATCTTTATATTTTTGTAACCTTTTTCTTCTCCTTCTAGAAAGAAAGAAGTCTTCTCCTTAAAATATATAACCTACTTCGTATTACAAATCATCAACACGAAAATATATTTTATTCATGTAACTTTACCTCAACTAAATGATTATATATTCGTTAGTCCTTGACTGTGACATGTTCTTAAATTTATACAGAGATTAAAGATGTATATTGTGTTGAAAATACAATACCTCTTTCAATGTACGTATGTGTGCATGTTTGATACATAGGTAATATTTAGATCTATAACAACTGTTTGAATTCCATAAATAATACTATTACTCATACTTCGGGATTTTTTTTTAAACTCTCCATTAACCTCTTCCACCCAATCCACTCCAATTGACTAGTCTGGCCTCAAATACCAGTTTTTCAGCATTATCACAACAAACTTTTTAAATGTAAACTTGTATAATATTATTGATATTTGCTCATTGAAAATACAATTATTTGGTTCTTAATTGCTGGCTAAATTTGACATATTTTGTGCCTTAAGTCCAAACACACCACATGTCTAAGTTTCTGACTCTTACAGCAGTGATGCATAGGCTAGACATGCAGCCAGCTGCAGTTAAAGTGCTGCCATCTCTTGACAAACTGTCATATTAAGATATTCAATAATACCAGGTGCTGACAGACACCGGGCTCGAAATACTAAGCAAGAACGAAAGTGGTTTTTTGGAGGAAACTCGTGAGATAAGCAAGTACGTCACTGGGAATAGCTGGTGCAAGTATCATGACGTAAGCGCGTAGTCACTGGTGAGGAAGGGGTTAATTCTAAAGAAGTTACACATTCGTGTATCAATGCATTTGAGTTTTTGTGTCATATAAAATATATACACTTTTGTCAATCGAGGGCGTCTCCACAACTGAATCAGTAATATACTACGAATCCCAAGTACTAAAAATTGACTCAAGAGGAACGTAGGATGATTCTTCCAATTTCACTTTTAAAAACACGAATTAAGGTAAAGATAATTGAACATAAGTGAACCTTCAATTATTAAGTGTCCTTAGAGATTGTACCTGAAAATATCTTAACAATGGCAGAGAATTATTTTATGAATGATGATAACATAAATTCAATAAATAATAATATGAACAAAAATATTAATAATAAATGTGGTAAATTCTGGTTTCATTATTCCTGTTATTAAAATTTATGCCATTTTCTTCAGAATATAATTAGGAAATATGTACCAGAATAGTTTTTCTTTTATTTTCTTTTTCTTTTTTCTTTTCTTTTTTTTCTTTTTTTTTAAATAACAAAGAACTGTAGTTTAAAGGAACTTGAGTGTCAATCGTAACAGAAACAAGTCTAAGCCTATAATTCATGTCCTGTCACGAGTTGATTTAGACTGAATTGTCATTAAGGTCTTTTAAAATTATGCTTTATATACTCATCTTACTTTCTTCTTGGCTTCACCAGAAGTCTCTTTTCTCCTGGTTTCCCAGCTAGAGTTCTTTGCATTCCACATTTATTACGATCCCGCAGGACTTATAAGATTGTACTGTTAATACTTCCGTTTGTAACTCTACAAGATGACTCTTGAAAGATAGCAAATATTTGAATTATCTTTTTCGGAAACACACAGCTAGGCTGATTGTTTCGGTCGAGTTGGTTAATGGAGTCAATTTGTTAACATCACCGCAGGCAATCGTGACTTAAACGATAGATATCCGAATTCACTATAAAATTTATAACATTGCTTATCTTCTATGCAACCTACACAGCAAAAAAGAAGTGTAAGTTGCCTATAATAACAGGATATGTACCTTTTCTTAATGCCAAATGCTCTTCTGAATGTCCCATTCCATGAAATTCATACGTAATTCTCCTCACTACTTTCAGTAGAGATTATTTCCAATGCAAGCGATTATGATTTGCCTACAAGACAGGAGCAGAGATTGTCTCACCTCCAAAAGGCAGAATGAAAGTGATGTCTCTTTACATAAAGTGTATCTGTTTCTACTGGAACAGAACTCTTTAGTTTCATATCTCCTTAAAAATTCTCTCTCGTGGGTAGCATCTCTATAGACGACATGTCTCGTTCATCTAGACTTCTTAATTTCATTATAGGAATAATATTCGCTCACCAATAACAATTGTGAAGCTCCGCACTCTGAAATTCCTTGTAAATTAACCGTTTTGTTTGTCGTATTTTGTCCCAAATAGTATTTTTCACAACTATTACGGATCTCACACTAAACGCTGTATTATTGGAATTACAAACATTACTGATATACAAAAAAAAGATTATGTGATGTTTTACGTACGAGAGAGAATTTGTGCTACTGATACCAGAATTGATAACTCTAAAACAGTTAAACTATTATTTAGATAACATTCAGCTTTGGTTTCAAACATGGTCGCAAATATATATATATATATATATATATATATATATATATATATATATATATATATATATATATACATTGCTTCTAGATCAAACAGTGGGTATATACAGGGTTTTCATAAAGTATGGACGGATTTAATTCGCTTATAATTTACATAAAAATGCTCATATTGAAATCAAATAAAGTGCAAACGGTAGTGGAAGGATTAAATTTTTACCTGTAATCTGCACCAGCTCAGTTCATTCACCGCCACACCTCCAGCTGGGCGCCACTAGGAATCGACTTCTGTGGGCTGTTGATGATGCTTTCCCTTACCCTGCTCACTGTTGCAGGCGATGTTGGCGGCCTCCCACTTCGAGGACGGTCCAGGACTCTTCCTGTCTCCAAGAACTTAGCATGCCACTTTCGGATTGCACTCTCAGTCGGTGCCGGCTTTTTGAACTCTTTGGTGAACTTTCGACACACCAGAATTGGTGATTTTAACTCTGCGTACCACAGAACACATTGCGCTTTCTCTTTCACCGACGCCATCTTTGATACTGTAACAGTGTTGCCAACTAAAAAATTAATCCTTCCGCTACCGTTTGCACTTTATTTGATTTCATTATGAACATTTTTATGAAAATTATAAGCAAATTAAATCCGTCCAGACTTTATGAAAACCCTGTACTACAGAGAGGTGTAATTGCAAGATGTGCTAGAACTTTCATTATCAGTATAAAACTACAGATAAGACCAGAACTGTGAAATAACCAAATTTTCACTTCAGGGACACATCAGTCTGTATAAGATTACGAAAACTCAACAATCCAATGTTTAAACATTATATTTCTGTGGACAATAAAATATTGAATATTCAAACCAAATAATTACTTGAGTGGTTGTTTGTAAAACTATTCAAATAAGAAATCATAGTGCGAATTTGAACAACTAATAACTATTCGAATAATGATAATTGTTCAAAAAATATTCGGATAAATTAATAATTTTTTGAAAGGAAATAGTGTGATAATTAATAGTTCATCAGAATAAATAGTTCGAGTAATTATTAATTGTTCGAAAATATGTTCGAACAATTAATAATTGCTTAAGAAAAATATCCAAGTAATGAATAATTATGATAATAATAGACCGTTATAATAATAGAAACATCTCTAATGACAATAGCAGTGTAAATGAGTGTAAATGATGCAGTAGGAATGCTTTATTTACATATAGTTCATTCATGTATCTCGATATGTCACTCAATAATACTAATTTTGATGACATTTCTTTCCTGGATTGTATTATGATCAGTGTTTTACTGAAATCTATAGGTTAAATTGATTAATCCTGTTCTATTCATATAATTTACATATAGTGCATATTGTTCTGTCTTGGAATGTATTTCATTTTACATTGTGTTCTTCAAATGTGCTGCTGAGATATCGGTACTGAATATTTATGTAACCATGTGCCTAGTAAAATTATTTTTGTAAAGAAATAATCCATATCACATGATATAGAATATTATTTATATATATTTGGAAAATAAAATTTATATTCTATTTTGAATCAGATTTTCTTTCCTTAGCCAATCCTACTCGTAATACGAACCCTTCTCATTTTAGGCTGTGAAGCTAATTTTTTTGGTTAACCTACCCACTACAATAGTTGGCTGTTCCTACTGGTTAGTGATGTAAAATACAAGGACTGTTCATTTAATTCCCTACGACATTGTATAGGAATATAGGGATGACTTATCACGTACTCTAGCTTGTTTTTTTTTTTTTTTTTTTTTTTTTTCAAAGTAACTACTACATCTAAACACCGATTCAAATATTGTTGTTAACTATGAAAGGAGACCTGGAACGCTTGTTGTGGAGTTCTCTCGTCGTGTTATCCTGAATGTCCTGAATGGTGTCCTGAATAGTTTTCCTTTTAAGATGAATTTCAGTGTGGAAAACAGGAAAAATGTCATATGGATCTATTCAGAAGAAGGGGGTGATGTATAAGTGGGATTTTTTTTTTTTTTTTGCTAAGAAGTCGGACGCCATTCCAGAAGTGTTTTACGAAGCATTGTCGTGATGCAAACGCCACTGTCATCATCATGCACGCCACTTATCCGGTCGTTTACAATGTACAGAATTGTATAAGCGATGTAGCACTAAGTTTAGGCTCTAAAGTGCTAAAATCTCTTTAGTTGGTTGGATTATAGTTTAGTGTCTCTTCCAGCATACAATTTAATAAAGAATCCTAATCATCATAATGTGTTCAAATTTTTGAACGTTCTGCTGCCATGAATAAAACCCGGTATCCCACGTATCAAAGGCACGTGCATTAGCCTGAAGAGCAACGAGGACGGCTAAAATCACATTAAAACTGAAACGTTCCTGAAAGGATTTACCAGCTTTAAATATGAAGTTTAGTATGGCCAATGAGTGTTTTTTCACCGTATTTACCGGACTCCCAATGGAGCTTATGCACCGAACTGTCTCTCTTTACTGTGAAGCATAGGAACTGCTTTGTGATGCTATGAGAATCTATTTCCCGACACTCCCTGAGTCTTGTGACAACACTCACACTACGCATTACTGTGAGTTATTATGTGTACATTTTAGATGACTTTATATGTCCTATAGTTCAACGTTGTTTTCGCCAATGACGCAAAATTTCAAGATAAAATACGATAGCTCACTCTGCTGAATCTGTAAAGAATTGATTTTATGAATATCAAGGATGAATTACAACACTTGTCCTGGCCAGCCCAACCCATCAGCCAGAATTGATAACTATAAAACAGTTAAAATATTATTTAGATAATGTTCAGCTTTGGTTTCAAACACCTGGCCAGTGCGGTAACTCAGATTATGGAGGAGATATTCTTTTCCATCCGTACCGACAAAATTGAGTGTGTCATGCATGAGAAATGACAGAATATTCCTAAGGAAACTTCAATTTTACGAAAAATCAAGCGATGCGGATAGCGTGGTAATGTAATCTAGGTCTCTTGGAGGCGAGCTACGTGGCGGGGAGCGACCTATTTGTGAGGCTTAAGAGACCTAATCACTGCGAAATTAAAATACTGCTAATTTTACAGTAATTATGTGATAACTTCAAATAGATAAGAGATAATCGAAATGTGGAACAAGAGCGAGCTAGACAATATTATTTTTCATGAGGTACCGTTATCACGAGTCACTTAGTAGCTTTCCGTTTGCAGTCATTTATAAACACGAAAATAAATGTTTATTTTCTAAATGACTGGAAATCGAAAGCAGATAAGTGAGTCGTGATAACGGTATCTCATGTAAAATAATATTTTCTAGCGAGCTCTAGTTCCACTTTTCGAATATTTTTTTTTATCTATTTGAAGATATCACATAATTACTGTAAAATTAGCGGTATTTTTAATTTCGCCTTAATAGGGCCTCTTAATCTCACGTCATGGTTTGTGGGCCCGCCAACTGCCCGGTCGTTGGTTTGTTGGATTGGATTTCAGCATCTCTTTCAGCACCGTGAATATTTGAGACGTGGAGCTAGACCTTTAAGTAGAATTCGAACTACTTTAATGCATTCAAACTATTTTTGATTAATTTTACACATTTAAGCATATTCAGGGCCGGATTAAAAAGGGAGTTTTAGGGGGGCTATAGCCTCAGGCTTTCAGGTGGACAGAGGTCTCTATTCTGATCAAAATCTCAACTGGCTATCTAAAAAGAATCATGAAGAAACAAGCATAATCGTAAAATGCTTTAATATATGACCATTTTGACCAAAAATATGAAACATATTCTTAACTTTCCTACTGTACTTTCACAGAAATGTATTAGGTGAAGTCAGTAGGGGCCACAATTTCTTTTCTAGCCCCGGGCCTTCAGGTGGGTTAATCCAGCCTAAGTATATTATCTGTTGAACAATGGGTACCTTGCTTTAGAAATATTTCTACAGTTTGGTAACTTCCTAAAGAATAAAAAATAATTGAGGGAAATCATTAATAAGTTTATTGGATTCTCTTGCAGCACTGTTTGAAATTGTACACATTCAGCAATATTTCTCTAAGAATTCGACATATTTTTTTCTTCTGTTACTTATTTCAAAAAAAGTTTTGGTTCTTGCATCCTCCTGAATTGCGTTCTTATGAAAACTTTCATGACTCATCATATTTTAACAATAAATATTTGTACTATGGATAGTTTCTATGTCAAACTGTCCCTTTATAGCTACTAGTTCTTTAATACATCTGGAAATTCCGCAACAAGGACCCTTCTCCTATCAATTCTATTTTATATCACAAGCACAAATTATGCTTTAGAGAGTCTTTATGTTTCCTAAAGTATCTGCTCTTATGAAAGTCGACAGCTTATGATTGATGCCAAGAGGAACTATTAAAAAAAGAAAGAAAATAAAAAGGAAGAAAAGAAAGAAAGATATTGTACACAAGTTCTATTGAATGGAAAGTCAAATGATACATAGAAAAACGTTTTTGAGTGTCTTCCTTTTAAGTATCTTTAAATTTTTTTTCAGTACATATTATTTGCTGCACATTTTTCGAGTGGATGTTATTGAATTGGAATACAATGAAAATTTGCTCAATATACAACATAGTAGTCACTTAACGTTACTTTGAGATATTTGACTGTCATTTCGTATACAAGGCAAATGTCATGTTTTCAGTCAATCAATTTGTAGTAGGCGGAGATCTTTGGAGAGGGTTCTGTCGTTCGAAGCATTTTACTTTTAGAAGCATCTGCTTTTAGAAGCATTTTACTAGATTTCAGGTGCGTAAGTTTCAAAGGAAAGGATCCATGACTTGCACATTCATAGGAAAGCCTTTCGAATGAGTTTATCATTGGTTGAGGCTTAAAAATCCAAATATAAAAGATAGTCTATATTGATAAATATAAACAGTTATGTTGAAATTGAGAAGATCCTAAAGTATAGAAGTTAATTATTGAATTAACTCTGGTGTGTGATCCCTGGTTCCATTCCAGTAAGTTTGTTTTGGAAAATATCGTGTCCATAGGTTTTCTCGGGGTACTCCCGTTTACCCCAAGTTCTCACTTTACCAATTGTTCCTTTATTATTCACTTACCTTAATCATTTGTCTCCTTTAGCCTAAAGGACATAACGTGGGACGTTAAATTAAAACAAAAAAACTGATTTAAATAAGAAACACGTTCATGGTCAATTGGGTACATCGCGAGGTTCAGAGTTCGATTTCCGATAGGGTTGCTTGTCTTGAGCAAAAATTCCGTTAGTTGTTCAGATTCCATTTTAAGGTTGGTCGTATATTGACCAGAGGACAGGACAACCAACTCGAGGGTCAATACAATGAGAAGTACACTCGATCATGTATTAGGCAAAGGCCTCGCCAACGTTTTGACAACTGTCAAAGCACTTCGGCCTATCTGTATGCATCTTCTGCTGCGTCTCTCTGCCTCGGTTCAACTGGCCTTCCTCTGGTCAATATGCACCCAGCCTAAGCAGTAGATCATCTATCAGTGCTGAAAAGAAAGAATGAAAGGAATGTAACTGCAACCAACCAACAACCTAGAGCAGCAGAGCTGACCAAGAAGGCACAAAGGAAACATATGATCTAAATTTTATCAAAATCAAATTATATTATACGGAATTACTTAATGAAATGAAATGAAATCTTTAGTTTTACGTCCCACGGTTATGCCGGTTAGGCTAAAGGAAATGATAATGAGAAATGAATGAAATGGTGGAATGAAGAAAGTGGGAGGAAACGGGAGAACCCAGAGAAAACAGACGCACACGGGGAATTACTTAATATTTACTATCGTTACACAAGGGCGATTCAGAACGTAATGCCTCTAAAGTGATACCTTTATTTGTGTTTGACAGATAGCACCGATACAGGTATCAGTGGTAAGGTTGCAATGTGAGCTATAAATGATGGCATCACTTTTCAACATAGTCCCCATTACGGGCAACACACTTGCGCAAACTCGAAACAAGGTTTCTCATGCTGTCCGAGAAGAACTGTGGTGACTACTGGCGACACCATTGCAGAACTGCTGCTTCTACGTCCGCATCACAACTGTAGCGTTGGCTCTTAAGGTGATCCTTAGGTTTGGGAAAGATTCAAAAGTCGCAGGATGCAAGATCCGGACTATAGGCAGGATGAGGCAGAATGTCAAAAACTCTTTTCCAGCAGATGGGATAACTTTGATTTTTTTTTTCGGAGGAGAGGACGTGTGCCGGTACTTCATCGATTGACGATTCGTTTCGGGGTCGCAATAATGTATCCCGGACTCGTCGTAGGCGATGAATCTTCCTAAGCCCAAACCTTCCGCAGTCAGAAATTTATTGACAACCCGTTGTTTCAACGGGACGTCACTACTGGATGCCATGGATTGCTCCATTACTCTGGAACGAAAAGAGATACGAAGGTGAAACAAGTGACATTCTATACCTTAATTATAAACAGTTCAGAATGTTTGCAGTACTTTTGGCCAAGTAGTGGACTTGGAGACATTACTTTCTGAATCATCCTCGCACATGCTTTGTACATACAACACACAAATATACATTGTGTTAAATAGTCGAAACACCCCTAACGATAATAATAATAATAATCAGTGGTGCCCACCCCCCCTCATGTCCATGACGCACCCCCCTCAATTGCCTATCCGTAGGTGTTCTTCCTTGAAAAAAAAAAACCTTTTCGATTAATTTTTACACCCTCTCAAACATATTTATATAGATTTTTAACCCCCCCCAATATTTCAATGACGCAGTTTGCTTCATAGCCCCCCTTGTGGGCACCCCTGTAATAATAATAATAATAATAATAATAATAATAATAATAATAATAATAATAATAATAATAATAATAATAATAATAATAATAATAATAATAATAATAGTAATAATGTGAAAACCTACATGTAATGTTTGTAATGTGTCTCCAGTTTTGTTCTTCAGCAGGAGAGAAATCTTACGGTCCGTGAATTCTTAGGATCATACCCGTCTAGTGTGACCAACCATCCCGTAAAAACGGGATTGTCCCGTTTTTCACTACCATTCCCGGTGTTCCGAAAAATTTTCCCAGGACGCCAAAATGCCCCTATTTACGTACATTGGGTACAAAAAAAACTTTTCAATCTAAAATTTTTTAATTCATATTATTATTTTCTAAGCTATGTGATAATATTGGAATATGAGCAATGTCGTTACGACGTTTCCCATATTGGACGTGGTGGCTGCACTGTTTTCCCTCCTAGGTCTCCCTCTCCTAGACTCCCACTCCACAGACGACAGTCCCAGGGGCTGAAAGTTGAGTTGATTTTAGTTTTAGCGTCCCTTTTCAGCAGCGAGGCTATATGAGACGTGGACCTACTGATTAACGTGGAATCCGAACCACATGAGCTCCCACCGGGAATCGAACCCGGGTCTCCCACGCCAAAGGCGCGTACGCTAACCGCTTAGCCACGGAGGAGCTCAGGGGGCTGAAAGTCTTTTGAGAAACAAACTGCTTTTACTCTCTGTTTCAGGCGGTGTCATCAGTACAGTACAGTATTTCCGTGATTTGACTAAGATGTAACGTACTTTCATTTACGAAAGTGGAACAAAAGTATAGAACTATAAAAGTGAAAGTGAAAAGGAAATTAGTTGTAAGTGAAATAATGTTTAAAAACAAGAAAAAGAAAATAAAGGGAATTGGAATTCGATGTTGAGAGTAGTTCGTTATAAATTCTACCGGTGACAGATTTTGTTGATTGACAGATATTGATAAATGTTTCATACATTTTTAGTAATGTTTTCAAAATTTCATTTTTTGTTAGTTGCCGATAATTAGTTGCTATTTAATTAATTCCACAACCTTTTCAATAGGTTTTAAAACAAATTTGCCCTTGTTGTGTGAGAGACACAGAGCGAGAGAGATAGAGAACGGAGAAGTAAAAATATATATTTAGGGAAGCAACCTATCCAAAAGTAAAAAGTTGTCCCGTTTTTTCTAGTTGATGATTTGGTCACCCTATACTGTAAAATTGTAATGTTTGTACCTCTGTCTGGTCATCCACACAATATCCCTTGAACGAAAGCAATTTTTAAAAATTCTGTTTTTTAAACAGTAGACAACTAGAAATACTATTTCGTCCATGTTGTTAATGGAGTCAATCCGTTAAGATCTACAGGAGTAACGTCGATTTTTAACGGTTGCTATCATATCTGATATCCCATTCACAGAGCTAGATTTAGATTTGTTGGGGCTCTAAGCCACTGAAGATAATGTGTCTAGATACCCTTTATGTGTACAAATGAACGTTGGATAATATATGCAGAAATAAAAAAAAAAAAAAACTGATATTTTAGGAAGCAGGCTAGCACATTTAGTAACGTTTCTGTGTAGTGACGAAAGAAATTACCGAAGGTGTAAAATAATAAAAAAAAAAAAAAAAATGTACAAAATAAAGAAAATCAATATTCAGTTGGAGAAAACTGATTTCCTGCGGGTGAATCCCTGTGTATGTGTGCTGTATGCATTCATTGAAGCAAAAATGTGACAAAGTTCATGCAGTGTTGCCATGTAAAAAGGCTATCTAATGCAAGTGTGTATTTTTTCTTTTTCTTTCTTTTTTTTCTTTTTTCTTTCTTTTTTTTTTTTTACAGAAACGCGGCCCATGTGAACACTGTTGTCGTAAAATTACCGCAACAGGTGTGTTTTAGGTTAATTAATGACAAGCAATGAGAATTTGCACATAATTGATAACCTGAGTTTTTATCGCAAATATTTGTGATTAAAAAAATACCCCCACCTGGCAACTGGCATAAAAACTCAGGTTGTTAATTATGTGCAAATTCCCATTATTTGTCATTAATTAACCTAAAACACACCTGTCGCGGTAATTTTACAAGTGTTGGCAGGGGGCGCGTTTCTGTCAAAATACCGATTTTACAGACTTGCATTAAATAGCCTTTTTACATGGCAACACTGCATGAACTTTGTCACATTTTTACGCCAATGGATGCATACTACACATATACGCAGGGATTCACCAGCAGGAAATCAGTTTTCTTCATTTTGTACATAAGTGACACATTCTATATGACCTGAGAATCTAATTAATTGAATATGAGAACAGTGATTTTACACAAATTGAAAAATCCACAATTATGAGCAAACGGCTTGTTAGATTAATTTGATAAATTCAAATATTCTTTCTTTCTTACACAATAAGTGGTTAAAAAATCATAACTTTACGTTTATTATTCAGTTTTATAAGCATATTACTCAAACGTCTTGCAAATGTGTACACAGTTTTAAACTTTGGGATACTTATCTGGACACACCTGCCCTCTTTCACGTGCTTGCTTGTCCTACGGAAGCTTTGACGATAGAGTCGCTCTTCAAAATTTTGCAAGGGAAATCTAAAGCTGAGATATGGCACGTTCAGTGCACAAGAGAAACAAGTTAACCTTTTTTGATATTTTCGACATATTTCTTCTTTAAGATGTCTATCCGAAGCTTATATATATCTTTTCTTTTAAAGAAACTTTGTTAAGTTGGCTGGATTCTCTTGTGCTCTGACCAAGCTGACCAAGCGTGTCGCCACGTTTGGCCTATTCCTCGTTTCGCCTAACCAATTATCTGACACTTTTATGACAGATAAATGATAAGATTTGTGTCCGCCATTTTAGGCGAAAAAAGGATCCTCGTTTGGACTAATCCTCGTTACGCCTAAAATGGCGGACAATAGAAAAAATCGTGGAAATTCAACTAGAGCGAAATTATATAAGAGAAAATTCCCTAGTATATAAAGAATTAAGAAATACAAAATATATAGATTAATATTATATTAACTATTTTCGAGGAGTTGGGATTACCAAAACTCCTTTATGTATTTACTAGAACCATGGATATATACGAATATATATGAGCAGGCGAATAGCAAAACCCGTTAAATTCATATTTTAAAATTTGTGACAAATCGAGAAAAACTGTTTAAACACGTCATAATTGTAAAGTAACATTAGAAACTAGAGAACATTAAAAAATTAAGAATAATGTAAGTGTTGGTCTGTCGAAAGCTGTATAATCACACTGGTCTGTGAATTGCGTTATTGAAGAAAATAGTTTGCATTTAACAGGTTTTGCGTATGTAAATGGAAATAACAGCTTTTGCATCTGGACGAGCGGCCATTTTTGTTGAGGCTCAAGATACAAAACCTATCAAAAAGAAAGGGAGTCAGAGTTAGAAATGAGTATTATGCCTACTAAAATATTAGGGCGGGATGTATTATCAACTATACATTGCACAAGATTGGCACAAATGAGTTGTTGAGTTGATTTTAGTTTAGCTTCCCGTTCAGCAGCGAGGCTATATGAGACGTGGACCTACTGATTAACGTGGAATCCGAACCACATGAGTTGGCACAAATGAATATGAATACATAAATGCTACATTAATTTCGTTCTAAATTGAAAACAATGGATCCAAATGTGCAAAAAATTGAATTATGTAACCTCCTCTCCATCATCATCTACTAAATGGAAATCCATATCATCGTCGTCCTCTGGTGCATCACCATTTTCTCGGTTTTCTATTCCTCAAAAACCTCTTTGTAAAACTTGAGCTTTGAGTTGCTTTCAATCGTCAAACCCTTCGTAACTACAAGCGGAGTTAATTATACCTATCCGTATACATTTCTAAACTGAATGACTATATTTTGGAAGAGTTTGTAACCTTTTATGGACTAACATAGGGTGAATATTAATTTGCCAATTATCCCAATATATGAATTTGAAATATAGCAAAACAAAATGTGCAAATGTTGAGTTTGAGCAAAACAGTGGCAGAAAGAAAATCAGAAATGGTAAATAAGTGGCAAAATTTTTTAATATGTTGTACCAGAAGCATGTTATAACTTTGAATGATAATTGACAGGAGACATTTTAAGAAAGAGGCTCTGCTGAAGCTGAAGAGACCGTTTAGAGAAGAACCTAATCCAACAATGTTCTGTTCAAAGTAAAGAGTTATTCTGAAATACAAAACAAACGACTTTTAACCATAGATAGTCCACTCACCTTGTCTTTTTGGCTACATTTCGTTTCCAGTTTTTCGTGTGTCTTGTACGTTTTCTAGACAATTTTGGTGTTTTCTGATATAACAAAATTACGATCATCGCTGCTTAGAGTATCGTTTTCTTTCGATTTTGCGTGCATTTGTCTAGTAACTATTAAAGAAAAGAAAATAAGCACAGAAAAGTTTCACGAACAGTTAGGTTCAGAAGTATAGTGTCTGCATTTTCAGTCCAGGGTGCACGGTTGCTCAGTAGTAGAGTGTTCACCTCCGGTGCTTGGGGTCCCTGGTTCGATCCCAGCTCGCGCCATGTGGACTTTGTGTTGGACAAACACCGTGCTCGTGGGTTTTCTCGGGGTTTTCCCGTTTCCTCCCACTTTCTTCATTCCACCATTTCATTCATTTCTCATCATCACCGTCTCCTTTAGCCTAACCGGCATAATCGTGGGACGTAAAACTAAAGATTTCATTTTCTTTTTTTTTCAATTTTCAGTCCAAAAATAAAAAAAAATAATAATGAAAGCACACACTTCAAATTCTGCCAAATAAAATTTCGAATGATTTACGAAGAGTTGCAACAAATATTCAGATTACTAAACTAATCCTATACAGTACGAAACCTCAAATTGTTTGAAATATGGAATTAACCGGGTTTGATTCTGCTTTTCTCATGAGGTTATTTGCAGTTTGGGATTTAACAGTTTATGAAACTGAATATTGAAGAGGGATTTAACTGTTTTTGCATCTGTTGCCATGATGAATTTAACAAGTTTTGGTAATTGGCACATATTTCAATCTCAATTTTCAACTAGTTAAAATGGCTTTTTCTACTGAATACTATTTGGAAATAATAGCTTTCCAACAATGTAAAAAGAAAGTCACATGTAAGAGAACAAGGTATACATGTTTTCATAACTTTGCTTACTGCACCGAACGCCAGTAAACCTTAGCCAAGACGGACACCCAGCTGAATAAGGGGTTCAAACGGATAGTTAGTAGACAAAGTTCGCTTCATCGTATGGACTTCAGAAGCCGATAACCCACGAGGTTACTCCTTGTCATTATATGTATGTCACTACGGTTAATGTTTTACACTGGCAACAGAATGCCGTGACTTGACCATAAAATTGAGTAGCATGGTGCGATGCAGGTTGGCAAAAACCATGTTAAAAAAACAACAATAAACCCGTTTTTTCTGTTTAAACGCGGTATTTTTTGAGTTTAAACCAGGTTTTTGTTTAAATAATTTGCTGTATGTATTTATATCACATATGGAGAGAAATAAGTTTGTTTCATCTTGGTGTTTTTATGCAACAACCGGGTTATGCTGGAAGAGGTCACATAAGCTCAAAGTGGAATCAAACCGCTTCTCGGCTTACATCCGAGAGAAATTGTTCTCATTTGAACTCGAAACCGAGACTAATTGACCACAAATGCGATATGTCTGCCGACTCACTCATGAAGGACTCCTGGTAAAAATACGTTGTGCTGATCTTTAGGTACTTGTTAATGTAACTGTCAAGAGTCATTTCAGAAGGACAAAAAAGATAACAAGTTGCACAAGTGAAACCATTATACAGAATTACATATGGACAATTTCAAAATGCTGCAGAGTACAGAAGAACTAATTTAGTCCAAGTTGGTTCATTACGATTTTTATTAGTACAAGATAGAGAAGTACAACGAGAAGAAGAAGAAATATTATTAAAACGAATTATAGTAAACATTATTAAAACGAAACAATATTTAGAATTTTTCTTTGATTGAAATTGCATAACAATAATAACAAACTTTTAAAAAAAATCACAAAAGAAGCATTCATATACAAAAGTTGCTTTTGTAGTATAATCTTTTTGAGTAATGAATAAGAAATTTAGGTCTGAATATAATACGAATAATATAGTGAAACGAGTAGTGAAACGTGATAACCCATAAATGTGTGTTCATCTTGATTTTACGAACACTTACACTTTTACGAACATTTTTCGTTTTTTGGTTTAAACCATTTTTTTTTAAAACAGCTGGTTTAAACCAGCAAACCCTGGTGCGATGAGTCTCAATTTCAATCTCATCACGCCGATAGTGATCTATAATTTGGTGCCAGCCCAACGAAATCATGTCAGGTTGGAATTGTACAAGATAACGGAGACCATGTTGATTTATAGTGTTTTTCTGTAAGCAATGTTTTGGACCTTTGGTACCTACTATTCACCCGTATTGTATCGAAGAACGAAGATCACCAGAGTCAACTATATCTTTATTTCTGTCATACGAGTGGAAATGGAGTGAACCAGCAGGACAACCACCCTCGTAACAGATTCCGGTTGGCCACCATCTGCTTGGAGAAGCATTCAACTTCTTCCTGCTGAAACAACCACCGAGAAGCCCGGATTTCAATCTCATTGTGCATCTCAGAGACTTATGCTATGGACATTCCCGGTAGCATGTGTACGAGTGGAAATTCAACTCAAAAGTTGTAATTTCAAAAGTAATAATAAGAAATGAAATATATTTTTCTTCTTTCTTTGTCAGTAACACATTGAGATGTTTGAATTGTGGAATTATCAAAAGAGCAATTTGACAGTGGAGCGATTTGTCACATCGCTCATTGCGATCACAATTGTCCATTGTTAAGTTATGAGGAAATTTAGGGATCTTTTGTCAGATCTAGCTCGAAATAGTTACAAATTTCATACGAATTGTAATTACAATAGAATCACAATCGGATCTCTTATAATGCATTAACAGTTTCAAAAAAGTTTTGAAACTGGAATGAAATCGTCTGAAAGATCAGCAAAACCTACAATAAAATAACTTTTGCACCTACATAAGTAGAAACACACAAACTATATTTCCTTTAACGTACCGATTAGCAGTACCATTTGACAATATTAGATATTTGGAAACAAACTGCAAACTAAAACTTACTTTTGAACAGCACTCACCTTTAAACAAAATTAATAACAGGTGTAACTTTTTGTGTTTCTCTCATCTCAAATATAGTCACTATACACCCTGTGTGGGCATTAATATTCTCAAAATGGAACGGAAAAGTAACTGTACAATTGTCGAAACATTTTTCCGAAAGCAAATAGTCCTATTACAAATTAGTTATGGGAAAACTAATTTGTATTTCTCAGTTCTTCACATAGTAGGGAATATTTTTTTTCGAAAAATTTCCCTCCAGTTTTATCTCCACGATTTTTTATAGTCCACCATTTTAGGCAAAACGTGGATTAGGCCAAACGAGTATCCTTATTTCGCCTAAAATGGCGGACATAAAGTTAATCTTTTATCTGTCATAAAAGTGTCAGATAATTGGTTAGGCGAAACGAGGATTAGGCCAAACGATGCAAGATCCTGACCAAGTCATATATACCAATCTATATATCTAGAGCTGAATGAAATAGCATGCGTGAGTATAAAAAATTATGCTTAATTTTCAAGAAAATGTTTTATTTTTTGTAAACTTAAAAATTTCTTCCGTACGAGATGATTCCTAAGCTGTGAAATATTTATTTTTTAAGATACCTTTGTAAACCATAAACCTACAAACACATGTGTAGGTGGGTCCTTTCTCAACTCTCTACATAATCCCCAGTGAGATTCAGGTATTTGTCTCACCGTTGCAGCAATTTGTCCAAACTCTTTGTAAAAAGTTAGGGCTCTGGCTATTTAGAGCTTGTCTATCTCAGGTGTGCCCTCGGAAAATATGCGAAACATACTTCGGTTCCATCCCGCCATTCTCTGACAGATGAAACCCTCTCTTTGCGTACGGAGAAGAAGTGAAGAACCTACGCTGTGTTGCCAATTTGTCATTCAATCGTTTGGTCTTGAGGAGTGAAGATCGTAGGTTTCTTAGAACCGCTAACAAGACAGAGCACAGCGAAGTCCGTGAAATGATTCATTGTAGCAGTGCTTTCGCATCCAACAATTGAAAGATCTCTGCCGCAGCACTTCGTCCCTCCTCTTTTGAGGGAGATAAGGGAAAACATACATCGACAGCAGCGCCGGGAGGGGCACAGTTGGAATAGAAAGGCTCTAGCACTTTCTCTTTGCATTCCGCTTCACTTCATCTTGTTTCGAAATGTTCACCTTGCAGATTTTAACACCGGAAAAGATGGAAATAGCTCGGCGCTAAATTGAGCCGTTCCCACCCTTAATTCTTCAATTTTGTGTCTTGTTTGCGTGCTGAGTGGTGATGGGCGTTATCATCAAGCAAGAAGAAGAGACCAGATTGGTTATGTTGAATTGCGTTTCCCTGAAGAAGAGTTCGGGTTCGACATAAGCGGTCTGGTCTCTTGGCAACTGGTGATGAACAAGTGAAACTGAATGTAAGGAGAGTGATAAATAAGCAAGTGTCCTGATTATTTTGCAAAGGATTTGGACAAATTGTTGCAACGGTGATACCCATCTGAATCTCAATAGGAATTATGTGGGGAAGAGAGGAAGGACCCAACTACACATGTATGTATAGTTTATAAACGTATCTTAAAATATATATATATATATATATATATATATTTTTTTTTTTTTTTTTTTTTTTTACAGCTTAGGGAATCTTATATGTTGAACGACCCACATAGTATTGTCAATGAAACGTACTTTACATCCCAAAATTATTAACATTTAAACTTTTAACAATTATATTACTATAATATAGTGTAGAGATGACACACATATGATTCAATAAAATACATCGAGTTGATTTGACGCTGAAATTATGTCATTTGTTGCACATAATAACTGGCAGTTTTTATTTTGATGAAAGAAATTATTTAAGTAATTATACCTAGGTATAATAAATTGTACCTATTATTATTATTATTATTATTATTATTATTATTATTATTATTATTATTATTTGCCTTTTCCTCATACTCCTTTTTATTCATATACAGGCCCATCGTAGTTATGTGGTTAGCCTACGCGTCCTCGGCTTGGAAATCTCTGGTTCAATTTCCAGTAGGAAGTCACGTAGTTCGGAAAAAATGAAATGAAATCTTTAAGCTTTACGTTCGACGGTTATGCCGCTTAGCCTAAAGGAGACGGTGATGATGAGAGATGAGTGAAATGGTGGAATGAAGAAAGTGGGAGGAAACGGGAGAACCCCGAGAAAACCCACGAGCGCGGTGTTTGTCCACCACAAAGTCCACACGGCGCGAGTTGGGATTGAACCAGGGACCCTAAGCACCGGAGGTGAACGCTCTAGCACTGAGCCACTGCGCCCCCTCACGTGGTTCGGAATCCACGTTAAACAATATTTTCACGTCTCAAATAGACTCAGTACTGAAATAGACACTGAATACCAATCCAACCAACCAATCAATTTTACGCGCATACTACTTGTAACGCAACCTTACAATTCAACTGTGTCAGGGAGGTATCCACCGAGGAGCCCCTCCCTCAAAAAAAAAAAAAACTCCATATCTCAACATACATTTGTTTACTTTCTCAATAAAACTCTACTTGTTTAGCAGGAAAATGATTGATGTAGCATGAAAATATGATCTTACACTTGACGTGTACTTTTTCCTCTCATAAAAGCAATCTAGTCCTAACATTTTTTCCTGAAAACATAGGTGGAAGTATTTTACAAGTACTTATCGTCTTTCTGGGTGCACAATAACACTTGTTCAATGCTCTTCAATGCTTGTAGTATTAGACCCCCCCCCAAAGTTTCAACCCCTCCCAACAAAAAATTCTGGGTGCGCATCTGAACTGTGTCATATTCTTCTGTTGTAATTGCTCATCTTCACCCCATAATCTATTTCCCAAAAAGAATTCTGACTTTCCACAGTTTCTGATTTTCTCCCTCATTTGTTGATTTAACTTAATATCCCGCTTTTTTTTTTTTTTTTTTTTTTGAAATGTACACAGAGAAAAATCCGTTCTCCGGACAACGGTATATTGTACAAATATACGGTATCCTCTTGCTTACTATAGAAATCAGTACGGAGCATACGTTATCCGTATGCTACATAGGCACTGCCCTTAGGTGTTACATCATGCCGTTGCAGGATGTCTGACATCTAATAGTTTTCCGTATATCACATTCATATACTTATGTTACATTCCTCAGCTATATGTTATATACGTCCATTTGTATGTGAAATCCTAACCGCCTACATTGTTTCATACGGAAAGTACTTATAGATGGAACACTTATACAGAAAGTATTATAAAACATGTGTTTTCAGTTATACGTCTGCTGTACGTTAAGTCCAAAAACTACAGGAATTGTGCATGTAACCTATCTTTTTAAGTACTCCACCTATAATTTTTTTCTCAGTGTACTTATCTGAATTAAGGACGCCCATCTTTTAAGTTGCAGAGAACACCAAAGAGCTGTCTCCCAATCATAGGGGGATATCTCACTCACTCAATCAATCAATAATAATACCGTGTTTCCCCCAAAATAAGACCGAGTGTTACTATTTATTTATTTATTTTTGTCTAAAAGATGTACTAGGGTTAGTCTATTTACATTAATACAAAACTAACTAACTAACTAACTAACTCTATGGCCTATGGAACTCGGAGGTTCAACGCGGCGTTCACAAAAGCTCTCCACTGACCTCTATCCTTAGCTAACTGCATCCAGTTTCTACTTTGTATTCCAATCTCTGCGAGATCCATCTTAATATTCTCCTCACATCTGCGCCTAGGTCTTCCTAATGGTCGTTTTCCGATTGGTCTTCCAGTCAAGACTTTGAAAGCGTTTCTGCTTTCTTCCATTCTAGCTACATGACCCGCCCACCTAAGCCTCCTAGACTTGACGACCCTAACAATGTTGGGTAAACCATATAAATTATGTAGTTCCTCGTTATGAAGTTTCCGCCATTCCCCATTCCCGTTCCTCTTGGGTCCGAATATTCGTCTCAGGATCTTGTTCTCAAATACTTTCAGTCTATGTTCTTCCCTCAGAGTAAGTGACCACGTTTCGCAGCCATACAAAACAACAGGCATGATTATCGTTTTGTATATTTTAAGCTTCAAATTCCTCGAGAGAATTCCTCGAGAGATTTTGAACCGAATAGTAACACGAATTCCCTGCTTTTAGTCGACATTTAATATTTATTTTCATTTATTATAGGTAAAAGAACCCGTCTCGAGTTCTGGGGCAAATTTTCGTAGTCACACTTATTCTTTGCAAAATTATGCTAGGACTAAGCCGTGCACCGAGAAATTTTTGTTGGGAGCAGTTCAAGCATTGGGGGGGGGGGGGGGGGTAAGGTAATACTACAAGACACTACGTTTTTGTAGTATTGAAAGAATATTATTCAGCAGCCGAGAAGACAAAATACTCCTTCTTATATTTAAAAAAAAAAAACGATAGAACTAGATTATTTTTATAAGAGAAAGAGTAGAGATGAAATGTAAGATCAAATTTTCATACTCCATTAATCATTTCCCCGTTAAGTGCAGTTTTATTGAAAAAGTGTACAAATGTATGTTGAGTTTGGAAGTTCTTTGGGGAGGGTTTTGACCCGGTGGACATCCCGTGGGTGTGCCCCTGCTAGGACTTGTTTTCAGCTATTTTCGTGGGAACATGCCAGCGGAAGCTCATGTGGTCCGGATTCTACGTTAATCAGTAAGGTCCACGGCTCATATTGCCTCACTGCTGAAAGGGACGTTCTTAACTCAAAATCAACTCAACTCAACTCGAGGAAACAGTAATAGGGGAAAAAGAATGCTTACATAAGTTTCTCAATGAAGCTCATGGACAGTGCCATGAGGGAGTAATTCGTTTTCAGAAGTTTAGTTGACACGTTTAATTATATAGGTCTAAATATTGAAATTTATTTAAAGGAAGAAGAAAAATACTACATTAAAATACAGCCGTATAAATTAAAATAGTACATTGGAAATTTCAAAATACAAAAGAATATATACAAAGTAAATTAAATTATGTATAATCGACACTTAGTTACAAAAATACTACTCAATAGCCTAAAGTAAGTTCCCCTTTAGTTGCAATATATCAAATTATAATAGGCCTATTCAAATACGCATTGTAAATTTAGTAATTTAGTAAATTTAGTAAATTTTTTAAATATAAATATGATTATATTAGTTAAAGTTCCGTACTATAAAGAGAATTTTGGCATTTAGTGGAGCATGCCCAAGTAGGGATGCATTCGAGTCGAGTCGAGTCGAGATTTAAGCCTGTCTCGACTCGTCTCGAGAAAATGTTGTCTCGACTCGAAAATATGTTTCTGTCTCGACTCGTGTCTCGACTCGACAGTCTCTGTCTCGACTCGACTCGAATTCGAGTGGAGACGTCTCGAAATTCGAGTCGAGACAAAATGTACGAGTTAAAATATACGCACACATCAGCCAGACCATCATGACTACCTACCTAATTGTCAGTATGTCGACTTTTGGCATGGATAAAAACGGCGACACGTCTTGGCATACACGCAATGATCCTTGATAGGTCGCTGGAGAGATCTGGCACCACATGTGCTCACTCAGGTCACCTAATTCCCGTAAATTCCGGGAAAGGGGGCGATGTGCTCTGACGTCACGTTCAATCACATCCCACAAGGGATATCACTCAAATGTCCGGATCCAATTTCAATGAAACTTTTTTTGCTGATAGAAGGCATGTATGCATCATTACTTGTGATGACAAATTTTTGACATGGTGCATGTTTTCTATTTTTTTAAATAACTTTTAAGAGTTGTGATGTGGTTATTAGAGATTACTACAGAAGTCCCTTACTACTCTTTGTAAACGGAGCGTTAATGAAGAAAAGTGAAGCAAAACCATGTGGATACATATAAGTCCTGGGGGGAAGTCGTATGGTAGATATGACCTTGATGGCAGCCATCTTGAAATCCACCATTTTGAATTAAGGTCAAGTTTTCAAAATGGGAATAGGGTAATATGATACATAATTTCGGGCTAGAATTTAATTAGAAAAATAATGGTGAGGTTAGTTTTAAGATACACCCATTTGGGGGAAAGTTACAGGCATATTAATTGTTTTTACTTACTGTGTGCGTAAGTCCCTTCTTACTTTCGTCTCAAGACCTGTAAATCGATCGCAACGGCAGAGCCCGGTTTCGCACTAGTGTTTAGAAATCTTTAAACTCACTTGAGGCAATATTTGTGGATTATTGTATTGTATTTTGCCTTTAATTAAATTTGAACCCACTTCATGATCTTGTGTAAAGTATCACTAAAAGATAATTTCTGTTTTTATGGAGAACGTAAGCATGGCAATTATAAAAGGTGAGTAAGGTGCGTATGTATTTATAAGAAAGTCTTTTGTGGTTCCGCCAACCTATTCTTTAGTTGTTTTTTTCAAAATACTCATATCTCATAAATAAAAGAGCTATTATAAAATCTCTTACCACTATTCTTTAATACTTATAAAATTTTATTTATTGTAAAAGCACTGGCGAAATATTTCTTAACGCCCACTAAAATTATGGTGGAGCTCCTTCGTGGCTAACGGTTAGCATACTTGCCTTTGGCGTGGGAAACCTGGGCTTGATTCCCGGTGGGAGTTCATGTGGTTCGGATTCCACGTTAATCAGTAGGTCCACGTCTCACATAGCCTCGCTGCTGAACGGGACGTTAAACACAGAATCAATTCAACTCAAAATTATGGTTTTGACTTTATTATGATGTCATTAGTTTAAACGTCCAACTGCCCAGTAATTATAAACATTGACTACATTATAAAATTGTAATTTGTGACGACTAAAATATCAGAAATTAAAGATTATTCTTTGGGTTTTGGAACATTTTGAAAAACGTGAAAAACTGGTACTGCACCGACACAACACACCTTTTGGATTTGTCATAACATGTCTTACATAGCTTTGGTTCGATTCTCAACACGGACTGCAACTACCCGTTAAATTGTGCGTCCGAAAGGCACTCTTTGTTAAACCTCGCTTATCACAGCTCATCTTAATAATATATATAACTTCACCGCGAAGCAAATGTTGCATTTCTCTCTTTCATCCTAACACAAAACAAAACTAACCACAGCTGTGACACGAAGGAGCTATTTCGAAAAGAAACAAGCTGTGCTTCATAGAGATGTGTATACAAATGATAGAAGTATAAAGTATTGTTTTCTTTCCTGTTTATTGATATCAGTTGGTGTTCTTAATGAGTTTACTCATTAGTTTAGAAAGAGTATATATGGAATTTGGACATATGTTGTACGTATTCTCCTGAGAAATTGATGAGACCAGAAAAGTTATAAGGACAGATGGAATAGGTTTAAGCGCATCTACGTGACTTTATCAAATATTTATTCTCCGTAATGGTACCACGCGGAAAACTTGGTATAGGCCTACTTTTATCTTTGCCTCCCTCTGTTAGCTGTTTCGTATCATATATATCGGATGGTTTTGATATTTCTTCTGATCATTAAAACAACAATGGTACCTGTGTGCGTACAGAAATGCAAAAGCTCAAGGTAACTTCCTATTTGTTTTGGAAACAACAAACCCATTTCACGTGTGCGAGAGAAATTGAGCACAGCGAGATCGGGTGTTTACTCACGGTCAGTTCGCAGGAGGAGTCCATGGTAAAAGATTTGACTATCTCGAAAACACTCGCAAAACCTTACAAATACAAAAGACTGCGCTTCAAAGAAAGTTTAGACACAGATGTTTCAATTTTCTTTTAGCATCTTTCTTCAGCAAAAGAGTCGGTTCATTGTATTCGAAAAAGGGAAGGGAGAAAGGGTGAATTTATATTTTATGTGGGGGATAACGTTGTAAGTAGTATAAACAATACATACCGCTTCCGACTCTGTACTGAAGCACTTCCTTTAGCGGTATATCACTAGATCTATCCTGACCCTCATCCCACCTCAAGTTGTAAAGTAGAAAGGGACAGAAGTATTCAACATGACTGCGCACTTGAGTTTCAGTTCACAATACGAAAATCAGTGAGCAAGTAAACAGTCTTTTGTAGGATCGTGTTTTACTTCTTGAATTTATTTTTGAACATTTCTGTGAATTCAACAACAGAACGCAGTAGAAACATGGACTAGTTTTTACTCCAACCATTACTTTCGCTCCAACCCAGGGATGCCACATTTATGATTTCGTACTAGATTTAGTGATTTTACTATTGAACTAGTGATCTAGTACGTACTTTGGGTAAATAGGCACATTCTAGTGATTTTTTTTGCATTTTTTTTTCTGATGCAGACAAATGAGAAGGAAATGTTTCTTAAAATAAAAGGAAGAAGTATGTTGCAGTTCAAAACAAATGTAGAAACCTTAAATTATTTTTTCTTTTCCCTCTGACTGAATGAAACCCCTGCTGTGTAACGACCTTAGGTAAACAACTGCTATCTTTGGTCCGCTACCCCCTTTTGTTAGCCGACATGAGATGGGTTACTTTTTTTTCTGGAAGAAAGTGAAGAAATAATTATCCAGTACATTTACGTTTTGTCAGGCACACAGGCGCAGTCTGTACTTGTTTCCTAACGAATTTTAGAAACATAACATAAATGAAACATATGTACCAGAAAATAGAGGCAGTACAAATGGAAATTTTCATCTGTGATACATTTGATGAGAAATATAGTTAGATGTCACGTGCAAGCAATCTAAACATGTCCTATCTTGTAATTCTATTCGTATGTTTATGTAGGTGAGACTGAGAAATCAAGAAACAATAATAACTGGTTTTCTTCCAGGGGAAAAATCTAAATGTGAAGGGGTGTTACACTGGGACTTTAATTGCGTCCTTTGTACAAGATTAACAAGTAATAGCAATTTTTTAATTTATTTTAGTTCTTGGGGAGAGGAAGAAGGAAGCGAACCCTCGTAAGGACCTCTGCAAGGAAACATGAATACTATCCGCCACTGCTTGTTACATTACACAAAATCGTTTTATATATATACAGTATATATATTGAGTTTTAGTCAGGGTTTTCATTCTGCAGGAGAGGGGGGATAGTAATACCTGACGAACATTTTCTATTCTCAGAGTGTTGCAATGATAGCATTTCCTCCATTATAACTTGGCCAAGCTAGTTGCATTATATGTAAGGATTAAGTTAGCCTAAAAAGCTTAAATTTCTATGGCTGTTTTACTCTGTACCCATGTTTCTCATTTTCGGTCTACGGGACTCTGTGTCCGGAAATTTTCGATGGTTTCCAAGTCGGAAAATAAGTGTATCAAAGGCATATATATCTATGGTTATATGAGGCATGGATCTACAGTTTAAAGTGGGATACCGGTAACAACTTCATGAGCTTCCACCGTAAATTGAACCAGAGTCTCCCGCGATCAAGGCGTATGTGTTAACCATACAGCCACGAGGAAATTCACATAAGCACACACACATATATATTGTTGAGTTGATTTTGACTTTACCGTCTCTTTCAGCAGCGAGGATATATGAAATGTAGACCTACTGATTAACGTGGAATCCGAACTACATGAGCTCGCGCCGGGAATTGAACCCGAGTCTTCCACGGCAAAGACGCGTACACTACCCGCGGAGTTCACACACACACACAGAATCAGAGTCCTCACACATCAAGGGTGAGAGCTGTGCCACTGAGTCACAGCGGCCACGGGGCTAGGTCGAGTCCACTTTACGTTCATAGTTTCTTAGTACATAAATGTTACGATTATGAAATAGATTTTCCTTAATGAGCTGCATAAAAACAAAAGCTTTCGAAATGCATTAAACAATTAGCTCGATTTGAGTGTGAACTTAAAGTTATATCAGAGTGTAAATACGGATACGCACCAAAGCTCGAAAACTTAATACACTATTTCTCCTATATAGTCAGCATGTATCAAGCAATCGTTCAGCTTTCATTTGAGAGGATGGAAATCGAAGGCCCCTGAACAACTATGTTACTAATGTGCGGAATGTATTTATCTTACAGTGAATTGCTTTGATGCCAAGTGGCCTAACTCCAAAATTGAAATTTTCCAGGAGTGAAAGTTGAAGTTCAATATCTCATGAACAATCCATATTTCTTTTATGTTGGGAACCAAAACCATAACTACTGTATGTAGTTCATTGTTTTATAACTTAGTCTTTACAAAAATCCTTTTAAAAAATACCTATTCATAGAAGTGAATGGTACTTATCTGTACTAGTTCTTGGCATCCAAGCAGTCCATTTATTGTAATACTAGCTTCATATACCCATTCTTCGCATGGGGGCTGTATTTGGAAGTCAACACCTGTGGAAGTATCACCATTCATTTCAGTGACCGCGAAAACTATGGATTTGACACTAGTATCAATCAATATGGGCTATTTATACATGTCTCGGTATTCCTCACCCGCCGGCCCGCATACAGTAGTAGCTGAATTTGCAAGTCATCGCTGATGGAAGTGTCACCATTGATCTCAGCGACCGTGAAAACTATGGATTTGACACTAATGTCGATCAATTTGGATTACTTTTACTACATGTCTCGCTAAACGCCCCCCTGAGACCCCCTGGTTCCAATTTTGACAAAAACGCTTCGCCTTAGACTGGGACCTGGACCAAGGTATCCGTGACCAAAATTTCGTAACTCTCGGTCAACTTGTCTGGTTCCCAGGTCGGTCCCAGTAAACGTCCTCCCCGAGACCCCCTGGTTCGAAATTTAAAAAAACGCTTCGTCTTGATCTGGGGCCTGGACTAAGGTACCCGTGACCAAATTTTGGGAACTCTAGGTCCACTCGTCTGGTCCCCAGGTCGCACACAGACAGACAAACACACAAACAAACTCTTTATTTTATTTATATTAGATAAGATATACTATGTAAAATAGTCTCGTATCATAATATGTGATTTACAACAAATGTTACATTATATATTATCCGTAGCTCGTGATATGCTACAACATATTAAAGCCTCAGAATAGTTGGGCAAGCGAATAATAATCCAGAAGTTACGTAACCCTATTGCGTTCATGGGAACGAAAACACAATAATTATAACTATGCTACATTACTATAGACTACCAACTGCTCATTCAGAGAATTTATGAAGTTCACTTTATCGCAATAGTTTTATACAAACTAGATTTAGACTACGGATAATAGTTTTATACAAACTATTTATAGATAATCAATTATTATTATTATTATCATTATATTTGCAGTACAACCAAATACAACGACATTAACTATTAGTTCTAATTAACTGAATTGAGCTGAAAATTAAATCTTGATCTTTAAAGATTAACTATTAATTTTATGCGTTCTGTACCTTTCTGAAGGAATAAAAGCTGGAATTGGTTTCAAGGCTGTTTCTGAGTGAATACTTTCTTCAAAATAATATTAATAATTATAGAAAGATTTTCGAGACATTCGAGTCGAGTCGAGATTTTTAAGAGCCGTCTCGACTCGACTCGTGTCTCGACTCGAAAATTCGAGTCGAAAAATACGTTTGTCTCGACTCGTCTCGAATTTTACAAAGTGTGTCTCGACTCGAATCTCGACTCGAATTCGAGTCGAGATTCGAGACATGTCTCGACTCGAGCGCATTCCTATGCCCAAGTGTAGTCTTAATGATGAATGATCAAAATTTTATGCGTAGGGTATGAGATGATACTGCAGCAGGTGTTAGGGTACGAAATGTAACGATTCATTATCATCATCATAGGTATTGTGCCATTATTGGCAAGTCACTTGAAAATGAAATGAAATCTTTAAGTTTTACGTCCCACGCTTATGCCGGTTAGGCTAAAGGAGACGGTGATGATGAATAATGAATGAAATGGTGGAATGAAGAAAGTGGGAGGAAACGGGAGAACCCCGAGAAAACCCACGCACACGGTGTTTGTCCACCACAAAGTTCACTTGGCGGAGGGTGGGATCGAACCCGGGACCTCAAGCACCAGAGGTGAACGCTCTACCACTGAGCCACCGCGGCCCCAGGCAAGTAACTTGAGGCCACTGAGAAGCTTACATGCATCGTGGTCTCCCGCTAACCTCTTCGTCTTCACGTACGATTTTTCTGTTTTGATATCGTCCATTAATTGTAGTCTCCTTCGCCCCCTCCCTCTCTTTCCTGCCACCATACCCTCTAAAACGTCCCTCATGATACAATCTCTTCTTAGCCAATGTTCCAACCAGGTTCTCTTCCTCTGTTTAATAATATCTAAAATTGTTCGTTTCTCTTCAGTCACTTTTAATACCCTCTCATTCGTTTTCCGCTCGACCCAGCTAATTCTTTCCATTCTTCTCCACACCTCTAGTCGTTTTTCATTATTTTTGCGTAATGTCCATGTTTTTGGCCCATATAGCACAATACTCCACATGAAACATTTTATGGGTCTTTTTCTCAACTCTTTATTCAAGATCCCACAAAATAGTCTTTTCTTCCTCCTGAAGGCTTCTTTCGCCATTCCTATCCTTGCTCTTGTTTCACGTTCACACTTTATATCATCACTAATAATACTATTAGCTATCAAAATTTTCATATACAGGTCATAAATAAAACAATAATCTCTTCTAGTACAATTAAAAAAAAAAAAAGGCTGGACCAGATTTATTACGAACGATATACTTTCTTTAATATGAAAAATTATTTTTTCCCGATTTTATCGAAAACTGCTCATGAAAATTTATCTTTCAAGCATGTCATTTGTTCAGTTCAATATATGTCTCGCCATTAAACAATATTATAGTTAAACATAAAATTAAGAGTTAATCATAATATTAGGTTATTCATTAATAAAAGCTAATAATTGGGCTAAATTAACCATACTACGTATTGCCTTAACGAAATTCTTGACGAGGGTACACCTCAGTATGAGTTTCATTTTACGAGAGGTGATATAGTTGTCATGTAGCAGACACATCAGACTCAATATATCAATTGGGTGGGATCATAGTGGCTCAGTGTTTCCTTCCCCGCTGGTCTAGTGGCTAGCACGTGCGCCTTTGGTTCCCGTGTTCTACTTCCTGTGGGAGATCGACTGAGGTTTTCCTGGGTTTTATTCATTCACACTAGGCATATGCCGGGGTGGTACCTAACTTATAGGTCCCAGGCCGCTTCCTTCCTTTCCCAATCCTTTATTCCTTCCCTTTCCCTAGGGGCCGCGGTGGCTCAGTGGTAGAGCGTTCACCTGTGGTGCTTGGGGTCCCGGGTTCGATCCCAGCCCCCGCCAAGTGAACTTTGTGGTGGACAAACACCGTGTGCGTGGGTTTTCTCGGGGTTCTCCCGTTTCCTCCCACTTTCTTCATTCCACCATTTCATTCATCACTCATCATCACCGTCTCCTTTAGCCTAACCGACATAACCGTGGGACGTAAAACTCAAAGATTTCATTTCATTTCCTTCCCTTTCCCCGGATTGTGTGCTCGCTGAGGGACGTCATCCCTCAAATCGTGAAGGGCTAAATGGCCTTAGATGCCGAAAGCCCAGAAATCCAAATCCTAAATCCCTAAAATCCCTGTGGGAGATCCTTTGCAATTTTAATCGTCCTTGATGTTTGTATGTTCGTGTCCCTGTTATTATCGGTTCCTTTAAAAACGAGTAAAATGTAGTAAAACGAGTAAAAATGCAGTAAGAACATAGTGATAATTAGGTACATAGACCCTAAGTTACTGAGGAACGTTCGGTAAAACAGTTAACTTTTTTTTTTTTTTTTTTTAAAAAAAAGGTGGTAGAGCGCTTACCTCTGGTTCATCTGATCTCTAGTTCGATCCCCGGCCAAGTAAGTTTGTGGTGGACAACTTTGTGTCTGTGGGTTTTCTCGGAGTACCCCCGATTCCTCCCACATTTCATTTCATCAATTATTCCATCATCATTCATTTGTCTTAATCACTCCTCTCCCTTAATCCTAAGGACATAATAAACTCAAAGATTTCATTTTCAATATATCAATTGGGCCAAACAGTTATTGGTGTAGTTACAAAAGCGTTAGATGCAATAAAAAAGCAATTTACATACTTAATTATGTATTTGGGTGATTCTGAAATTAAGGGGAATTTTGGCATTGGAAAAATCTTAAAATTAAAAATCGAAGAAATAATGTATAATTTATTTTTTACACACCTAAGGGCTAAACAAATACAATCATTACAGTGGATGAGGTCAAGAAAAAATATTTTTTTTTTAAAAAAAAATGGTAATTTATTATTTTGACAAACATGGTGGTTACATTAATATCCACGGAGGTTACAAAACATACTCAGTGAAGATATATTTAAGTTTTATTCACTGGTAAAATGTAAGACAATGTAATATTTTGAATTGAATGCTTAATATAGATTTGTGCACACAGCTAAAATTGCAGTAAACGTAAACCGGAATGTTCTATTTTCCAAGAAAAGCTGTTCCAATCCCGCAACAATGTCTTTAGTATACACAGTGGCTCTATTTGCTTTTGAGGGAAACACAATTATGAGTTCTGCCTCTATTCTGTAAAAAACTCGACTTTATTCGGAGATGTTAGTAGACATTTTAAGGCCACGTAATGTCTGATGGTGTTTCTGGAGTACATAATTTCAACATAACAAAAGATTTTGCTGTGTAAATTCTGTCGATATCCCCCCAAAAATTGGCATCGTTTTCGTTGTCACTGGCGGATTACACATCTTGATAACACAACGTTTGTTGAGATTTATTTGGTACTGGGTGCAGTAGTTAAGTAAAAAATACGGAACTTTTAACACGTAACTATAATGAAACTTCTGAACATCGTTAGGTTAGAGTAAGAGTACGAAGATCTGAAAACAAGTTGTAGCAGTTCATAAATGCTGTTACATAAAAGAATACACTTTATGGCTGAAACACACTCAGAAAAAAATTGTAGGTGGCGTACTTAAAAATGTTACATGCGTAATTCCTGTAGTTTTTGGATTTAACGTACAGCAGACGTATAACTGAAAACGCATGTTTTATAATACCTTCTGTGTAAGTGTTCCATCTATACGTACTTTCCGTATGAAACAATGTCGGCGGTCAGGATCTCACATACAAATGGACGTATATAACATATAGCTGACGAAGGTAACATAAGTATATGCATGTTATACAGTGGAGTCTCGTTAATTCGAACTTGGATAATTCGAAATATTGGATAATTCGAACAGAAGTCCATTCCCCTTGAAAACTGTACTGAAAACAATAGTAAAATATCGTTAATAAATCGAACTTTTGAATCTATGTTTTGGATAATTCGAAGTAAATACAGTTGAAAATTTTTAATGTTGGACAGATGTAAACAAAGAAATACAGTTTTAACGTGTTTTCAGTTTTCCAGATGCAGCCATAGGGAAGAGTAATACAAAAGATAAATAGAAAATCTACGTAATGATAAAGATGAAGGTGAGTTGGGGGAGAAGTAAAGATAGAGAACGTGTACTAATCTCATCTTCTTTCAGAATTGGTTGAAAATTTAAGATGAATTATTGATAAAGTCAACCAGATATTATTAATATCGTATTCCACGCAATACATGAATTCAAGATTTATTGACCGTACAAAAACAATCAAATTTACGCAAATGAGGTTTACGACTTCTTAAAATTGAGAAAAGAATATTCAAATTATTACTGGCTTTTAATTGTTTGGGTTATTCAATGTATGTTGTAATGTTGTGCGTAAATATATTTTCCATTGTACACGTAGTTTGAATTATGTGGGGTCAATGTCGTTTGTTAGTTTGCGGTATTCGATCACGCAAATAATAAGCTGCTTTAAAGGTAAAGTTTACACCATATGAATATGTTTTTGATGCACAGTACTTTGGTTTGTTTGTTGTTATATATGTGAAAATGAATGTTGTTGGATAATTCGAATTTTGGATAATTCGAAGTTTTTTCGTGTCCCCTTGGACTTCGAATTATAAAGAGTCCACTGTATACGGAAAACTGTTAGATGTCAGACATCCTGGAACGGCATGATGTAACATCTAAGGGCAGTGCCTATGTAGCATGCGGATAACGTATGCTCCGTACTGACTTCTATAGTAAGCAAGAGGATATCGTATATTTGTTACCGCTGTCCGGAGAACGGATTTTTCTCTGTGCAGCAGGCACAGAGTTGTATTGTAGCTCATGAAAATGACTGCATTTAGTGTCAGGATTACATTGAAAGCAGCTTAGTCTGCGCATATTTAATACCAATGTGTTTCTTCCCCATGTCACTTGACGGCACTTTCATCCCCTTTGGTAGCTATAACCAAAGGAGATTGCTCCCTCATTTCAGTTATAATTCGCACACTGTCAACAGATGTACACACGAAGCGTGAAGAACATTTTTTTACACAATTACTTTGGCAACCATAATATAACTCGTGATACCAATATATTTATGGAATAGATTACATTTTGTTGATAGTTAACACGGAACATTGAAGGACTTTACAACTGATTTCAACATATCTATTGTTTTATTCATTATAAACATATGGAGAATTAATAGTTTACTTGTAGCTACAAATGGCTACTTTATTGGTTGAAGCAATAAAAAGTAAAGTTGACTCGGGCGGAAACCGAACCCGGCACCCTTTGCACGTGAGTCGTAGATATTCCTTAATCTGACACGCCGTCACTTGATAACTTCATGCGTCGTACGATATATGCGGCCAGTCGGAAACTTCAAGACGGTTTTTCTCCGTTATTTTTGGCTGTTGCACTCTCCCAGTTTTGCAATATTAACACTTTAAATATGCACTAGCACTTCGCGAAAAATGACCCCGAAGCTCATTTACCAAAGTCTTCTTTCTCCTTGTTAGTTTTATTTCGTTTTGCAATTTTCTTACCACTTTTCTTTCGGCTGGTTTCTACCCGGTCAAAATTAGGCCCAACAATATCATTCCTTACGACATTTCGATTGTTACCATCATTATCACTGTCAGGAGGAGTTGCCTCTTCCAGCATTTTATTTACTGCTTCCTTCTTTTCTTCGTTTCTTCTTTTCTTTATGCCTTCCAACTTTTTCACGCATTTTTTTCTCTGGGCTCTTTTCTCTCGTTTACTCATGTCTGTTATTTTTTAAAATCATTCCGCTTGTAGTTCTGGTTTTGTATCTATCTCTCTTTTATTTTGAATTCTTCGTATAATACAGGATCTGCTTTTATTCTTTCTCTTCTTCGTCTTTCTGATTCTCTTTTCATTTTTCTATTTCTGATACCTTACTTGGCTGTTTCTCTCTACAATTAACCCTTTTATTTGATTCCATTGTTACCTTTTCACTACCATTCCTATTTTCTTGGTGCCATTCTCTCTATAAAATAAAAAAGTAAATCAATAATTTTAATAATCCAGGTTTAATCAGCAACAAACCTGTTTTTATTAGCTTGAACTCTACAAAGTGCACATCCTAACACCTAACTTCAAACACTTAGTGCTTTTGTTCAAAGAGATAAGCAATAACAAATAGTACAGATGTTCTATTTCGAAATTTTACTCATGTATAACATTTAATTAAATTTTAATTCAATATTCATCAACCAAATCATATATTATTGAAAACAACATGTAATTTATATTATAGTAGCATGTTTAGCAAACATATGATGGAAATTTTGGATTTTTTCTTCCGGGTAGTTCTAATAGGTAGCATTTCAATAAGAAGCTCATAGTAACTCAAATATATAACTATTTTTTATAATAATATCATGAAATGCTCATTATGGTAACCTCCATGGATCATGTGTAACCTCCATGCTAGATAGAAGCCATGGAGGTTACTTCCATGGAGGTTACAAAAGTGCACTTCAGACAGCCTGATACTCAAAGCTAGAAGACTATATATGCTATTACTTCATTTTTAGTAGGAAAACGGCTATTTTAACAACAATCAATTGAAAAAACATTTTCAACATTTTTAATAATGAAACTAGCAAATACATGGAGGTTACAAGATCAAAGAGTACGCACCTATTTTCCACAAGATGTGAAGATTTTTCACGAACACAATACTGCACACACACTTATCAACATATCACTCACAAAATGGCTGCTCTTAGCTTCACTTTCAGATCTAGAGACTGGACAGTGCTGCTTCCTAGTAGAGTTTCTGGTAATTCTAAAAGTACTCCATGGAGGTTACCTCATAACCCAGGGACAATATTTTCGCATTAAATAGGCCATGAAAATGACCTTAAAATTTAATTTCTTGCTAAGTAGTTTCATTATTTGTGTCTTACAGTAGTAACTTATGCGGATTTTTCACGAATTTTCTAGTGAAAATATATTTTTCTCTTTTGTTAATGTTGAAAAATGCTGGTGGGGACACTCCACGGAGGTTACATTTCACATATTTTTCGCTTTCTTTAAAAGCAGAAAAATAAAATAAATGTTAAAATAAAATCTGGGAACACAGAGTACTAATTATTTTTTATTTAATAATAACTTTGTTACTTTAATATTGCATATCTAGAGGCTGAAAAATCAGAGGGACTGAAAATTCCCCTTAATTTCAGAATCACCCATTTGAAAGTGAGGAAATACATAAAATCTCACCTAATACTACAGTACATCAAAAACAGAAGGAACAGAAGGAATCCGGGTAGTAAATGAATATCTATTGTTTCTTTCCCGGCACCTAGTAGTTTTTTTTTTTTTTTTTTTTTATTCCCAGCAATCAGCTTTCAAATGTCTCAAAGACGCGCTGCTCTCTTTAGCGATTTTTCGAACAGCGATAAGATAAAATGTCAGTTATCCTGAATTCCGCTGGAACTTGATTCGTAAGTGGGAAAAAGTGTTTCACACTTTAAAATTTATTTATTTATTTATTTATTTTTGTTTTTCTCGAAGTAAAGCGAGAGTCTCAGAAAAAGGAGTCAAGGTCCGTGTGAGGGCTGTGGACCGCGAGTTCAATATGCTTGTTGTACAGCATTAATTTTTAGGTTTATTATGAAAAGTTTATTGTTCTCCATTTTCTCGAAAATTACGCATGAAGATTGACACTCTTCTATATAATTTTATTCAGCTTAATGAAATCTATTTTTATAGTATATGCCAGGGCGGATTCAGGGGGGCGAACGGGGCTATTTCCCCCTCAGAAGACGATACTTTCGTATTTTTTATATAAATAAACCCCATCCCAGAGTTTGGAACTCTTAAAAATAGCTCTAAGTAGCAGTATTACAACCTATCGCTCCCCCCAGAAGTCCGTCCTGGATCCGCCCCTGGTATATGACTCATCTTCGGACAAAATTATAAATTACTTCCGTTAGACTCTTTCGGTATCATTGAGTTGATAATGTTAATATTCAAAGGATCTACTGCTACTGCACTTGGTTTTCACAAGTGTTTTAAGAGGGCAGCACTGCCGAATGCTTACAGCTTTCGTTATCGAACTTAACTACGCGACCACTAGATGGAAGAGCTGGTGTATTTTCGCTTTACTCTGATTTTCACCACTTTGAATCTCTTCTTATAACGGAGTAAAAATTAGCAGATTATTTATCAGCAGATTTCCTAATAACAGGAATAGGGTGATCATAATTTTACCAGCTAAAAGCGAGGTATGTAAAACAAGAAAAGGTTGCAGTAAAAATTTATTTTACACTAAATTAATACTTTTACAATTAAACAGTACTACAAAATACAAAGATACCATCACGATCAGTGTTGCCAATTTGGGGGAAAAGTCGCTAAATCTAGGGGATTCGCATTCCAGGATAGCGACAAAAAATAATTTTTCCGATTAGCGACTTTTTTGGTGATTTTGGAATGACGCTTTGGCGACTTATTTACAAATCTAGCGACTTTTGTACTGCGAACAACTTATCATAAAATAAGTACTATTAGCTCGAATCAGTTCAGATATACGTATGTTTATTTTCCTTTTGCTTATTTGAATCAGTGCAGGTGTTGACGAGCTGGGAAAGTACATAACATTTATCTCTATATTCCCGCTTTGATTGCTGTTATCTCTTACCTTCTAACGGGGACCAACTCCAGCTTTTAATGTCCTTTAGTTTACAGAGCTTCCCTTTAGAGGCACAAATAATTCATTAACGATAACAAACGATTATCTGTAGAAGCGTGAGAGTAGAAGTAAAGTAAGATTTTTCCTAGACTTTGAATTTTGTTCGTTTTCTAAACTTATTTTTGATTTCGTTGAAGTAAAATTGATCATAAAGTTTTATATATATATATATATATATATATATATATATATATATATATATATATATATATATATATATATATAAGTGAAATTATTGTTAGTTATATATGATCAGGGTCGGATCTAGGATTTTCTAGGGGGAGTGCACCAATAACTACCACTACATTTCAATTTAGTTGGATTTTTTAAAATGCCTTTAGGCATCTGTAGTGTGAGTGAGGAAATATCCTGAAAAGTGCTAAGTGTCCGTTCTCGGTAAATCCTTTTCTTTCAACCTTTAGAAAATTGACTTAAACTCCCCTTTGTTTTAAGCCCAAACGGAAATATGACAGCAGAATTTTTTGGAAAGTGTTGCTATTTTCACTGCTACCTTCTCACTTTAGGTAGTGTATATTTACAACGAGGGGGTGCACGTGCACCTTTGCACCCCCTTAAATCCAGCCCTGTATATGAGTCTTTCATATACGTTATTTTAGCGTACCGTATATAGTACTATGACTTGAATTGATCACACATCTTATGCACACACACACACACACACACACACACATATATATATATATCCACGAAAATTTTTTTTGCGACTTTTCACCCAAAATTGGAGTCATTTCATGTCCTATTTAGCGACTTTTTGTATCAACTTGTTGGCAACACTGATCACGATATATCTTTTGTAAGAAGTATACAACCGATTTAAATTGTTGCCATAGGGTAATGTCAACATACGAGAATGAAATTATTCTGTTGTAAAAATTAAAAAAGACTGTGTGTGTGTGTGTGTGTGTGTCACCTTTAAGGAGAAAATCTCTCGTGTACCTTAAGGTGGGACAAGGAGGGTTCAAATTGTCAAAAATAGTGTATCTCGCCGAGGAAAAAAAGAATTAAGGAGTTGAAATTTTACATAAGCAAATTCCTAATTCCTAATTAGAAGTAAGTAAAAACATCTCTCAGCGTTTGTGAAAATACACTTCTAAAGAGAACTTCTAGACAATTTTCGTTTGTTATTTGTAATTGAAGGGCGCGGGCGGAAAACACGATAACTAACAAAATCATGTTTCGAGATAATGCCGCCATCTTTGCTATTTACCGTAATTTATTTGCAGGAAGTCGTAAGAGGAAACACACTTTCAACGCGTATTATTCTGTCATCTATTGGAGGATTGACGAATTTTCTCCACCGATCGACTGTTCTTATGATGAAGAACACAGAGATCTAAAAATTTCAAAATACCGAATATGTCAGTTATCGTGTTTTTCCTCCCCAGCCCTTCAATTATAAAATGTGAGGAAATGGCTGAACTGTTTGAAATGAAATTTTGGAAATATTATAGTTAGCTCTTGGGTTGAATAATATGTTTATCATTTCTCTTTGATTTAAATACATATCTAAAATAGGGTAGAATGGAATTTGAAATACTTTTCGTCTCATAATCTTTCCGAGCGAAGAACTAAAGAATAGTTCTCCGTGTCTGCAATCCGTGCAGGCTATTCAAGTGTATCATTTTAAAACTTTAATATAGACTTATTTCGAAGATTTAGTACTAACTTCCTAGTGTTTTAGTTTTCTGACGTGTTTATAGGGGTAGTTTCGTTTTTATTATTAATATTAGTTAGTATATCTTCAAATACGACTTAAAGAGTCTTCATCTCGGCGAAATTAATACCGTTAATTTTACAGTAATTATGTGATATCTTCAAGTAGAGAAAAGATAATTGAAATGTGGAACAAGAGCGCCCTAGACAATATCGTTTTACATGAGAAACCGTTATCACGACTCGCTTATCTGCTTTCGATTTCGAGCCATTTTGAAAATCGGCATTTATTTTCGCGTTTCTAAACAGCTGAAAACGGAAAGCCGCTAGGTGACTTGTGATAACGGTACGTCACGCAAAATAATATTGTCTAGGGCGCTCATGTTCCATATTTGAATTATCGTTTATCTATTTGAAGATATCACATAATTACTGTAAAATTAGCGGTATTTTAATTTCGTCGGGATGAAGACTCTTAAGCGGATTTGTTGATATCACATAAACAAATATCTCACAAATAACCCAAATACATGATATTTTATTTATCAGTAATAAGTCCACAATGGTAGTTTACTTCTGAGGCTGAGTTCACTCCGAACGAAGTTCCTCGGAAACATAATTTTGTTCGTATTTCAGTGATAACTGCAGCATATCAAGATTTAGTTTAAGAAATTAGAGCAAGAAAGCTCAGTACCATAGTTCGTAACTTTTATTTATACACATAAAGGCGAACTCAAAGAAATGGGCTTCATAAAATATATTTTTCTGCTTCTATGAACAATTTATTAACACATTTCCTACAACATGTGATTATAATTTTGCTGTGTCAGAACCCATATTTCAACTATAAATAATAATAATAATAATAATAATAATAATAATAATAATAATAATAATAATAATAATAATAATAATAATAATAATAATAACAATGTCTAATATATATCAATTTTGTATCAATTCAGAGTCTGATGACTATGTTTCTTCTTCACCTTGATTCCTATAGTCAAAGCGGAAGTGGTGGAAATGTACTTTATCCGCTTGCAATATCACAGTGAAAAGATAACAATACATAGTTGAAAGCAGATTTTTAAAAGTGAATTCAGTACCTCAAAAATAGATTCCTTTATTGGAACCGGAAGCGGTAGAAATCTACCATTTCTGATTTCAATATTGGTTTCCTTAGAGCGTAAACGATAGCCATGAAGCGGGAGATTTTTTTTTTTTTTTTTGGTAATGATGCAGAATCATAATAATAATTCTGCATACTATGACATCTCAAGGCTTTTTCGCCTACTAAAACCGGAAGTACGAAAAACTAGTACAACTTCCAGTTTCGATAATGATTCTTATTTAGTAGGTTAATATTTGTATGAGATAACTGGAAAATGTTTTGATATAATTTCACCGTTCGTTGGACGGGTTTCGTCTTTGACCTTATTCTCCTATTGTAACCAGAAGTTATAGATCTACTACATATTTCCGGATTGAGTGTTGAATTAGAATAATTTAAGTATTTCATAGTTTTACATTGTGAAACGAAAGTCACTTAGGCCTATTTGAAATTGCACATGATATAGGTATGGTTTGTTTCGTTTAAGCGTTCTGCTCGAGAACAGTTTCTAGCCTATTAACCTAACGTAGTTAGTGGGGCCACTAAGCCTATGCAGTATAGGGTGATATATATTCACTCGTTCTATTCTTGCACAATTGAGTATCAGAAGTTCCTTCCATCTTCTTGTCAAACGAATATGGTGCGAGCGGTCTCGGTTTCAATTCCCGGTGGCGACACTCGCTCGAAAAAAAATGTGAAAGCTTTTCCAGGCCAGCCATTCTGAGTGAGCCAGCCTTACTCACACCAGGCAAATGCCGGATTCCAGCCTAAATTCTTTCTTCCATTTCCTCGGGTAGTGTGATCGCCAAGCAATGTCATCCCTTATATGTGACGGGCTATTCTGCCCATTGATGCCGAAAGTCCAGAAATATAAATCCTAGCCCCAATCCTTTTCAAACTAAAAACTAATAAAACCTGGAGGGTAAATCTTTTTGGTTGTGATGATGACCATATCAACTCCTCTAAGCTCCTCTAAGTACGGTTACACACAAGACGAGACGAAACAGAATTTTCCGTGACGAGTTCCCGGATGAGATGTCACTTTCACAAGGCAAGAAAGCCTTAATTCTTATCTCGTCGTTCAAGATCTTCCCACTTGCGCACGAGCTCGATTCCTAGTGGCGGTTTCGGTGAATTCACAATAGCGGTTCTCGAGTTTAATTTCCGGTGGACACACTTGATCGTAAACGTGTAACAGCTTTTTCAGGCCAGCCACACTGAGTGGTTTTGCCTGAATTTTTCTCATTCATACTAGGCAAATGCCGTGGTGGTATCTGATATATAGGTCCCCATCTACCTCTAACTAGTAAGTACCGACTGTATAGAAGAGTCCGTAACCTTTAACTTTATTTGTGAAGAACATGGTTTATTTACTCAATATACAGTATTTTTTTTATTTTAAATAATTGAACATCTTCTCTTTTCTTTTTATCATGTTTATGCTATAAACATTAACTGAAATCAAGAATCTATCTGTATTTGGACAATAATAATAATTGTGTAAGATCTTCTTCTAATATTAGTTAGCGTTATCATTACATAATTTATTTTCGTATCAAACACAACCGACTCAAAATGGCTTGTCAGGCTCTGTTTGATATACAAAGCCTAACATGTACACAATGTAATGATTATTGTAGTATATTGAAGTGTTTACCTATTGTGTAAATGTTTACGGAAGGACACTGACTGACTCAAATCAAATACAAAGTGTTCAATAAAAAGAAATATCTACCTAATAAGATGAATGGATAATATTTGTGTCTATCTAGGTAAAAAAAAAAAAAAAAAAATGTTTGTTTAAGAAGCAATTGGAAATAAGAAACTCAAAGGAGAATAGTGTTTGATACCTATTGCACTGGTCAACATTTTTTTTCTCTCACAAAAGAAGTGATTGCTGATTCTCCTGAATTCAATAATGTAATCAAAATGTTTCCATTAGGCACCATTTTGTTGCGACATTCACTTGTTTTTGCACCGTTATATACGAAATGAAATATACAAAATGAAATGAAATGTATGTATTTTCATGAAACATCCATGTGTTTGAATCAGCATAGCGCAGTGGTTTATTAATGTAGAAGGATAATTTATTTAAGTGGCACATTACTGGGAAAGAATAAAACTTTCTTCTAGTGCAAGATTTGTGTCATCAATGTTATGGGGGTGGGGGTGGATGTAATTGAATTTAGGTAAATATTGTGAAAATTGTATTTTTCTTTTCAATTGTGCAATTCCTCCCTTACCTCTTGTTGTACCTCAACGATGACCGAGGGGACGCGGTGGCTCAGATGCTTGGGGTCCCTGGTTCGATCCCAGCTCGCGCCGTGTGGACTTTGTGGTGGACAAACGACCCGTGCTCTTAGGCTTTCTCGGGTTTTCCCGTTTCCTCCCACTTTCTTCATTTCATTCATTTCTCATCATCACCGTCGCCTTTTAGCATAACCGTGGGACGTAGATTTCATTTCACTAAAGATTTTATTTCATTTTTTCAACGACCGATAAAGTTATAAATTTACATAGCTTATGAGACCCACTTGCTATATAGGTATTCGAGTTTCGGAAAGTTTCTTTGTTGTGCAATACAAAAGTGGAAAATAATGAAGCAAAAGTATTTGTTTTTGTGGGCTTGAAACACTGTAAATGTCGATCAAGATCAGACCTGTTTTAGCAGAAAGACATTCGTGATCGTGTAGTGAGCCTCGCAGGTTTTCTTTCTGTATAAGTGAAGTGCTCTTTGTTTCATTTCTTGTGGTGTTAAAAAGAGCTTGCATAGTGCCAAGAAAGTGTTTGAATCATCCGTACAAATTCTGTTTCATTTGTGGTGATCTAACGTTTAAATCTCAGAGGTGAAATTTTGCGCCACTTGTAAAAAAATTGTTGTGAGCTTTACTTTTTTCCTGCAAAGCGGGTGATTTTGATAAATCATGGGCTTCGAATATATGTTGTGTGACATGTGTGCGGTTCCTCACAGGATGGAAAAAGGGCACACATCGTGTGCGGTTTGCAATTCCCATGATCTGGAGGGAACAAAAAGACCATTTCAGGGACGGCTACTTTTGTTCAACAAACATAAAAGGAATTACAAAAAAAAATAAAACTAAACATACCGTTACATATCCAAATTTGCCATCTGCCACTAGGCCTGTATTACATAATGACGAGTAAGTATCCTGTGACGAAGTGTCCAGATTTTGTGACCGTAAGTGAGGACTCTGACTCCGAGGCAGTGCATACTGAGGAAGAAACTCATTATAGAAGTGATCCTACATTCGAAGCTTCTACATCAGAATCCCACCTACTAACTCAAGCAGACCTCAATGATTTCATTCGGGACTCACAGTTGTCGAAACAACAAGCAGAACTTCTAGCTTCGAGGCTCAAACACTGGAATCTATTGCACAAAGAAACAAGGATATGCGTGTATCGTAGTTGAGATAGTGATTTCAAAGAATGTTTCTCGACAGAGGACGGTATCGTGTTCTGTAATGATGTTAGTGCAGCTATCTAGGCTCTTGGACATTAACAGCCACATGAATGGCGACTGTTCATAGACTCCTCGAAAATTAGTTTGAAGGCGGTACCTCTGCATAATGGAAATGAATTATCATCAATATCTGTGGCCCATGCAGTTGACATGAAAGGGATATCAGAATATGACATTGTTGTTAGATAAAAGTAGTACTTGCATGACTTGGTCTCACTTTGCACTTTGACCCCGAACTTTGTGACGTCATAGGTCAAAGTTCAATGCCCTTGGCCGGGGTCAATGACCTAGGGGTACTTAGAACCTCCACCTCTAAACTTTGGCAGGGGTACCTGCCCCACCCCTAAATTTTGGCAGAGGTACATACGACCACTCCTTTCAATTTTGGAAATTGCCAAATTTAAAAATTTGGTATGGTAGCCTAAGACCATGATATGTACCTCTATCAGTATTGGAGGTCTATCTCGTTCCCTTTCATGGGTAAAAAATTGCCAAAAAGTCAAATTTCGTTTTTTTAACCTAATTTATCCCCTTTGATGAGGTCTTACTACCCTATATGGTTATATAGGCGTATACAGGGGTCCATTCCCTTTTATAAGACATGGGTATGTTGATGCACCTCTTTAAAATTTTGGGAGGGGTACCTTGGCTCACTCCTTAAATTTTAGATTGTCCAATTTAAACATTTTGTATAATAGTATAGGACTATAATATAGATCAATATAAATTTGGGTGGTCCACCTCGTTCCCTTTTAGGGTGCAAAATTGCCAAAATATAAACGTAAGCAATACGTTGTATCACGTATTTTGTTTCGGTCCATTTTATCCCCTTTGATAAGGTCCTATTACCTTATATGGTTATATGGTCATGTATAGGGGTCCATTTCCTATCATAATACATAGGTACATTTGTGCACCCCTTTAAAATTTTGGGAGGGGTACATTGACCCACCCCTTCAATTTTGAAAATTTACCAATTTAAGCATTCGGTATTATAGCACAGGACCTTTGTATGTATCAAGACAAATTAGGGTGGTCCACCTCGTTCTCTTTTATGGGTAAAAATTGTCAAAATATAAACATAAGCAATATGTTGTACAACGTGTTTGGTTTTTGACCCAATTTATCCCCTTTGATGAGATACTATTACCTTATATGGTTATATGGTCACGTATAGAGGTCAATTTTCTATCATAAGACATGGGTACATTGATGCAGCCTTTAAAAATTTAGAAGGGGTACCTTGGCTCACCCCTCAATTTTAGAAATTGTTTAATGTAAGTATTTGGTTATATGGTCATGTATAGGGGTCCATTTCCTATCATAACACATAGGTACGTTTGTGCACCCCTTTAAAATTTTGGGAGGGGTACATTGACCCACCCCTTCAATTTTGGAAATTTGCCAATTTAAGCATTCGGTATTATAGCACAGGACCTCAATATGTACCACTATAAATTTGGATGGTCCACCTCGTTCCCTTTCATGGGTAAAGAACTACCAAAAATCAAATTTCGGAGGTTATTGGCCCATTTTATTCCTTTTGGATGAGATCTCGTTACCTTATGTGATTATGTGGGCACCTATTCGATTTCTTAAGATATAGGTGCATCGATGGTTTCATCTTAAAATTTTGGTAGAGGTAGATTGGCCCACCCTTAAATTTTGGAAAATATTCCATTTAAAACTTTGATATAGGACTCTAATTTGTATCGCTAGTTATAAACTTCGATGATCCATATCGTTCCCTTTTACGGTTAAAAAAAATTGATAAAAATTAGTACGACCATGTGTTCGGCTATTGACACAATTTTTTCTTTTTAATGAGGGCTTTATTATTTTATATGAACATATGAATATGTTTAGTGGTCTATTTTCTTTTATAAGGCATGAGTACATTGATGCTTTTATCTTAAAATTTGGTAGAGGTACATTGGCTCACCCCTTAAAGTTTAGAAATTGCCCAATTTGGCATAATAGTACCGGACCCTAACAAATATCATTATAAATTTCGTTCTCTTTCATGGGTAAAAAATTGTGAAAAAATGTAAATGAACACCTTGAGAAGAATGATTGTGTACAGGGATTCATTTCCTTTATACTTTGATGATCACTTTTTAAAATCTGTTGGGTACATAGGACCATTCTTTAAATTTGGGAATTACCAAATAACAAAATTCGGCAAATGTTCTTTAGAACCCTTTGAAAAATGTTGGTGTCCCTCTTATGGCCAAATATTGAAATTTCGAAGGTAATTGACCTATTTTATCTTCTTTGATACGGCTTTATCATTAAATGAGTACAGGATTTCTTACTTTTTCATAAGACACAGGTATATTTATGTAGAAATCATAAATTTTAGGAGGGATACATTTCATATTGGCATATCAATAATTGGTAGTTGTTCTTAAAATTGGGTGGTATCATTGTCAAATATTAGTATGATCACGTGGTCAGTTATTGCCCTATGATGGGATTAGGAGTCCAGGACATTGGTACATTGAAACTTTGTAGGATAATTTGAGAATTGTCAAAATGAAATTACTTCATTAGTTTTGATTATTCCCGACTTTGGACAAAATATAAACGTAAGCAATATGATGTACCACGTGATTGACCTTGATGTGGTAGTGTACAGGGATTCATTTCCTTTGTTGTGGTACTTCTTAAGTTTGAGTACACAATTCTAGAAAACAGTGGTTCTGCTAAGGTAAACAATTGACGGACATTGTTGACCTTATTGAACATATAATGATATGGATAATTTTAAGACTTAGGTATATCGACAGACGTATATCGAGGTACGTAGGACCATTCTTTAACTTTGGGAATTGTGATAAACAGAATTTTAACAGAAGGCGAGAAATTTGAAACAATACTTTGAACTTGTTCCTCATAGTCTAACACAGCTTGTCACAGCTCATAGTCTAAGATCATTGGTGGTGGTTGATTTGATCTTGAGCTTGAGAAATCTGATAGCTAACCTTACTGAATCTTATGACTCACAGTCTAAAGGCAATACATGCTACAAAACTGAAATTTAGTCACAAGGTGATGCAATCTAACACTGGCAAAGTTATTGTTGATGGAATTAGATTGTATGATCACTATCTTTCGTGCAATCTGATTGGTTGATCACTATCTTTCACGCAATCTGATTGGTTGATGATTTTCAAATTTTTGCTGCATTCAGTTTTAAGTTTTATTTAACATTTATCGATTACTGTTTAAAAGTCTTTTTTTGAACATTTTCGTTCAACGTTTTGCACTCACTGATAAACATGATCAAAACCGTTTATTTGTTAATCGAATAGTTAAAAACCGGATAAAGTTTGACGGTTAACCGTGAAACGCAAAATTATTTGTTTGCAAATTTTGTTTTGAAAATATTTAGTTTGAGAATTTGGTTTGAAATTTTTTGAAACTTTTTTTCGTTTCAAAATTTTTGTTTAAAATTTTAATTTTTTTGTTTCAAAATTTTGTTTGAAAGTTTTGTTTGGAAATTTTTTTGTTTCAATCCTTATACGTTTCAAAATTGTTTGAAAGTATTTTTGTTTGAAATTTTTTGTTTGATTTTTTGGTTTTCAAATTTTGTTTGAAAATTTTTTCTTTGAAATATTTGTTTAAAATTTTTGTTTCAAAATTTTGTTGCAAAATGTTTGTTTGAAATTTTTTTGTTTGAGATTTTTGTTTGTATTTTTTTTGTTTGAAACTTTTTGTTTGAAGCTTTTGTTTGGAAAATTTTGGTTCCAAATGTATTAAGTTTGTGCACTCATTGATAAAGAACCAGAACTGTTTAGAACAAAAACATCTGGTAACATTGTTTATCATGATGCAATAGTACACGTCAGAACATGGGGTTGTATTTGAAATGAAAAGCACAAATCATTGAAATTGATCATTTTATTACATTGCACTGGTTAATCATATACATCCATACCAAATAAAGGATCTGGATATTGTCGATACAAAGTATTTTGAAGTTCTTGCACTAGTTTGTCTTTAGCGTAAATTTTCTATTGCAATGTCAATTGGTGGAAACTCAATGTCCATTTGATCACAAATAAACTGTTTATCAATACAGGTATGCACCCGCGAACGATGTTGACAACATTACACCACGTCAGAGCATGGTAATGCAACGTCATCAGTTTTGCATCATCGTTCGAGTTAGTATTCTTCATAACGTCATCATCGCTACTTGTCTGTAGTTTCTAAGCGCACGTGATGTGATGAAATTATTTACCAAGATTACTAATTTACAACACAATATACCGTATAGCATCTTAGAGGCCCAATGATCTCTATAAAGTTCGGATTATGAATCGTAGTGAAGCTTGAAAACGATAAGATTTCACTAGCAAGATATTTACCCATAGGAGGGAGGTCTTTTAAGGTCTATTGCATTTTCAATTGGTGGAAACTCAATGTGCATTTGATCACAAATAAACTGTTTATCAATACAGGTATGCACCCACGAACAATGTTGACAACCATCACACCATCTAGATACATGTTTTACAATATGCATGACACATTTCTCAAAATAGTACTTTTTCAGGAATATACTTGTTTTGTTGCACACTTCCAGTGCATGTTTAACACACTGGAATACATTGATGACTCTGTTACATTCCGTTTGCGTTAGAAACACTATGTTGCGGGCTTCATGCAATGTACTCTCTTTACACCAAATTGTTCTGCTTTGCCCAATCGAATAACAGGTTCAAACGTTGAAGCACAGATACCAACCATGACATGTTTTGTTTTAAATATATTTATTGGACAATAGCTTGTGAGGAGGAATTCGTTATCGTTAGAAGTACACATCTTTCCTACTGAAACGCACTTGCTCGAATGATTTCATGGGTTGACCCGGAATTTCAGAAGTTTGCATTGATGATTTCATAGAGCTATTGTTGACGTCATTGGAAAGGAATGTGCTGACGTTTGAATTTACGATTTCATCACAATTGCTGACGTCATGCTGACAAAATCAAATTCACAGATCCGGCTGTGTACTGAATTCAAATTGATGACTTCGACCCGAGAATCCTTTGTAGCATAAAGATACAGATCCAGTGTTTAAGAAACATAACAGCTCTTCTAGTTTTGAAGCTTCCATGGGTACATATCTTGCTGGTAAAATAATATTCTTATCGTTTTCAAGCTTCACTACGACTCCTAATCCAAACTTTGTAGAGATCATTGGGCTAGCTAAGATGCTATACGGTATATTGTGTTGTAAATCAGTAATCTTGGTAAATAATTTCATCACATCACGTGCGCTTAGAAACTACAGACAAGTAGCCATGATGATGTTATGAAGAATACTAACTCGAACGATGATGCAAAACTGATGACGTTCCATTACCATGCTCTGACGTGGTGTAATTGTTGTCAACATCGTTCGCGGGTGCATACCTGTATTGATAAACAGTTTATTTATGATCAAATGAACATTGAGTTTCCACCAATTGATATTGCAATAGACCTTAAAAGACCTCAATTGGAATTAAAATTTACGCTAAAGACAAACTAGTGCAAGAATTTCAAAATACTTTGTATCGACAATATCCAGATCCTTTATTCGGTATGGATGTACGTGATTAACCAGTGCAGTGTAATAAAATGATCAATTTCAATGATTTGTGTTTTTCATTTCAAATACAACCCCATGTTCTGACGTGTACTGTTGCATCATGATAAACAATGTTACCAGATGTTTTTGTTCTAAACAGTTCTGGTTCTTTATCAATGAGTGCACAAACTTAATACATTTGAAACCAAACTTTTCCAAACAAAAGTTTCAAACCAAAAAAATTTTCAAACAAAAATCTCAAACAAAAAATTTTCAAACAAAAGTTTCGAACTAAAATTTTGAAACAAAAAAATTAAACAAAAATTAAAAAAAAATTAAAGCTAAAAATTTGTAAACGAAAAAAATCAAACAAAAAATTTCAATCAATCTCGAATCGTAAAAAGGTTGAAACAAAAAATCTACCAAAAATTTTGAAACGAAAAAATTTAACAAAAATTTTAAACAAAAAGTTTAAAAAAATTTCAAACAAAATTCTCAAACTAAAAATTTTCAAAACAAAATTGCAAACAAAATAATTTTACGTTTCACGCTTATTCGTCAAACTTTATCTGGTTTTTAACTATTCGATTAACAAATAAACGGTTTTGATCATATTTATCAGTGAGTGCAAAATGTTGAACGAAAATGTTTAAACCAAGATTTTTGAGCAGTAATCGATAAATGTTAAATAAAACTTAAAACTGAATGCAGCAAAAATTTGAAAATCATCAACCAATCAGATTGCGTGAAATATAGTGATCAACCAATCAGATTACACGAAAGATAGTGATCATACAATCTAATTCCATCAACAATAACTTTGCCAGTGTCAGATTACATCACCTTGTGACTAAATTTCAGTTTTGTAGCATGTATTGCCTTTAGACTATGAGTCATAAGATTCAATAAGGTTAGCTATCAGATTTTTCAAGCTCAAGGTCAAATCAACCACCACCAATGATCTTAGACTATGAGCTGTGACTAAAGTTCAAAGTATTGTTTCAAATTTCTCGCCTTATGTTAAAATTCTGTTTATCACAATTCCCAAAGTTAAAGAATGGTCCTACGTACCTCGATATACCGTCTGTTGATATACCTAAGTCTTAAAATTAGCCATATCATTATATGTTCAAGAAGGTCAATAATGTCCGTCAATTGTTTACCTTAGCAGAACCACTGTTTTCTAGAAGTGTGTACTCAAAGTTAAGAAGTACCACAACAAAGGAAATGAATCCCTGTACACTACCACATCAAGGTCAATCACGTGGTACATCATACTGCTTACGTTTATATTTAATCATTGTCGGGAATAATCAAAACTAATGACGTAATTTCATTTTGACAATTCTCAAATTATCCTACAAAGTTTCAATGTACCAATGTCCTGGACTCCTAATCCCATCATAGGGCAATAACTGACCACGTGATCATACTAGTATTTGACAATGATACCACCCAATTTTAAGAACAACTACCAATTATTGATATGCCAATATGAAATGTATCCCTCCTAAAATTTATGATTGCTACATAAATATACCTGTGTCTTATGAAAAAGTAAGAAATCCTGTACTCATTTAATGATAAAGCCGTATCAAAGAAGATAAAATAGGTCAATTACCTTCGAAATTTCAATATTTGGCCATAAGAGGGACACCAACATTTTTCAAAGGGTTCTAAAGAACATTTGCCGAATTTTGTTATTTGGTAATTCCCAAATTTAAAGAATGGTCCTATGTACCCAACAGATTTTAAAAAGTGATCATCAAAGTATAAAGGAAATGAATCCCTGTACACAATCATTCTTCTTAAGGTGTTCATTTACATTTTTTCACAATTTTTTACCCATGAAAGAGAACGAAATTTATAATGATATTTGTTAGGGTCCGGTACTATTATGCCAAATTGGGCAATTTCTAAACTTTAAGGGGTGAGCCAATGTACCTCTACCAAATTTTAAGATAAAAGCATCAATGTACTCATGCCTTATAAAAGAAAATAGACCACTAAACATATTCATATGTTCATATAAAATAATAAAGCCCTCATTAAAAAGAAAAAAAATTGTGTCAATAGCCGAACACATGGTCGTACTAATTTTTATCAATTTTTTTAACCGTAAAAGGGAACGATATGGATCACCGAAGTTTATAACTAGCGATACAAATTAGAGTCCTATATCAAAGTTTTAAATGGGATATTTTCCAAAATTTAAGGGTGGGCCAATCTACCTCTACCAAAATTTTAAGATGAAACCATCGATGTACCTATATCTTAAGAAATCGAATAGACCCCTGTACTTGCCCACATAATCACATAAGGTAACGAGATCTCATCCAAAAGGAATAAAATGGGCCAATAACCTCCGAAATTTGATTTTTGGTAGTTCTTTACCCATGAAAGGGAACGAGGTGGACCATCCAAATTTATAGTGGTACATATTGAGGTCCTGTACTATGATACCAAATGCTTATATTAAACAATTTCTAAAATTGAGGGGGTGAGACAAGGTACCCCTCCCAAATTTTTGAGGATTGCATCATTGTACCCATGTCTTATGATAGAAAATTGACCCCTATACATGACCATATAACCATATAAGGTAATAGGATCTCATCAAAGGGGTTAAATGGGCCGAAACAAAATACGTGATACAACGTATTGCTTACGTTGTATTTTGGCAATTTTGCACCCCTAAAAGTGAACGAGGTGGACCACCCAAATTTGCATTGATCTATATTATGGTAATATACTATTATACCAAATGTTCAAATTGGACAATTTCCAAAATGTAAGGGGTGTGCCAAGGTACCCCTCCCAAAATTTTAAAGAGTTGCATCAACATACCCATGTCTTATGAAAGGGAATGGGCCATACCAAATTTTTAGATATGGCAATTCCCAAAATTTAAGGGGGTGGTCCTATGTACCCCTGCTAAAATTTAGGGGGTAGGGCAAGGTACCCCTGCCAAAATTTAGAGGGGGTGATCTTAAGTACCCCTATTTCATTTACCTCGGGCCATTGAGCTTTGACTTATGATGTCGCATAGGTCGGGGTCAAAGTTCAAAGTGAGACCAAGTCATGCAAGTACTACTATAAACTCCAGTACACTAAATATAACTGGAATATCTGTGGTGATTTAAAGGTCATAGCTTTACGTCTTGGCTTGCAACTGGGATACACAAAATTTTGCTGTTTCTTATGTGAATGGGACAGCAGAGATAGGATGTCGCACTACATTAAGAAGGAATGGCCTTAACGTGACACTCTTACTCTTGGGAACAAAAATCTGTCTCACACCGCATTGATGAATCCCGAACGAGTGTATTTATTACCACTGCATATCAAATTGGGTCTTATGAAGAATTTTGTAAAAGCACTTGACAAAAATTCTCCTGCATTAATGTATTTGCAATTTAAATTCCCAAAGTCAGCGACGCGAAACTGAAAGAAGGAATATTTGTTTGGCCGCTAATCACATCATTACTGGATGACGACAAGTTTGTAGAGCTGTTTAATACCATAGAAAACAAAGTTTGGAAAGCCTTCGTAGGTATTTGTCGTGGTTTCCTTGGAAAACAGAAAGCAGAAAACTTTCGTGAAATAGTCAATAATCTTGTGATTTCGTACCAAGCTATTGGATGCAATATGTCCTTAAAGATTCACTTATTAGACGCTCATTTAGATATTTTCCCTCAAAATCTTGGTTCAGTAAGTGATGGACATGGCGAGCGATTCCAGAAGCAAATTTCTACAATGGAGAAGAGGTATCAGTTTAAATGGAGTACCAGAATGCTAGCCTATTACTGCTGTACATTGAAGAGAGAAATCATGGAAACAACACAGCCGAAAATCATCAGGCCTACAACTTTTTAGGTAAGTAGAAGTGATATTTATACTGTAGTTGTATTTGTGTTTTGTTTAAATGTACAACAAGGATGAAAACGGCAAAATAGGATGTTCCCTTTACTTTGCCAATCTATTGTTAAAATGAGCAATGGAAATGCACAATTTCCACCTTTTACACAATTTAATGACACCCTTCGTATGGAATCGATGACAACAAACTCCATATAGGATATGACCTTTGTCCTTCCACTGACATCGTGCAAACGTGAAAAAACAAACGACTGTCACAAGAGAACCGTGCCTGATAGGGAAATTCTAATTTTATTTTTAAATTTAACAGGACAAGTTCATTTAGACTTAGTAACACTTGTTCTTGTGAAAGAAAAAAATGTAGACCAATGTTAATATTATCCATTAATTTTGTTTCAGTTTTACAAATGTAGTTCATTACCAAATCAGAGCTGTAGCTTGAGATTTTGGCGACCGGGGCAACATGGACTTCGGAGCCCTCTATACTTTCCTCACCAAACTTTTCCTTCTGTCGTTTTTTTTTTTTTTTTTTTTTTCGTTGGGTTGAGTTCTGACCTCTTAAGCCCCTGATCTACAACTGCTTCAAGTTCGAAAAGATTATTATTTCACTTGCTTGCCTTCAATTTTAAGATTCCCGTGCAAATTGCGTGTGTCTCTTCATCCCTCTCATTTTCGTACGTTCATTATCACTGTCGTGATTAATCCGATTGGGTAGAGAAGCGAGATTAATTAACCAAACTCATCATATCTGGGCGGAAGAGGATATATGAAGCTTAAAATATTATTTGCCATCAGTTTAACCTCAAATGTAAGAGTTTTGTTGAAACCTAAAAATCAAAATAAAATTAAATTAAATTAAATAACGATAAGTTTAAAACCTTACATATTTGTATATGGGAGGCTATATAAAGCGGAAAGTATTGTTGTTTGGCACTAGTTTAACCTCAAATATAAGATTCTTTTTGAAACCCAAAAAATAATCATCAGTTTAAAACCTTACATATTTGGGTTTGAGAGGCTATATAAAGCGGAAAGTATTGTTTGGCATCAGTTTAATCTCAAATATAAGATTTTTGTGTAATATCTTAAAATAATAATAATAATATTTAAAATCTTAGATTCTTTGGCTATGAGAGGGTATAATGAAACTTGAACATCATTATTTGGCATTAGTTTATTCTCTAATATTTTTTGGCAGCAGATTTATTGATAAATGTAAATTTAGTGCGATTCCCTTTACTGTATCCATCTAAGTTTATTAGTTCATATAATATAGCATGCGTAGATATCATCTGACCAGGGCCGTGCTGGGATACTAATGAGGGCGGTGGACAAGTCTACTAAAAGGGCGCCCATACAAACGGGAATATATATATATATATATATATATATATATATATATATATATATAGAGAGAGAGAGAGAGAGAGAGAGAGAGTTTGAAAGAAAGTATGGGTGCCATTTTATATCAAAATCGCCACCAAATTTGTTTTAGTATTAACGTAAATAGCTAACCTCGAATCGAAATCCTCTTTACTACAGAAAAACTTTTTAGTTCCTGTAATAATATTTCTGTCAAATAAAAAGAAGCTAAATGTGTCAACAACTTAATATAGCACGCCTATGGACGCAGGAGGCTCATTGCCGCGTTTACAAAAGCTCTCCATTGATTTCTGTCCTTAGAAAATTAAATCCAGTTTCTACTTTATATTTCAATCTCTGTGAGAACCATTTTAATATTGTCCTCCCATCTGCGCCTTGGTCTTCCTAACGGTCATTTTCCTATTTGGATTTCCAATTACAACTTCGAAAACGTTTCTAATTTCTTCCATTCTGGCTACATAACCTGACCATTTGAGCCTCCTAGACTTGATAACCCTAGCAATGTTTGGTAAACAGTATAAAATTATGCAGTTCCTCCTTATGAAGTTTCCTCCTTTCCCCATTCTCGCTCCTTTTGGAGTTCGAATATTGGTTTAAGAATCTTTTTTTCAAATACTTTCAGTCTGCGATTTTCCCTCAGAGTCAGTGAGCATGTTTCGCAACCATACAATCGATTATCGTTTTATATTTTAAGCTACAAATTCCTCAACAGAATTAGCGACAACAAAAGATTTTTAACTGAATAATAGCACGAAATCCCTGCTTTCAGTTGACATAATTTTTTTTAGTAATTATGGTTTTTGTGTGTTAACAATGATCCTAGATATTTGAAAGTATCCACTTTGTCGAAAGAAAATATTATTTGGTATTTTAACGCATCCATAAAATATACTATTACGATCCCGACAAACTTCCATTTATTAAGTTTTCTCTGCATTTACTTTTAAGCCTATATTCCTGCAAGCGTAAAGTAAGATTTCTGCATTCCTTTCTATTATTTTATAATTCCCTATTAAATTTACATCATCAGCATACGCCATAACCTGGCAAATACAATTCAGCTCTGGGACCTGATTGCTTCTTTGATTTTCCTTATAGTGTTCTCCAGAACAAAGTTAAATAATAATGACAACAACGCATCTCATTGTTTCAGGTCATTCTCAACGTGAAAGCTCGTGAACAAGAATTTCTCTACTCGAACCTTACTTTGGGATTCATTTAAACATATCTTAATTAATCTACCTTTTTCGGTATTGCAAATTATGTAAGCATATTGTACAATATTTCCCTTCTACCAGAGTATAAAGTCAATAATTGATGTGCCAGGATGTTGTATTCTCTCATTTCTTTTCAAGTATTAGTCGAATGGTAAATATCTGGTTGATAGTTGATCGATTTTACCTAAACCCGTTCTGATAATCTCCAATAATTTCATCTGCGTATGGAGTCAATCTTGCTAATACAATGTTTAAGAGAATTTATTGGATGTCGGCAGAAGGGAAATGCCTCGATAATTATTAAATCTGTTTTGCTGCTTTTCTTCTGTACTGGAACAATGATTGATTCTCTTCACTCTTTGGTGCTTGGGGTCCCGGGTTCGATCCCAGCCCCCGCCAAGTGAACTTTGTGGTGGACAAACACCGTGCTCGTGGGTTTTCTCGGGGTTCTCCCGTTTCCTTCCACTTTCTTCATTCCACCATTTCACTCATCTCTCATCATCACCGTCTCCTTTAGCCTAACCGGCATAACCGTTCGACGTTAAACTTAAAGATTTCATTTCATTTTTCTCTTCACTCTTGTGGTAATTCCTCCTTGTTCGAGATAAGGAGAATGAGTTTGTGTATCTTGCTATACAATTTTTCCCCTCTAGCTAAAATTAAGTCAACCAGAATTTCGTCTACACACGGAGATATGTGTTTAATTTTTTAAATATGCGATTTCTGTTTCTGTCTGGTTAGGTTCTGGAATATACGGTTATGTTGCATGCATTTCACTTTCGACACGCGCATTAGTTTTTGGCTATGTGTTAAGCAGGCCCGTGCTGGCCCACCGGGACACCGGGACGTGTCCCGGTGCGCCCTCTGAAACATCACAGTATAAATAAAGGTACAAGTTTATAGTAATAAATTCTTACACTTTTATTGGTAAAGAACCCGTGAAAGGTGCAGTGCGCCCTTGCGAGTCCACATCAAAGATGAACGATTTTATTTACTCTTCTGTATACCACAGTTCTGTACAATAAATATATATATAGTTACTATTGGTAAAAAACCCGTGAAAGGTACGGTGCGCCTTTTACATAAGGCGCCCTACGAAACATCATATTATAGATAAGTAGTTTTAGTCATCCTGTATGCCAGCTTTATATAATACATTCAAATAGTGATTGTTAATAAAGAAGCTGTGAAGAATACAAGGCGCCCTTTACATGAGATGCCCTGCGAAATACCCCTTTTTTAAAATTTTGTTCTTCTGTATTTCAGTTTTGTGTTATAAATTCATATAGTTGCTATTGGCAGAGGACAGGTACAGAGTACAAAAATATTATAAAGCTATGTAGCTATAAAACGAAACAACGCGATACATCAAGAATAATTCGGGTAGTCAAACGTACTATGCATTCATGAAATACTACACTGACACTAGTCTCTAATTTACGATTTTTACGGCATCGAAGGTTTCAAAGTCTTAATATGCATCCATATATCCGAGCATATTGATTGTTCCTGTGTGTTTTAAATCAGTGTTCGGATAATCAGTACCTATTGTAATTCTGAAATATAGCCACTTATATATTAATTTCCGTAAAATGTGGTCTTCCTGTCACCACGGCACGGCGCGTCCTCAGATTGTGGATCGAGGAAAAGGCCTCTGGGATATAGAGGTTAGCTGAGAATATACTGAATAAGCAGTCAGGGGGTGATCCTCCAGCTTGGGGATTTGGTGTGGGGCAAACAACTCATCCTGTAAAAAAAAAAAAAAAGTCTTGTTCAGATATATTCGCAGAATCCTTGGATCAGAACTGATAAGTTGGCACGAACTCAGCAAAGTAAAATTTACATGAGAATTGGAACATGGAAGATAAGAAGTATCTATAGGGCAGGCGCGTTAAAATGTGTAACGAATGAGTTTAGAAATAGAAGATATGACCTAGTGGGATATCAGGAAGTTAGATGAGAGGCAAATGGAGGAGTCAAGTCGGGAAATTTTACGTTCTTTTACGGGAAACGAATTAAAAGTTACCAACTAGGATCAGGGCTTTTCGTTCACAAACGAATACGTAATATCAGCAATTACATAGGTTGAATTTGTTAATGATAGATTTTCTTTTACTTCTCTTATTGGTCGGTGTTGTAATATTATTGTTTTAAATGTACCGTACATGCCCAACAGAAAATAAAGATGACAATAAAAAAAAGTTTTTACGAAAGAATAGAACAGGTACTTGATCATCTCCTTCAATACCATATGAAAATTCTGTTAGGCGGTTTCAATGCGAAGGTAGGACGAGAGGGTATTTTCAAACCGATTATAGGGAAAAAAAGTCTGCATAAGGAAGGTCGTGACAACGGCTTTAGACTCTTGAACTTTGCAGCATCCAGAAACTTTATCGTGATGATAGAATTCCCACATCAAGACGTTCATAAATATATTTGGACCTCACCAGACGGAAAAAAGCATAATCAAATCGATCACGTTTTAGTAGATAGAGGAAAACAGTCTAGCACAACTGAGGTTCGGTCGTTCAGAAGAGTTGATTATGATAAGAGAGAGACTATCGTTGAATAAAGGAAATATTCAATATCTGAAAACGGAGCGGTTTTATTTAAAGAAATTAGAGGAGAGTCAGGTGAGAGGGGAGCCAGATTGAAGTGTCGGATAGATTCTCGGTTGTAGAAAGTTCGGAGTGCACTAGTGTTCAGGATACTTGGTTGAAATTAGGGAAAACATTAAGATTTCAGCAAAAGAAATATTGGGACACGCAGAAATACGTAGGAACAAAGCATGGTTCGACCAGAAATGCACTAAAGTAGCAGAGAAGAGAAAACAGAAGAAACAGCGTTGGCTACAAAATCCGCACGAAACAATTACATAAAATTTCACTGTCATCTGGAGGAAAATTTCCAAAACTTTTAGAACAAAGAAACACGATTTTTGAAAGCTAAAATTAATTAACTTGAAGATAATAGTAAAAAATAAAAACATTCTGGACATATATAAATGCATCAACAGACTTCAGAAAGGCTATCAATTTCGTGCTTATATATTAAAGAAAGCCAACGGAACAGTTCTCACTAATCAGAATAGCATCTTAAATAGATGGAAAGTTTTTTTTTTTTTTTTTTTTGACGATTTGCTTAGCACATAACCAAAAGTTAATGTGCGTGGAGAAAGTGAAATGCATACAGCATAACCGTATATTCCAGAACCTAACCAGACATAAATAGAAATCGCTGTTAAAAAAAATAAAGAAACACGCATCTCCGGGTGTACACGAAATTATAGTTGACTTAATTTTAGCTGGGGGAGGGAGAATTGTAGAGCAAGATACACAAACTCATTCTCTTTATCTGGAACAAGGAGGAATTACCATAAGAGTGAAAAGAATCAATCATTATTCCAGTTCAGAAAAAAAGCAACAGAACTAATTATTGAGGCATTTCTCTTCTGTCAACATCCAATAAATTTTCTTACACATTCTATTAACAAGATTGACTCCATACACAGATGAAATTATTAGAGATTATCAGAGCGGATTTAGGTAAAATCGATCAACTATCGACCAGATATTTATTATTAAACTAATACTTGAAAAGAAATGGGAATACAATATTCTGACACATCAATAATTGACTTTAAACTAGGATAGGAGGGAAACATTGTACAACATGCTTACAGAATTTGCAATACCGAAAAAGTAGATTAATTAAGATTTGTTTAAATGAATCCCAAAGTAAGGTTCGAGTAGAGAAATTCTTGTTCAGAGCTTTCACGTTGAGAATGGCCTGAAAGTAGGAAATGTGTTGTCGCCATTATTATTTAACTTTGTTTTGGAGAACACTATAAGGAAAATCAAAGACAGGAATCAGGTCCCAGAGCTGAATTGTATTTACCAGGTTATGACGTATGCTTATGATGTAAATTTAATAGGGTATGATACAACAATAGAAAGAAATGCAGAAATCTTACTTTACGCTTGCAGAAATATGGGCTTAAAAGTAAATGCAGAGAAAACTAAATAAATGGATGTTTGCTGAGATCGTAATACTTTATTTTATGGATGCGTTAAAATACCAAATAATGTTTTCTTTTGACAAAGTGGATACTTTCAAATATCTAGAATCATTATTAACAGACCAAAACCATAATTACAAAAAAATTGATGGCAACTGAAAGCAGGGATTTCGTGTTATTATTCAGTTAAAAATCTTTTGTCGCGAATTCTGTTAAAACGATAAGCATGCCTGTTGTGCTTTATGGTTGCGAAACATTGTCACTGACTCTGAGGGAAAATCGCAGACTGATAGTATTTGAAAAAAGTCTCTTAAACCAATATTCGAACTCCAAGAGGAACGGGAATATGGAATGGCGGAAACTCCATAACGATGAACTGCATAATTTTATACCGTTTAGGGTCATCAAATCTAGGAGGCACAAATTAGCTATTTACGTTAATACTAAAACGAATTTGGTGCTGATTTTGATATAGAAAAGCATCCATACTTTCTTTCAAAGTATATATATATATATATATATATATATATATATATATATATATATATATATATATATATATATATATATATATATATATATATATATATTCCCGTTTGTATGGGCGCCCTTTTAGTAGACTTGTCCACCGCCCTCATTAGTATCCCAGCACGGCCCTGGTATTAAGCAAATCGTCAAAGAAACCTGTCCATCTATTTAAGATGCTATCTGTATCAGTGAGAACTGTTCCTTTAGGATTCTTTAATATATAAGCACGAAGTTGATAGCCTTTCTTAAGTTCGTTGATGCATTTATACATCCGAATGTTTTTATTGATGCATCCGAATGTTTTTGTTTTTACTATTATCTTCAAGTTAATTAATTTTAACTTTCAAAAGTCGCGTTTCTTTGTTCTAAAAGTTTTAGAAGTTTTCTGCCAGATGACAATGAAATTTTACGTAGTTATTTCGTTCGGATTTTGTAGCCAACGCTGTTTTTTCTGTTTCTTTTCTCTGCTACTTTAGTACATTCGGGTTGAACCATGGTTAGTTCCTACGTATTTCTGCGTGCCCGAATATTTCTTTTGCTGAAATTTTAATGCTATCTCTAATTTCAACCAAGTAGCTTAAACACTAGTGCACTCCGAACTTTCTAAAACCGAAATATATTCATCACTTCAATCTGACTCCCCTCTCACCTGACTCTCCTCTATTTAAAAAAAAAATAATAATAAACCGCTCTGTTTTCAGATATTGAATATTTCCTTTATGCAACGATAGTCTCTCTCTCTTACTATCACAATCAACTCCTCTAAACGACCTAACATCAGTTGTGCGAGACTGTTCTTTTCTGATTACTATAGCACGATCAGTTTGAATATGTGTTCTTCCATCTGATGAAGTCCAAGTATATTTATAGAGATGCAAAAAAGCCGGCTTTTTTGAATCGATGGTTTTTTTCACATAAAAAGTCGGCTTTTTTGGGAAAAAAAACGAGAATTTTGGAAATTTTGGCTTTTTTCATTTTCATGATTTTTCTATCTAAATAGCTTTCTTATAGTATATTCTATAGTTAGATAAGAATTCCATGACCTACATGCCATATTTCACTCTGAAATTCACCATCAAGATGGATGGAGCACATGTTTTACGAATTAAAGCTAACATAAAGAATGTAGTAATTGAGGGCAATTTTAGAGGCTATTTAACTTTTGAGTTATCGACATTTTTTCTTCTCTAGATCATTATAGTTTGTCATCCGTGTTCAGGGTGTCTACTAAAATTCCAAAATGAAATTTCGTGACTTTTTCGTGACCTTTTCTTTACCAAATCATAAAATTTTCTAACATTTAGAAGAGCGAATTTGGGTGCGAATTAGACCGAATTTTCATCCATGCGATAGAAACGTACTTTGCTTACGATTAGGCAGCGCCTAAACCCGACCATAGAGATTTTTGGTGGTGAAGTTTGACGTTTTATAGAACAAAATTTTCCAATTTGTACCTACATTTGTACAGTTAAAAAAAATCGTGACCCAAAAGCTAAATTTCGTGACTTTTTCGTGACTTTCATGACCGTTTTCTGATTTCGTGACTTTTTCGTGACATTCGTGACTTTCGTGACCGATAGACACCCTGGTGTTTCATTTCTGAGAGCTTAGTACTCTAGCTTTTAGCTCAAAAGTTAAACTTATGTTTCTCGATATATCCGTCAAAGCGTACGTTTTTCAATATATCCGTCAAACCGTACTTCCACATTTCTGTTATACTGTAGTTGTGCAACGTTTTAGCAATAATTTTCCGGATACAATCTTGAATACTAATTTATACAAATAATCAGTAGCGGATTGAGAAAAGTACTTTGGGAGGGGTTTTTCTGATTGTTTCGTTTTCTAAAATGTCCTAATTTTATTTGGGAGGAGCGTGAAGTTTATGAGTACAGGCATAATATTTCGTTTCGTTTATATATTTAGCGATAATCTTCCGAATACAACCTTGAATATCATTTTATACTGAGAATCAGTGGCGGATTTAGAAGACTATTTTGGGAGGGGTTTTTCTTACTAATGTTTACTTTTTCTAATCATTCGTAATTTTTATTTGACGGGAGCTTAAAGTTTATGAGTAAAGGCATATCTAATAGATATTTCCTTTGTTTTAGACATTCCGTAATTTTGGGGAACAGGCTTCAGTCCGAAAGACCGCCCCTCTAACCTTCGCAAAACCGTCACTGCTGGTAATTAGTAATAATAACGATTTAAAAACAATAAGAAAGGAAGTAGGCCAACTCACAGTACACGCACTATTTCTACTTCACAGATGGAATGAAGAAAAGGTTTGTCAGAATGGTCGAATGCTGGGTTGAATCCCGAACTTCCCGATAGGAGCGCAAAAGCTCCACTCAGTCATGTTTGTTGTGCAGTTGTATTTATCTTAAATGTATTCCGTAATCCTTTTTTTTTTTTTTTTTTTTTTGTGGTGGTGGGTGGGAAGAGTTCGGTAATGATATGAAGCAGGGTTGGCTGGTTTAAACCAAGGTAGTTTAAATCGGCTGTTTAAAAAAAAAAAACTGGTTTAAACCAAAAAAAAAAAAAAACGAAAAATGCTTTAAATCCTGTGAATTTCATGGTGACGTTTGCACATATCATACCATCCGCATTACGTTTATCTACTTTTCACCTTTTAATCAAGGGGTCCAGTGTTCAATTCTCGGTTGAACCACAACTCATCTTTCAAGTGTAAACCCAGTAGCGATTCGAGGTGTCCCTCTAAGCGGAAGTCTTCTCCGTGATAACCTTGGTATTTCATAAGGATCTTAAGCCTAAACATACGAAATGAAACCAAATTATATATTTCTACTTGAATGAATGCCTGTTGTTTTATAAAGAAGCCAAGGTTGCTTAAATATATTGATAGAAATTGGCAAAATATATCAACTGCCTACGTAGCTTCCAACATCAGCTTGGATTTGACTTGGTTTTTATTTTATTGAATGATATCTACATACCAAGTTTGTAATTTAATACCTCAGTTTTAGTGTAGTGATTATGATACGTTGACTAAAATTTTACATACAAATACATTTAAAGTAAGAGCAGGATTTTCCCAATGGCTAAGGCGGGAGTTTCCCGATTTATATGTAATTCTATATAATGTTTTTACTTGTGTAACTGTTTATCTTTTTGTCCTTCTGAAATGACTCTTGACAATTATATTAACAATTAAGCCCATGTAAAAATCAGTACAACGTATTTTTATCAGGAATCCTTCGTGAGTGAGTCGGCAATAGCATTTGTGACAAATTAGTCCCGGTTTCGTGTCCAAATGGACAATTTCTTTTGGATGTAAGCCGAGAAACGGTTTGGATTCGGTGTCCCGACAAAACGTACCAGCGACAAAACGTACCACTTGAATTTTCGCGACAAAACGTACCACTTTTGACGACCTATCATAAATGACAACCTGTCATGGATTAACTAAAGCATTTCTGATATTTATTCCACGACAAAACGTACCACTTATTTAAATTACAACCTGTCTTGGACTTATTAAAATATTTCGGATATTTAATCTGCGACAAAACGTACCACTTCAAGCATTTTTTTTTTTCAGCGTGTTCACAGATTATTCTCCAGATCAAACAAACTTCTCTTAAAGGTTTTGTACGTGACAAACGTAACATTAAATACGTTTATCAGCGAGTAAGAGAACACGAGTCTTCCAAAATACATTGGACCAATGTGGGTGCTTACATATCTAACAAAAGAGTACATAATGTTAAGAAACTACTTCCTCATGAACAGGTAAAACAACGGCAGTATAAGGTTGAGAAGAACAGACAGGTAATGTATCGAGTTGTCAAAGTGCAGAAACTCATTGGTAAAAGAGGGCTCATTTACAGAGGAAATGTAGCAGCCTATAAACTGAAAGACACAGCTATAGATCATGGAAACTTTTTGGATATTATTTCTTTCTTAAGCAAATTAGATCTTCCGCTTAAAAGTAATTTAGATAAGGCAGGCACATAGCCAGGATTTCGTAATAGGGGGGGCGGGAAGTCCGAGACATGAAGTACTGTGGTCATCATACCAGAGTTCGATTATTCTAAACTATTTTACTGGTAACATATACTGGTTCGTTTAGTCAGGATTTCGTAATAAAGGGGAAGGGGGAGTTAACAATGAAATATTATCACACCAGGGGCTTGATCAATTTAAACTATTTTACTAGCAATATATATTAGTTTGTTAAGACTTTAAAATTAGGACATGTTAGTAAGTATTTTAGTAACAAACTATGAAGAAATCTCGAATAAAAAAATATTTAAAAAAGATTTGAAATGACATGAAATCTTTAAGTTTTACGTCCCATGTTTATGCCGGTTAGGCTAAAGGAGACGGTGATGATGAGAGATGAGTGAAAAGGTGGAATGAAGAAAGTGGGAGGAAACGGGAGAACTCCGAGAAAACCTACCAGCACGGTGTTTGTCCACCACAAAGTCCACACGGCGCGAGCTAGTATCGAACCAGGGAACCCAAGCACCGGAGGTGAACTCTCTACCACTGAGCCACCGCGTCCAAAAAATAAATAAATAAATAAATAAAATAAAATAAAAAGATTTTACAATATCTACGTTCCTTCTGTTCATCCAAATATAACAATTTTCTTTTCATTATGACCTCCAACTATTATAAAAAACTACATATTCAATAATGTTTTGTAAAATATTTTCCAATATCGGCGTTTCTTTCTTTGTTGAATTAAATGTTAACAGAACTTGCTTTCTACATAACATTTTTTTTTTTTTTGTTTTCATTATTCCGTCAACTACTGTCTGTTCCAAATGACAAGTTAAAGAATCAGTGTAAAACTGTTTCCGAAATAACATGTTTGATACTGCTGAGAAGCGACGATGAAAAATTATTTTTATTTTTAGCTTTTTTCATTTTTAACCGTGATTCTTCCTATTTCTTGTTTCTTTTCTTTTCATCCTTCCTTATTTTTTTTTAATTTCTGGTCTCGAAGGGGGTTAGTCCGGACCCCCCGGACCCACCCCTTGGTTACGTGCCTGGATAAGGTCACCGAGAAGAGTCATATACGAGGAATTAAGCAGGATAGTGGTCGCATAACTTTTACTAAACACGGTGAATTATGTTTTGAATGCTATCAACACACTTATCAGAGAATATATTTCGAAAGAAGTCTCTCAAGCTTCAATATTTTCTGTTCTATTAGACACTACTCAAGATATAGTAGTTTCAGGCCAGTGCTCTGTTGTTTTACGGCATGTTGTTAAAATGGTTGTTAAACGAAGTATTGTTGTCATTGTAAAATGCATATCTACCGCAGACCAGTGTCCTTGCGGTTTACTGCTGGAAATTCTGCAGAAGTTGATATTAAGAAGTGTATTGGAAATTCAACCGATGGCTCAAGTAACATGCAAGGACAATATTCGGATTTTTACAATTCACCTGTGGTCAGTTACACGTGTGATTCAGTTGATTTTGAGTTTAACGGCCCTTTAGCAGCGAGGCTATATGAAACGGGACATACTGATTTACGGGAAATCCGAACAACATGAGCTCCCGCCAGGAATCGAACCCAGGTCTCCCACGACAAAGGCGCATACGCTAACCGCTTAACCACTAAGAAACTCAGTTACACGTGTGGTGTTACGCTCATATACTCAATCATATACTCATATACTCATATACTCATATACTGACAAAAAAAAAAAAAAAATGCATTGATTCTGTGTCATTGTTCTGCTGAATGGCTGTGCGATATTTATGCGAGTCTTATCAGCGAATGAACATTTGGAAGATCAAATATTAACAAAGGCGTCTTACAGTTATTGTGGAAACAAGATGGTAGAATACACACTGTTTTTCAGAAAAAATTTGGTCATTTTTCGAACCCAGAAAGTGCTTTGTATATAGTGTTGACCATAATAATTAAGAAAATTGCTTCTACAGAAAATATCACACCAAAAGCTAGGTGTAAAGCGAAAGGATATATAAAAGATCTCAAGTTCAAAACAACTCGGACAGCACAAATGTTCCTTAAGATATTTCAAGTGACGACCTCTCTGTCAAACTATCTCCAAATAGAGGGTGCTGCTAGTATAGTCCTATCGGATGGTGCAGACTACTCTGTTCCAACTGAAAGAGTAGAGAGATGATTTTGAACACGTTAAGAATGCAGCATTAAGCTTTGCAGAATGGGCCAATAACAAATTTGAAGACTTAGAACGTGATGTTTTTTTTCTATTGACCTGTCGACAATTCACCTTCAGAGATGGACAAAGATTTTCCTGTGAATATGAAAATGAAGCTGCTTCTATCCAATGACCAGGTACTGCATCGAAGCATTTAACACAATATTGGACATGGTAGTTTTGAATATTTCTTCAAGGTTCAAGAAGCAATGTACTTTATGGATTATTTTGACCCTAGCTACTTCAACCAAGTAACACAATTTCCAGACGTGCCTTTCGATAAACTTACATATTTTCTGAAAAACTTCAGTTAAGAAGTTTCCAAGGATACTATAAATGTATTCTCTTGGACTTTTGAAGGACGTGGATATCCTTGAAAGTCAGTCTTGATGACGAGCACAACCGAAAAAAAAAATGACTGCTGATGGTGCAAGTGATTCAGAATTAGGGGAAAATACATTTGTTTACAAGGAAAGCGAATGCAAAACGTGTTGCAAAATTGTCCAATGTGCTGCTTTTAATTTTGAAGAATTGTAAATTTTGCAGTAATATTTATCCAAGTTTCCAGCATACAAATTTTTATTGACTTTGCCCATAACTCAGGTAACATGTGAAAGAAATTTTTCAAAACTGAAATAAACTGAAATACATTAAAAATAGGCTAACGAGTACCATGTCTCAGAAACATTTGAAAACATTTATGTTGATGTCTATTGAAAAAGATTTATTAAAAAATATTTCGAATGCAAAAGTGATACAGTAGCATCAAAAACTAGTACACTAAAACATCTGCTAATTTTGTAATATATTATACGTTCTCCTTGAACTTCATATAATATTTTGAACAATTCAGAATAATATACTGATGAAAGAATATCAGGTTTTAATTGTCAATTGTTAATACTATTGACTTACTGTAGAAAGAAAACTGTGCAATTGATTTTTGAATATTGAGATGCTGGTGGCCCTTGTGGGAGAAAGCGCCCGCGCCCCTCTAATAATGCCTATCCGTCCTTGGTCCAAAGCCTGAATACTGTAAAGAAAGTGTGATGGAAATCAGCAAATATTCAAATATTGCATATGCAAGATCCTTACTGGTCTTGGTCTGGCGAGAATATTGCAGGTATGGTCTTGGTGTTGCGGGAATCTTGCAGGCATGGTCTTAGTCTTAGCTTTAGTCTTAGTCTTGGTCTTGCATCGGTACTTTTCTCACCACCAATCTGTTCAACTTTTTACGTTATTTTGGCCGATATATATACTTATATACCGTCCTATCAAGTGGTACGTTTTGTCGCCTGTCATTATTTGATGGCTGATTGGAAGACTCTTCGCAAGTAGCCCTCCAGTCAAGTGGTACGTTTTGTCGCTTGTCATTATTTAAAGTGTTTTTAGAAAACCCTTCACAAGTATCCCTCAGGGTAAGTGGTACGTTTTGTCGGTGGTACGTTTTGTCGCTAGTACGTTTTGTCGCGTATTCTTTGGATTCCGCTTTACCTTGTGTGACCCCTTCCAGCATAACCTTGTTGTTGCATAATAATACCAAGGGGAAACAAGCAAATTTCTGTCCATATCTAATATAAATACATAGAGTAAATTATTTAAACCAAAAAAACCTGTTTTCTTTTCAATAAAAAACATGGTTTTTACCAACCCTGATATAAAGGGTGTGAGCCAAGAACATGGTAACCAACAAATTTTCAATTGCTGAGTTATGCAGCAGATAGACAGCAACGCATACCGCTTCGTTTAGTCCTTCATGTATAGTCTTATGTGAAAAATCAGCTTTCCGACTTTCAAAATGGATTGTGCAGCAGAAAATCTCTAATTTCTTAAAATAGTAAAATTGTGGGTTACCATGTTCTTGCCTCACACCATTCATATGTTGAATCCCTCTTGTTAAAGTTCAGAAAACTTGAGGACTGAGTAAACCGTGATGGCGGTTTTACAAAACTATAGAATTTCAAGAATATACAGAACCAAAAGCTCTAGATGTGCAGCCTTTAATTGTATTATATAAATCTAAGTATTTCTCTTGTTATATTTTAATTTTATTTTGTTCCAAAAAGAGGGTATGGAATATTTTGAAGTAAAAATACTACATAGAATTTTGCTAGTTAATTGTGTATTTTCTTTAAAGAAGTATTTACTTTTAGGGTTGGCTGGTTTACACCAGCTGTTTTTTTTTAAATAAACAAAAATAAAAAAATAAAAAGAAGGAAAATGTGAATCGTGTGAACTTCATGGTAACGTTTCCACACATCAAACAATCTGCATTAGTTTTATTTCCTTTTCACCTTTTAATCAAGGTGTCCCATGTTCAATTCTCGGTTGAACCACAAACCTTCTTTCATGCGTAAACAAAGTAGCGGTTCGGATGTAACTTTAGGCGAAAGTCTTCTCCTTGATAACCTCGGTATTACGTAAGGATGTTAAGCTTGAACATACGAAACGAAACCAAATCATATATTTCTGCATGCTTGAATGCCTGTTATTTTATAAAGAAGCCAAGGTTGCTTAAATATACTGATATAAATTGACAAAATTTATCGATTGCCTACGTAGCTTCCAACATTAGCTTGCACTGGACTTTCAATGATATCTACGTACTAAATTTGTAATTTAATACCTCAGTTTTAGCGTACTGACTATGATACGTTGACCTTTAAATTTTACATGCAAAGCAATAACAGGATTTTTTCCGTTATTGTTTTACATTTAGAGTAATGACGGGATTTTCCCGATGGCTAAGGCGGGAGTTTCCCAATTTAAGAAATTTACTGACCGGACTTCTTTAAGCTTATGTGACCTCTTCCAGCATAACCCCGTTGTTGCATAATAACACCAAGGCGAAACAAACTTATTTCTGTGAATATGTAATATAAATACATAAAGCAAAATATCTAAACCCAAAAAACCTGGTTTAAGCCAAAAAAGCCTAGTTTAACTTCCCCCCAAAAAACGAGTTTTTGTCATTTTCAAAAACAACCATGGTTCTTCCCAACCCTGCTTACTTTTGTATATAGGAGGTAAAAAAATCTTATTATATGCACTGGTTAATCCTTTGGAATTCATAATGTAAATATGTTGAGAAGTAAAATTGTTTGAAATATCTTTTCGAAATTCATGGTTTATTTTCGACGTTTTATATTATTATCGGCATCAACCACTAATTAAATGACTTTTTGTGTTATAGAAAAGCGAAACAAAATCTGATGTATCAATTTAAAGCAGAATTTTGAAAAAAGCCCAAAATTTCCCAAGCAAAAAAGCGAAGCAGAAAAAACCGAGTTTTTTTTTTCAAAAAAGCCGGTTTTTTTCCGAGCCCTTGCATCTCTATATATTTATGAATTTCGCGATGTTAGAATTTTGTAATCTTCACGATAAGGTTTCTGGATATTACACAGTTCACGATTGTAACGCCGTTGTCACAACCTTCCTTATGCAAACATTTATTCCCTATAATCGGTTTGAAAATACCCTCTCGTCCTACCTTCGTATTGAAACCGCCTAACAGAATTTTCATATGGTATTCCAGGAGATGATCAAATACCTGTTTTATTCTTTCGTAAAAACTGTATTTTTTTATCGCCATCCTTATTTTCTGTTGGAGCATGTGCATTTAAAACAATAATATTACACCACCGACCCTTAAGAGAAGTAAAAGAAAATCTATCATTAAGAAATTCAACCTATGTAACTGCTGATATTATGTATTCGTTTGTGAACGGAAAGCCCTGTTTCTAGTTGGTAATTTTTAATTTGTTACCCCTAAAAAGCATAAAATTTCCCGACTTGACTCCTCCATTTCTTCTAATCTAAGTTCCTGATATCCCACTAGGTCCAACCTCTATTTCTAAACTCATTTTTTACAAATTTTAACGAGCCTGTCCTATAGAGACTTCTTATATTCCATGTTCAAAATCTTTTTTCGATTTTACTTTCCTGAGTTCGTGCCAAGTTATCAGTTCTGATCCGAGGATTCTGTGAACTTATCTGAACGACTTTTTTTTTTCTTTCTTCCAGGATGAGGTTGTTAGCCTCACACCAAATTCTCAAGCTGGATTATCACCCCTTGTCTGTCCGCGATTGCTTACTCAGTATATTCGCAGCTAACCTCTATATCCCAGACGCCTCCTCCTCGATCCACAACAATCTGAGGACGACAGGAAGACCACATTTTACGGAAATTAATACAGCTATATTTCAGAAATACAACAGGTACTGATTATCCGAACTGGTTTAAAACACACAGGAACAATCAATATGCTTGGATATATGAATGCATATTAAGACTTTGAAACCTTCGATGCCGTAAAAATCGTAAATTAGAGACTAGTGTTAGGTAGTATTACATAAATGCATCGTACGTTTGACTATCCGAACTATTCTTGATGTATCACATTGTTTCGTTTTATAGATATATAACTTTATAATATTTTTGTAAGTGATTATACTCTTTACCTGTTCTCTGCCAATAGCAGCTGTATGAATTCATAATACAAAACTGAAATACAGAGGAATAAAATTTTAAAAAAATAATGTGATATTTCGCAGGACATCTTATGTAAAGGGCGCCTTGTATTCTTCACAGGTTCTGTACTACCAGTCAGTATTTGAATTTATTATACAAAGCTGGTGTACAGGATAACCAAAACCACTTATCTATAATGTGATGTTTCGTAGGGCGCCTTATGTAGAGGGCGCACTGTACCTTTCACGGGTTCTTCGCCAATAGTAACTGTGTGTATTTATTGTACAGAACTGTGCTATACAGTAGGGTAAATAAAATCGTTCATCTTCGATGTGGTCTCGGAAGGGCGTCTAATGTAAAGGGCACACTGCACCTTTCACGGATTCTTTACCAATAAAACTGTAAGAATTTATTACTAAAAACTTGTACCTTTATTTATACTGTGATATTTCAGAGGGCGCACCGGGACACGTCCCGGTGTCCCGGTGGGCCAGCACGGGCCTGCATCTGACTCAGGTTCGGATCCAGGACGGACTTCTGGGGGGGGGGTTGTAATACTGCTCCTTAGAACTACTTTTAAGAGCTCCAAACTCTGGGACGGGTTTTATTTATATATAAAATAAGAAAGTTCCCTCTTCTGCAGGGGGGGGGGAGAAATCGCCCGATCGTACCCCCCTGGATCCGCCCCTGATCTGACAGTTTCTAAAATTTTCTTATTCTTTATTGTTTAGATTATTCGCTAAAGAAATAAGCTGAACTGATGGGGAGTGTAGGAAAGACTCACGTGTACGAAGCAAGTAATTAATCATTGCTTCATTTGCTTCGGATAATTAACCATGAACTCCACTTCTCTTTCATTGCAGAATAGTATCTAATAATATTATTACAAGTTATATATCTCCAGGCCAAAAGCCTGATTAACATCCTAGGGTAAATTCTTGGACACATGTTAAATTCTAAGAATTTCTAATTGTCTATTACTTCGCTGGTATTTCGATCCTGATTACTTCCACTTTCATGGCTACTGAAAATGGAAATGGGATTTTCAATGTAGGTACATATATTTTTAAAAAGAAAAAAATCCAATATTAGCGTGGAACGTATTGGAATGCTTTTCTGGAATAAATGTAGAAAATGTGTGTATGTGAGTGTGTGTGTGTGTTTAACAGCAAGGGTAAGAGATAAACTGAGGGAAAGAGGGTCGTCTCTGTGTTTGTAGCTGCAGCAGAAATCTCTTGCTTTTATCTACTATGTAGACTTAACAGAGAATGTAGCATGCAGGAGTGTGTAATCACATTTCATGCATCCATGATCGCGTTAAATGTGTAACTGGTTTTCGCTTGAGAATGTCCAATATTTAATCCTTATAAAGCACTCTCAGTTTCCTTGCGCCAAAACTACTGTACCAAGTATTTTCCAGTAGCTACATTTGGCTACCGTACTATCGACTTTATTTTTATTACTATAAATATTAATTTCCTAAAAAAAAATATTCAAGATTATTTTTACTTAAATTAACAAATCACCAGTTTTATGTCGTAAGCGCGTGAAGGAAATGTTTAATATTGAACTAATTATAAACATTAATCAATTTGCAGTTATTAAAAAAAAAAAAACAACAGTTTGGTTTAAGTATTATTTAATCAAATATAGTATGGAAATTTTATAATATTAATCTGTACAGTGCCTGCTTGTTTAGATCCAAATAGTTGATATCCATTCTATGAACTACGCTAATTAGAAGCAGAAATGTACGAGCAGCGGCAATGAATTCATTAATAATATATCTCAAGTTACCCCCACATTCACAGAATTTAATGAAACTTTGTAGGTGATTAGTGCATCGTTAGTTAGTGCATAATAAGAACGTTAATATTCTAATAGTGCCAGAGTTGTTAGTAACTATTAGTGGTGAGACAGCTTAAGATTTACCAGCTTTTATCGAATGTTGCACTAATTGTCCCACAAACATAGGACAGATACTAATGGTTAGTGCATCGTTAGTGTTCTAACACTAACATTAGTGCTATCATATTATCAAAGTGACTAGCGATTATTTGTGGGTGTCAACAAGAGATTTACCAACATTTGCACTAATTCTATAACAAACATGAGACAGGTGCCACTCTTTAGTGCATCGTTAGTGCACTTTAGTGCTCTAACACTAATATTAGTGTTGTGTCAGTGGTGTAAGGGGAAAAATTATTAAAGGTAATTACACTACCTAGTTTCTAAAATCGTACTACTGTGTCTCATTGAGCAATATAAGTTGATCTTCATATCTCAGTGATGAAACGGATCATGGGTCGATGGGTCACAACTTTAGTCCGAGTCACCAGGGTTTAGATTATACTTAAGAAACTCGGTTATCCTGACATAAGGTCTACCCGGGGACTCGAATGGGGTCAAAAGTCAGCTCTGCTCTATTAGTGTAGAATTCTATAATGGATTAATGATATCCTTTCACTTGAGCTCAGATATTAATTTGATTCTCGGTATGACGTTTATTATTCAAAATGCCACGTCCTAAGTATTTGAAATATAATGTCATGTTTATTTAACATCCTATACTGAAAAGTGACTCAGTGGTTTTGAATACAGACCAGGGATATAAACAAAGAATGAACAAAGCACTGTTTGAGCTTAGCGATATCTTTCATATTCTACAAGGCAAGTTTTACAGATTAGCTCGATTAAACTTTGACGTCTCTTGTAAAAAAAAAAAAAAAAAAAAAAAAAAGCATGTAGTTTTTATCTTCTGCTTTTCTTATGTTCTCATTCTTCAATAGACCTTGTAGTTATCTATCAACGCAATACTTAAATACACACAAACGAATACAAGCGAGAAAGAAAATTATACCGAGCAGATTTAGTGAGAAGCCAGACAGAGAGGAATTGTGTTTGTTAAAATTACATTAGCATCCACACATATAGTCTCTGTGTGTATGAAGATGTAGCGTAATCTCTGGGCACTCTGGCTCATGGGCTTGTCCTAGTCACTCCGAGTCACGGATCTGTCCGCGATTCATGGGTCTGACTGCAGGTGGGTTACGAATCACGAACTTCGTAACTCTTTCCATCATTGATATATCTACATGGTTTTCATCTTTATTTGAATCTAAGCTTCCTGAATAAACTCGAATCTGCGTAGTCACTTAATCTGCACATGTGTAACAAACTCTAGTGCATGTAAGCATCCAAATTAGCTGCAATTGACCCTTTCAGAATGTTAATGACCCATATTAATAATCGATTCATCTTCTATTTCAGTCTGACTTTGTACACAGTACAGTCTTAGGGAAGGAATAGTTAAAATTTTATATGTTATGGTCCGAAACATGAACTTCTGTAAATAAATTTATTAAAGAATACATTTTTTCCGGTTACAAACTGAGATATTGTATTGTGAGATCACTATGTAATAGGAACTGATTTTTTAACAATTGATAATGTCTTTTAAAAATATTTGTTGCAAGACTCAGAAGGGATAATATTTTGCAATTTCATACTAATTTTCTACACTGACATAATGTTCTTTCGTACAATAATTCTAGAGAATCTTACTTGAATATTCTCTAAATAAACTATGTACGAGTTACTGAGTTAGTATAACATAAAAATTTCTCCTTACATTATAATAGTGTAGCGTCCATACTGGTACTACATAATTTCTGGAATAATAGCAATTGTTCTTATTAGTATCTGAAACATTAAGTCCAGATATACTTCATTTGCATTTTAAGGTATATGCATTAATGCTGTTTACATATACGGTTGTAAGATCTCTCTTATATTTGATTGCCTACAGCAGGTTTCGGATTCCATACAATGCTAAAAGCACTCTTGTTTCAACTACTGTTAAATTTCTAGTGATAACCTAATAATATTAAAAACGATTAAAGTTTTATTATTTTGAGAAGAGTTTAACACTTCACTTTTGCTGTCTGTATAACACAGACACGTTTCTCAGGGTTGAACATAGTATTCTTAGGACATTCATATAACCACGAATGAAAAGTGCCAGTAGACTTATTTCTAACACACATTTTATAATGTCTACAACTTTTATCTGAAGGAAAACGCCCGTTTTCTATACATTCAACAGAAGGTTTGCTTGTAGTTGCAGTAGACACCGTTACCATAGCAGAAGTTGTTTTCTCAGTGCTCGTTGACATAATACTTTGAGTGATCGTACTGCTTGTAGAAGAACTTGTACTTAATTCGGCATTATCTGGTGATGTATTTAGTATAATAGTTATTGAAGATGAAATTTCGGTGACATCAGGTTTATTTACATCTGTAGTTGAAAAACTCGTGCCTGTAACTGGAACGGTAATTGTTGTCCATGATGTATCAAGGTCAGTTTTCGTGGTTTTGATAGAGGAAGTAGAAGTCATTATGTTTAACGTAGTATCGGCTGTAATTAAACTCGACATATCAGACAATGTACTTGACATATCATTATCTACCATTGAAATATTGCTGGTAGTGTTCAACTGATCAGAATCTGAGGAACTTGATTGAGTTGAGGTTAAACTTTCATCAGTGCTATTTTCAGTCGTAATAGAGGACATGTAATCGGAAACTGTAGTATTATCAACTGTGCTGTTGAACATGGTAGACAGAGACGATTCGACGCAAGTTTTGTTCTGTGGCTCCAGTACATTTCCATCAGGACACTTATAAAATTCAAAACTAAAACTATTATTCTCTGCTTTACAGAAGTAATACAATCTAGAATCATGCAGTGATGTTCCGAATTGTCCAGCAAACTTACACTCAGGGATGGACCTCTCTTTACATTGCGGAGCTTGTAATGATAAATGACACAACTCCAGTCTTGAATCGAAAGCCACTCCTTCCTCGCATTGCATTTTTTCTCCTTGTTTACCAATTGATTCACAAACATAATAAACAGTACAGTTTATAGGATCAGGCAAACGTCCAAAGGCTGAACAATACGGGATATTATGGTGTGAGATCGGAATGCTAGTACCAGAGTATTCTTCTGAGATTATTGTGCAGTAGCTAAGCTTCAAAATCTGAAATAAGAAAGTAAATTAATGATCTGAAATATGATAGTGTAATATTCGTTCTTAGATAATAGTAATAACTAATGTAGCATTGGACTTTAGACAGTAGTAACTAGTGTTGCGTTGGACAATAACATAGTAACTAATATCGCATTAGATCTTAGATACACTGGTAACTAATGTAGAATTTTATCTTATATAAAGTAACAAGTAATGTTTCCTTAGGTAGTACAACTTGTGTTGTATTTGATAGTACAAGATAACCTTAGATTACAGTAATGACATTACGGTTGTCATATGATATTATATATGTTGTTATAATATTTGGATATTTGTAACGCTATGTACTTTGCAAAACGTTATTGTGCTTCTATAACACAACATTTCTTCTAAAAGAAATATTACTATATATTGAACAAAGTTTTATGTCTATTATATGCTACTCTTTGTACTCTCTTTTCTCTGGTAAACTTTAGCTTTTATATATAATGAAAGATGTAAAATGACTGCCAAATATTTATGATTATATTTGGCTTCTCTTGAAGATCAAATACAGTTGAAGATCAGTTTATGCAACTTTATACTTCAAGCATTTTAAAGTGGTTTTTCTTCCGAAGGCAGCTCCTATACAGTGGTTATTTGTGAAACTCACATATCGAAGGAAATGACATTTGAGTTGCAACACTTTTCCCTTATACAGAGCTACAGAACTCATAATTTTATGTGGTAGATGTTGAAAGTTTGCTCAAAGACAAATGGAACCATTAATAAGGTGGTGATCATGGATTTCTATAGACGTCTCGCAAATTTTTGTCAACTTCTTGTCTCGTTTCGTCTTGATTCCCGAAAACATTTTCTAGCGTCGTCTCGATTTATAAATTTATGTATATACAAGACCTATGCCCCGATTTTCTTTTTAATTTCATCTAGAAGTTATCAAAATCCTTTCGGGTCACTAACATATGGACCTGTGCTCAAAAGTTTCGGAATTAAAAGGGTGCTCAAAACTTTAAAGTTCATAGCTCCACTACTATGGGCCCTATCGTACTCTGGTCAAGAGATCACTGAGGAACTGGTATATGAGCTATCTAACTATCCATGTTTAATGATGCTCCATTACTTGCACATCAATTTTTAAGAGGTAGTTGGAGAGTGATCAAGTACTCCCAAACAGCCTCTCCAAAAATGATTGTACACGTACCGGAGATTCTGAAACATGGATTTTCGTATAGTTCAGATACTAGTTCCTCAGTGATGTCTTGACCCCACTACGATCGGTTCTATAGTAGTGGAACTATGGAGTTTTAAAGTTCATTTTTTTCACGTTTTCGGCATCCTAAAACTACGAAACCATGCATTTCCGACCATAGGTCCATATGTACTTTTTTCTTATTTTCATGTGAGGAAACTATTGCCAAAATATTGTGACAGAATTTTATAACACCCTGTATATATATAGGACGTACAGTAAGTGGATATACACGATTATGCAATCTCAAATTCATTGTTTTTTCTTCACTAATATTTGTATCTCACTTCAGAATTTAAAGATTGTCTTCGAAGTTAAAAAAAAAAAAAATCACTGGAGGCTCCAACCAGGAGATGATTTTGCGGGGTTTGGGAGGGAAGGGAAGCAAAGCTGGTTTCGCTAGAGTTCCCGACGTAACTTCCCTCTTGTAGAACTCTGTGCCGCCCCTGTTGGTAACATATTAGGAACAATTATCTGTTGCACACATTCTGTCAAACCAAACTGCTAAAGAAGCCATCAGTGCTTCCTCATTTATCTTTGTCTTCTGCATATGTTACCCGTGTCACTGTGACAGGAAAAATGGCATCATATACAGAGAGAGAGAGAGAGGAAGTAAATTATCGGTGGCAAGCTATTGTATATAGACTTGTACTCTTTTATGTTTATTTTACTTCTATGATGATTTCTCAGAACTTGTCAAACAAAACACTATTCTTTTTTTTGTTCTTTCACACATATGACATGAAAGTATACATATGATATTCATAAAAGGAATATGGGATTTCGTAAATAAATAAATCAGCAGTTTACCACCTTTTCAGCTACTACTAGAAGTTTAGTCTACACTTGAAATGCTTTGTTTATAATTTGTTACCAAGGCCCCAAATAATATACCTTTAAAAAAATTGGCAAGTCAGCAAGAGAGCACATTTCTACCACGGCTTTCTGATTGATTTCTTTTTATGAAGAACTGGTGCAATTTTAATGTCTATTGATGTGTGTCACTTTTAAAGGAAAATAAAAAAAAGAGCACCCGCTTACATTTGCCAATGCTCATTAAGCAATTGGATTCCATGACGAAAGCAGAGAATTTTGTGACTCGGAAGACTCGGAAGAATCAAACTAGTGACCCACGAGATCCGACTTTTTACCCCTGTTTCTCTCTTCTCAATAAATCTATAATTTTCTTTCTCTCTTGTGCGCGTTTGCGTGTGCATGTGTCAAAGCATTGCACTGAAAGCTAACTACAAGAGCTATCAGAGTATAAATGGGGATCCCAGAAAAGTGAGGCTACATGGTTTTCTTATGAGGGATCATCAACATTTAATCGAATGACGCTGTCAAATTTGTCGTATAGATATAAAAGGTACTACAAAGCCCAAACAGTGCTTTGTTAAATCTTTCTCTATGTTCAAAACCACTAGATTATTTTGAGTGTGGGAAAGCAGGGACAAAAGGGCAGGGGAACGAGGGGAGATGCCGTCCTCTCACTTCCAGAAAATATCTGTAGCGTCTTCCCACTTTCTAAAAAAAATACAATGGGCAAAGATAGGCACGGGGGACGGCGTGACATCACGGGTACCCCAACCTTTCCAGATTCACTTTTACAAGACTAATATGAAGTTATATTTAAAATAGTCAAAACATGGTGTCTTGATTACGAAATGCCATACTATTTTCTTTGTAGATATTGGCAACACTAAGTGAAAGTTGAATGACGTAACGATAGTCAGAGTTCCTCTATCCTAACCATTCAGTCAACTTGAAACAACGATCAAAATAACCTTGTGTTTTTGTCATACACGCATTTTTCAAAAACAACAAATCTATGATCGCTACACAGCGTGCTTATCGGCGACAGTTTCAGATTCACCGTAATCGTCGTGTCCTCACAAGAATACTATTCTGCTGTGGGTCAACAAACTTTCGTGCAATGGGATCCCCTTACAGAAGATAACCCTAAGTACAGAACGTACAGTTTGGACTCGGAGAACACAGCGACTTCGGCAGTCTGTTATGAGAAGTCCTCGACTACGAGGATACATTCTGCGGTTCTGCAGCAGTTGACAGATGGATTGTATCGACGAATATTGTATTAGGATTTGTACTTCCACCTTTACACATTTGTTGTTGTGCAAATAAGTGCTACCGACAAGGGACGCAAAATGAACATTTGTTATGTTTCGTAACAGTTGTGACAGATAAGATCTTAAGTTATCTTCTTGTGACAAACGGAGCAATTTTTTTTTCTCCATGGTGATGTCTCACAATACTACCGGTACTTGGTAGGAAAAAAAATCTTGGGCACTTGCAGACATCAGCTCTGCACAGTTCAAAAATTGTGATTGTTTTCTTTTTTTTTGGAGGGGGGGATTACTTCAAAGACAAAATTTTCAAAACTCTTTCGACAAACATCTATATGTTGAAGGAAGTCATCTGGAACACATCATGATTACTCAGGAAACACAAAATGATTACTCAGGAAACTTTATGGTGGATTATACAAATAGACAGTCTTCAAGAATGTGTTTGCAGCATCGGCGAGCACCTTGCAGACATGATTTTCAAGAAGTGAACGCTATTCAATGACATATTTCTTGGTAAGACGTGGGTACAAAGGCTTGCACATTAATATATATATATATATATATATATATATATATATATATATATATATATATATATATATATATATATATATATATATATATATATATATATATTGAGCTATAGCACAAAACAAACAACAACTGTTCTTTTGCAAAAAGTGTTTTTTTTTTTTAATTATGGGAAAACTCCTCACATTATCCTTATGCATCCCGCATTTTGTTTTTATACATGTTTCACACTCATATTACAAAGCTTGTTTCCTTTACAAAACATGTACTTGATACTAGTTGTTTCTTTTATAATTATAATAGAGCAGGAAATAATAGTTTCGTTAGGAACCTTTGTGATTCAGGATCATTACGTAAAAGAAGAAGTAATAGGAATGGTGGCCGTTAATCTATACAGCATCAAACGTTCATGTTAAGTACACTGATTTCAAGTACGTGAACATTTGGGACGTCCAATGGACATTCAATGATTATTCTCTTATAGTCTTTATGTTGTACGGGACATAACAAAAGAGAAGCTCATTCGTAGCTCATGAGTAATCATTTTGTCCGTTGATATGAGAAAAATCTCAGCATCTTAACACAACATTCAAGTTAATTACAAGAGAGAAAAATTACAGATATAACTTTTAAGTATTAAGTTTAATACTCCACTTTGGCAGCATTGCAAAGATAACCAAGGAGAACTGTATTTTATACAGTAGCGGTTCGTGGTCTGTAGAAATACCGGTTGCAATGTTGCAATATCAAAGGAATGTAGTTACGCGCAAGTGTTCCCCTCCCCCCAGCATTCTTGAGTCTTATCCAAAAATATTCAGGAAATATGAAGAGGAAAGTCCTTATAAGCTCCATTTGTATATTTATTGATTAAAGTGTATTCTCTAATATTGATTTAATATATAAGTTATTTTCTTTTTTGAAACAACCACTATCAATGTACGTTTATACACTATTTATATACAAAAACTTCTACGTTCATGTATTGAACAAGAGATAAGTCGAATATATAGCATGTGCTGTAAGCCATGAATGATATCGTTAACCCAAAAAGAAGAAAAAAAAGCAAGAAAATTGCATATTGCATATATTCATGCACACAGTTAAACAAAATTATTTAATTAAGAAACTATGCATTATTTTAGAATGGAAGGTCTTTCTTCGTTCTTTTCGAGCTTCAAATTCTTCTATGACTTCATTGAAATCTGAAATGTTGCTCGCCAAGTTTTTCTGAATAGAAAGCATCGTTACTGCAAATATTTTCAGCTTTATTTTCTTTAAGGCACTCTCTCCTCCTATAATATGCATTTTGTTAGCATTTCTTTGTATGAATATAAGGGACAAAGAGTTCATTTTCAGTAACTACGTATTTTTGTCTGCTGTTCTATTATAAAGAAGCATGAAATATAATATTTTTTCCTTGGAAAATGAAAAAAACAAAACAAAACAATAATAGTTTAACATTCCAGCAATTTAGGCTAAAGAAGACAGATGAGTATTGAAAGTGAATAATTTGAAATTATTTTTTTATGCTCTCCGACGGAAATTGAACATGGGATCATGTGCACGAGCGACACACACCTAGGAATTAGACCAGTGGTAAGACATTCTCTTCTTCGAGTCTCGATCGCCCCCTTTCCCCCATAATAGGATATTTTTTATTTTAAAAATAAAATCTATCCCAAGAATTTTTACCTTTGTATTATAAATGTAAAATAAAATCTATTGACTTCGAACGACTGCCCTCCCCCAAATATTCAGCTTGGATCCGCCCCTGCTACCAGCAGACGCGTATTTGCTCTTTGCGAGTTTCTGTTTGGTGACTAACTTCTTTCTTCCAAACGTCTATATCTCACTCAACCTATCAATTGAGTCAAGCGTTGCCAAACGGAGGAATTCGTAACTACTACAAAAGCTGACTATATACCAGTTGCAACGAAATAGCAACTGGAAACGCGTAATACGGGAGGATAGCAGCGATGCAAGAATAAATCCACTTCCTCATGTTAAGAGATATGAGCTCGCTGCCATATGCTCAATGTTACTGCTTCCAGTGGCAACGCTTGCTGCCACTGGATTTGTATATCACTCTCTTTCTTTCAGTTTTTTAAAATTTTTTTTTTAAATGCATCAATACTGTTTTGCGCTCAAGAGCAAAGGTTTATTTTTTATTGATACACTATTTAATACTTAAAAATATCTTAAAGTATTAAAGAAATATCCGGTTGCACAACCATGTAACATATAGTACTAGCCGCCACTGATTTTATATGTAAGTTGTTATATAAAGGTAACAAAGAAAGCTCTGTCGTTTCTTGTGGAGGTCTAGTTCAATTAGCACTCACATCGTGAGTTGAATGCGAATCGAGATAAAGCGAAGATCAGTTGTTGCTGTGGGTATATTCAACACTACCTGGTTGTGGTAGTTCAGTTACACCTTGAAGTTGCGTAAGGACAGAGAGAACATGGGACCTCCACAGAGCGTCATAAGGGTGTGTATACTTTACGAGTTCAAACTGGGGTCAAACGCCGCTGCAGCGAGGCGGAAGATATGCCAAGCCATTGATGAGGTGTCGTGAATACGTGGACAGTGCAGTGCTGGTTTAACAAATTTAAAATCTGTGACGAAACACTCGAAGACGAACTACGTGCCGGAAGACCAACACATGTACAAAATGAAGATCTTCAGGCAGTAATTGAGGCGAACAATAGCGAGACATCAGAGAAACTGGAACTACAATTCATTGTAAGTGGAGAAACGATTCAGAAGCACTTCCATCAATTTGGGAAGCACTACAAGTGGGGACGATTGGTCCCACATGATTTGACTTCGGGCAACAGGCAACGCGAGCAGACACCTATGTTTCTTTGCTGTGTCGTCTGAGGAAGAAGCCATTTCTGGACAGGGTGTTAACATGTGATGAGAAGTGGATCCTGTACGAAGCTCCACGGCTCCGTCATTATTGGTTAGTATACCATGAACCGGTTCGAAAACAGCCGGAACCAGCACTGCACCAAAAGAAGGTCCTCCTGTGTGTTTGGTGGACTACTGGCGGCATCGTGCATCGGGAACTGCTACCAGCTTGTCAGAGCATCAATACAACTGTGTACTGTCAACAGTTGAGCCATGTTCAAGAGAACCTCAAAACTGTGGAACCAGAACATCTGAATCACAAAGGATCTTCCTGTTACAGGTCAACACTAAGCCCTATTTGGCTAGGATGACCCGGGACATCATTCTACGCCTTGGATGGAAAACACTATTGCATCTGCCATACTCCCTGAACATTGCACCGTCCGATTATCACCTGTTCAATTTCTTGGACAATCACCTTAGAGGACACCAGTTCAAACCCCTAGTAGAGGTGCTCTTGCTCTTGATACCTTCTTCGCTTCACAGTCCACCAAGTTCTACCGCGATGGAATCGATGGCTTCTAGAACGTTGGCAGAAGATCGTCGATGCTGATGGGGACTATTTTTGATCTTCCAGGTACGTCTTAGGTGACATATCGATGTTCGAAGCTGGTGAGTGAAAAAGCGACAGAACTTTCTTGATTACCTTTATAGATCTGTGTCGAATATTATGAAGTTTTCGAATAAAATATATACCGGGACAGCTGATGTGGTTCTATAATGCATTTCTATTTGATGTGACACGGATTCTACTGTGAGAATTTCTCTTACTTGATTGTCTTTGAACCCATCAATTGCAGCAGATTGAAGTTCAGACCGTGGTTCGGATCCCAAGTAAATAGTAGATTATATCGTTCATAACCTTGGTATTCCATAACAACATGAAATGCACAGAAACAAATGAAATTCATATCCAACATGGTCCTGAACAACATGACAGACGTAAACAAATTCAGCTTTTCATTTGAGACACAAAATTCCATGTGTGTTATTCTATAATATAACTTACCAAGTAGTTCTTTGGCCTATGAAATCCGGAGGTTTAACGCCACGTTCACGAAAGCTTCCACTGTCTTCTGTTCTTAGCCAACTGTATCTAGTTTCTACTTTGTATTCCTATTTCTGCTAGATCCATTTTAATATTGATCTCCCATATACGCCTAGGTTTTCCTAATGGTAGTTTTCCGATTGGATTTTCAGTCAAAACTTTCAAAGCGTTCCTACTTTCTTCCATTCTGGGTACATGACCTGCTCAAGTAAGTCTCCTAGACTTGATGACCTTAACAATGTTTGGTAAACAATATAAATTATGCAGTTTCTCGTTACGAAGTTTCTGCCACTCCCATCCACTTGGGTCTGAATATTTGTCTCAACCTCAGGATTTTATTCTCAAATACTTTCAGTCTGTGTTCTTCCCTCAGAGTAAGCGACCATGTTTCGCAATCACGCAGCACAACAGGCATGATTATCGTTTTATATATTTTAAGCTTTATATTCCTCGACAGAATTTGCGAAGACAAAAGATTTTGAACTGAATAATAACACGAATTCCCTACCTTTAGTCGACATTTAATTACTCCTACATATAATATATCTATGATAAAATAAAACTTACCAGACAAAAAATTATTTTTCGACAAAGAAGAAACATCTTTGGTGGTGTTTCAGTGAATAAAGACGATCTTAGTCAACTCTGAAGAGACCCACGTTAATGAAGCACCTTGCTTGTGGGCAAAGTTTGAATGTTTTTGGTACAACAGAATCAGGCCATCTCTTTACGTCCAACTAGAAACCATTCTTGATGCAGGTTTTCTTCCTTCCAAGGCAAAGTTCGCATAACGCTGAATAACTTGAAAGAAATGCATTACGTTTTGGATAACAGTTGTATGGTAAAGAACAATTCCATCATGAGATTACATAACGCATTTCTGAATAGAAAAGGAAATGCATTTTTGAAAGAATGATAAAAGGGATAACCGCACCCACTAATTCCTTAATTATTTCTCAATGGAATCAAACCTTGAAATACATATATACTCTTTTATTTTCTTTGAATCACGTAACATTTGTAAACATTGACTTTATTTAGGCATGGAACTGTAATGTATTCTGTAGGTGATCTACAGTCTAATAAAGATTCGTACTCACGCACAGCAGATCTGTGGCGGTGAATAACAGTCCATAAATGAACACTATAAAGTAATTACCAGTGGAATTACTCTGTCATTGCATGGTACAGACTATAATGAGTTACACTGACAGAAAGTAAAGCTTAACTTTGAGGACAATTAGAATAAACATATTGTAAATAAAAATAGGACAATAGATCATTTCAGAATTCTTGATTTTACCATTAAAAATACAGTTTTACAGGTTTTTTTCTTCAAAATTTACATATTGCTCTCTTATATACTGTTTGCTTCAGCTTCGCGTACAGATCCTCTATCAAGCAACTTCATACAGTTGATATCTTGGGCATGAGGTTAGTTCATTTTGTGGACTATATTATAGATAGTTAGAACATTAGCCCTACTGCAAGTCTTTATGTCACCCTACTGTCGAAATAGTCTCTTACAAAATTACTATACATTCTGTGAGTCACCACATTTGCTGCTGTGAGATGCGCACTGTGACTGCTATGTATACAGCAAAAAACGATAGCGTTAGCATGATTTAACTCAATGTTAACATAGGCCAGTGATCCCAGCGCGACTACAATTTTAGCGTGTTATTTCAATATCAAGGATCCGGTGTTGCGGTTAACACAGGCCCAATATTACCGGTTAGTTGTAAACCCAGTGTTGAGCGGTGTAAAAATAACACAATGGTGATGTTAAATAATTAGATGACGAAAGAAGGAACGCAGAAATAGGAACAGTGCCATGGCCTTCTTTCAGCATATACCATGTGCTGTTAGTAAAATCCCAGCTTGTTTGATGAACGCAAGCTATTTTCATTTTAATATTGATAATTGTACCATTCATCAGTGATCAGCTAAACCTTCCATTTACTAAGAACCTTGACTTGCCAAAGGTATCACAGCCGCCTCAAAATCCTGATTATCAGATTGATACAGCAACACTGTAAGATTTTGCGTGAACATTGCGTTGCACGGATTTCATTAACCCATTCCACTACGATTTATTTTCTAAATTTCCTGCCCCTCCTTCCATTGCATTAAATTTCTTGAAGTATAAGTTATAAAAGTATATTATAGATGGTTTATTATTATATAACTTTCAAAACATCAATATAGTACTCCTACGTGATGTTACAATAGTTTAAATTTTATGACGAGTGTAGCTCGTCATTGTGCGATTTGGCACTGGGAGGCCATGATGAGCTAGACTCGACATTTCAGTGCAAGGGGGTTAATATCCAAGTATTTACTTTGAGCTATAAACATAACTTTATTCAGCATATTTGACTTTATATCAAGTAATGAACAACGTATTATATTTTCTATAATATTTCATGGGAATAGTTTTGCGATTATATGAATTTTCTGACAAAATGTTCATTAACAGAACTGCTGCCATCTGTTTTGGATGTTCTTACACTTGTTTTTGGTGTATGTAAAATCCATAAAGACTCTTCAAAATGGAGCCAAGCCAAGAAAATTAAATATTGCCTTTGATTACTTTGCCGGACATTTGCCGATGCTCTTTCAGTCTGCAAGCATGGTTACCTAAACCGTAACATTAAAGTCCACTGTGTTCCTCTTCGACACCTACTATATTTCGTTTCTCGTAACCACTTGTATAATTTATGCCAAATTTTATTATTTCTCATAATAGTTATTCTCATTTAATAAAAAAGAACATGTCTTTGTAAACGTAATAATAGTTTGGCATCGGTACACGAAACAACACCAATGGTGTGTCACTAAAATCACTACATACGTACTTCAAGTAATCATATCAAAAAGTCGCTTTAACCACTACAATTTTAAGAATTGACTTCAAAATACAATGGAGTTGAAGTAGCACTAGGCATGTATCAAATTTTTACACAACTTAGGTAATACAGAGACATTGAGTTGAATTAACATTGCTATTTTCTTAACTTGGCAAATTTTAATAAAACTAATTTTAATAAAAAATATGTTTTAGTGTTACATTTACACATAAAATTTCTGATTTTCTTGTAACTTGGAGTGCACTTTCTTTCAGGGCTAAGAATTGTTCTCTTGGATAAGCTTGAGATCAGTCAAGAGTATGGTGGTATTACATACAACCCCTTCCCCACAAAAATAAATCTTTTTTCTCGATTCTACTATGTACAGCATGATTCATTATGATTACTATGTACATAATTTACGAATGTAGGAATCTTTACATTTGAAACAGCGATTTCGCTTCACAGTGATGTTTTGTTAGTGTTTGGAAAGAAATTATCGTTTATTTTTAGGAAAGAATCAACATAGAATCCTAGTACAATATACAGTAAAATATGATATTTACTAGTGTATTCATTGTATCTTCGGAAAATTCAAGATTACTAATAAAACTCCAACCGACCAAAGCAGTATATGTTATTTAAGATTATATATTTGTGTTACAGTTTCGGCTATGTAACACAAATATATAATCTTAAAATACATACTACTTTGGTCAGTTGGAGTTTTATTAGTAATGATATTTACTAAATAATGTGTTATTTGATTACTCTACTCGGAGGCTCTATATCCAATTTGTCTTAAATAGCTAAGTGGCTCAGCTAGGGCAGTTGTGGAGAAGTAGAGCCTGTAGTGTAAATAGAATTTTGTCCGTTTCGGGTTTCGAAGCAATATAAAATAACTGCGTTATTAATATATTGCTTATTTATTTATATATTTGTCTTAACTGTTTTATCAATTGTCATTCCTCATTAACGCTTGAAATTTAGTTGTAACTAGCTAAAGTACCGGTACCAAGTAAGAATAAGGTTATGAAAAATATTTTAAAGGTATATTTGAACTCCCTTTTCTCCTCTTAGGATGCATATTTATAACTAAATGAAATGATTTAAACACAGCTCAACTCAAGTGTTAAATATGTTCAAAAACTTATTTTGAATGGTGCAGCCGTTACATTTTGTAAAAACAAAATAATCTTAAATTTCCTTCTCCCTCTTCCGTAAGATACGAGATTGAGTCAAAGTATAATAACAAAAAGTCAGGCCGACCTAAGCGCGAACTATTCTTTTTTTAATAAGTGGTTCAACGATGTGGATTTATATAACAGATAAATAAGCAAGCAAATATTCTGCTCTATATGGACGGGTTAAAGTTGCAGTGTACTTTATTTGTTTTCCAGAAATTAATATAACGCAAAATGTACTTTAATAAATTCGGGAACAAAAATGAATGTTATTTTACGTTTTCTGTTAACAGACTAACTTACCTATATATGGTTTCTGTGCGAGTCTTCTTTGTTGAAAAAGTGACTTGCACCATTATACATAGATAGAAGATAGACTCAGAAATAGATTCAACTTTATATGAGGAAAGGTGATGTCTTTCTCGATTCCCCTTTCCTGCGACAATATGTTAAGACGATCAATTCCTTTCCTGTGGTTCGAAAGAAATGTGTGAAAAAACGAGTTGGAGTGATACAGCAGATACAGAATTACGAATAGAGGTACGACATACAGATAGAGTGACTGTTACGGTTTTATTACACACATTTATTCATTTTCACACAATAACTAGATATTCCTCGCTTTAAAAATCTTAAAAATGCAATACATGATACATTTTTATGTCTCTCTTCTACATTCTATTTCTATTATACAAATATCAAAGCCTTATTATACTTTTTTAGAGAACTCACGAAAATTGATAGCATTAGATTCACATCTTAACATTTTCACATCCGATCAGAATAAATTCCGATAAATAATATTGTTACTTTTTATTTTTACTTTCTTTTATATACACTACAGAAAATTTTTAGAACGGAATATACCATTGGCATAACTTAAAATAACTTCTATTTCCAAATATTATGATGGACCTGATAGAAACTGGAATACAAAGTAGAAATCGAATCCAGTTAGACAGAAGTCAGTGGAGAGCTTTCGTGAATATAGCGTTGATCCTTCAGGTTTATAAAGCATGGAATTAGTTAGTTCGTTTCTTATTTGTAAATATTACCAGAAAAAATGTAGAAGAGGAGAGGATTTTAAAACAAAATTCGTATTACAGTGGTCATTAAAAGTGGATTCCCTTCTTTCTTTAGTGATAGACTTTTTTTAATATCAAAAATGTCGAATATATCGATCAATTACCTATTTAAGGTACAGTCAACAAGTATGAAATGATATTCTTTACCTCTTACAAAAAATTTAGAGTTCTTTTTTTTAAATCCAGTTAACATTAAGATGTAAAATGCAAGAAAATGGAACTAATGTTCAAATTTTTCTAAAGATTATTTATTACAAATTCAGTAATTACATTCAACTTTTTTTGAAAGTAAAAATCAAGCAATTTAATCTGAGATTTAATGACATCCTTTAACAATTACCTCGTCTGCAAAGACTAATTTGGGAATTGAAGTAGAAACCTGAAGGGCAAGTACGTAAGGATCCCGTCATATTTCCGTTCAACTCGAAACAAAGATAATATCTGCGGCAGTTTGTTGAATCTGGTATACGTGCTTTGTTGTTATTCTTACATACAGTGACTGGGTCTGATGAACCAGGAGACGGTGGGTTAGTAGTAACTGGAGGGAAATTTGGATTTGGTTTCTTGGTAGTAACTACAGTGGAAGAACAACCAGGAACTCCTGCTGCCGCGATACAAAATCTATAAATTGGACTGAAAGCAGTTCCCGAAGGACATTTCCTTTTAGTGGCAATAAATCCATTGCCCGATGGATTGGGAAGACATTCATAAAAGCTACTACAACTATCAGGATCAGGATGCCTTCCTTTTGATTTACAGTAACTGGGTTGACATTGTTTGTCCTTTTCGTTAAAAGTATAACCCTCAGGACACTTAAATACTATTTTGTTATTTACCGGAGGCTCTCCTGGAGCTCCTTGAACAGGCACACATACTACGAAATATTCTGGAAATTCCTTAAACGTAGCCACGAATGTGGTAGTACAATCTACAGTTGGAGGTACACAATGTTTATCGTCTTGAATTTCACACAACTCGGAAGTGGCATTATAGATCATTGGTTCATTGCAAGTTTTACGTTCTTCAAGAAAGACGCCATCTTGTATCTCGGTGCAGATGTAGTATTTCTTACAGTCGTCTGGATCAGGGAAATAACCAGGAGACTTACACCTCTCCGCTTTGGCCGAACCAGGTTGACAGTTGTCTGTAGTTGTTGCTGAACATTGTTTTTCTTCATCGTTACATACATAGTCTTTGTTAACTTCTGCACAACTCATGCTAAGGATGGGCAACAAAACACCATTGTAGTTCGTACACACAATCCAGTTGTCACAACCATTACATTGAGATCCAGCATATTGACAACGTGCAGTAACTGTTTGCCTGGGGACTAGTGAAACTGGAAAAAAATCACTCAAATCAGTTGACTGAACTTTGATTGGCACTTTCCGTTTGTTACTGGTCGAGCAGGTGATCTGTAAAATAAAATGTACATCTGAGAATGTTTTAAAGGATTTCAAAATGTTTTAATTCGATAATGTTTTCAATTACATAATAATATTTGTTTCTTAAGACTGCATTCTGTGGTAAAATTAGTTAAAGCTTTACTCAAATTGTGTTCAGAAAAAGAACCATACAGTTCCATATATTATATAGCAAATGTAGGAATGCTCGAGAAATTGAAGCGGGATTCCTACGATCAGGTTCTTAAATATTAACTAGAGACAACATAAAGCTCAGAGACATGTGCATCTTGTCCGTCATAAGATAGGTATTCGCTGTTTTCTGTTTATTATAGAGTTATACATTTTGTGAGGTTTTCTGTTAGAATAGAGGTATTGTTACGTGAGTAAGAAATAACAGAATATCATTACTCTCATTTACGTGCGTATTCTATATTTTTGAAGACAAGAGAAATAGCTATATTCAAGGATACCAGTATTTTCATTAATATTAACCTCTTGCAATTACATTTAACTCTTAGAATTCCTTATTTATTTATTTATTTTGCTTTTGCAAATGGATTTATGATAATAAATTTAGATTTTAAATTAATTCAACGTTATTCATTTATTGTGAAATAGTGATTCTAGTACATGGTAACAAAATCCCAAGTAGAGCTCCTTCGTGGCTAAGCGGTTAGCATACGCGTCTTTGGCGTGGGAGATCCGGGTTCAGTTCCCGGCGAGAGCTCATGTGGTTCGGATTCCACGTTAAACAGTAGGTTCTCGCTGCTGAACGGGACGTTGAACTCAAAATCCACTCCACTCAACTCAAAATCCCAAGAATGCAAAACAAGATTGAAGAAAGATAATGCTCAGAATACGAAACTAGTTGACTTCGTAAGCCGAATAGTTTTTTTTCTCTCTTTTAATATTTCACAGTCTTTCTCTATTATATTTATTCGTTATAAAGTTTTCTGTTTGTTGAATAATGTTTATTGCTTATAATAAAATGACAATAGTTTCCAAAATAACCTTATTTTCAATACCATATTTTCTATAATACATAAACAGTGTGCCCTAATCATGTTATATATAAGCAAAGGATTTATTTTCATTTACAGTACCGGTATATGGTTGCAACGAAATATTCTTTATTTCACTCTGTGATTGTTTGGTATAAAATAAACTCAGCAAACATTTTCATCTGTATTAATCTCAAAGTATATTTACCTTTAAATATTCTAAAGCAACGCACAAAACTTCAAACTTACTCCGTTTACATTCCATCTGAAAGTACATGCTGTAATTTCAAGATAAATTAAATCTTTATACCTACTCTGATATTAATAGTTACATAAGTTCAGCACGATTACATAATAACCTACTCTTACGTAGTGCGTATGCCAAAGTTTGTCAAGGGGGTTCAAGCTTTCAGGTTCATAATTTCAGGTCTTTGTTTCTTAATATTTTAAATATTTATTTTAACATAATATCTTGCTCAAAGGGGTGAATTAAAACTTCAAAATCTCCCTTTGAGTACACCACTCCTCCTACAATATAAGCCTTGTATTATTGCTATTATATTGTTTAAGATTCTTACGTGTGATATAATACTGACATATTATTAAGCAAAATATATATTAAAACTATGAGGTTTACATAAAAAACTACTATATTTTTAGTAAGGTTAAGTATATATTCACGTGTGTTCTTATCGTTACCTGTAACATACTACTATATATAAAATGCAAATGGGATTTTGCAGCAGATTTCCTCTATATACGGATGTAGCTTCTTCAATTGTGTAAAAGTTAATGTTTTAAGTTCTCCATTGAGCAGTACAATATAAAGCTAAGAGTTTACTTTTTTTTTTTTTTTTTAGCAACGATATTTACAATTGTGCTGCACTTTGTGATTTTTATGTTCCTCATTTATATAACTGATCGGGAGCAATAATTACGTATCACTAATGAGAATACACTGGAGCAGGAAAGTGTACCTATCGAATAAAGAGTAAACCCATCTGAATGCGAAGTAGCTCTAATGAAGTAATTTATATATGGTTTGTAAAAATAAAAGTAATGAGATCAAATCGCTACAAATCATTAAAACGTTTAAAAAATAGGTCACCTGGGCGCCGATGCACTTCTACCAACGAATTTTCCACACTTGGAAGGTGCCCTGGAAGTTCTTTTCCGTAATGTTCTTCAAGCAGCGCACAGAAGCCGTTTTAACCTCTGTTATGGTTCCATGATGGTTTACACTAAGGACTGCTTTCAGTCGAGGGAAGAGGAAAAAATCCACTGAGGACAGATCGGGACTGTAGGGGTGCTGGGAAAGCGTTTCGATGCCGTTCCGGGTCAGATAGTCGTTCACTATAAAGTAGATGTAATCTCTGGCCTCATTCGGTTAACTCTTTCCTCCAATCTTTTCAGAACTTCCATATAGAACGCGTCGTGACGGCCTGTCCCTCGGGAATAAATTCAGGATGGATCACACACTTGGCACCAAAGAAGATAATGGTCATGGCCTTTGCCATTGGCCTGCTCATTTGAGCCTTTTATGGTGAGAGGATGTTGTTGTGTGCCATTCGGCACTTTAGCGTTTTGTCTCTGGATCGTATTCAAAAACCCACGTTTCGTCGTCAGATATCACATTGTTCAAAAACTCAGGACATGTTTGAACGAACTGCAAAGGACCTTCGCAAATAAACACACTGTTTTGCTTTTCGGTCGTCTGTCAAAACATTCGTGACAAGCTCGGCACAGATTTTTCTCATCTGCAAATCCTCGGTAATGATGGAGTGCACAGTCATTTTTTCAATTCCTATGCTGTCTGAGATCATGAGAATATTTAACAGCAAGTCTGAGTTCAAGACATCACGCACGTTGTCCTCGATTCTGCTCGTGGACAAGCATCCTGCACGAGATTCGTCTTCCACACTTCCTCGACTATTTCTGAAGAATTTGTACCATCTCATAACAGCAGATTCTGATAGGCTTTCACTTAAGAACACTTGCTGGATTATGACCAATGTCTCCATAGCCGATTTTCTGAGACCCACACAAAATTTAATGGCGTAGCACTGTTCGACAGAAAGTTGCATTTTTAAGCTTCGACCGAGCTTATAGACAAAGGGCCACTTAAGGTAAAAGCCACACGGAAGCTCGTAGATAACTGATAGACCTACTATGTGCATTTTCAATCCTACTTCCCCCTCCATCGAACGCACCTAGAGTGAGCGCGCTGCGACGTACGACCACGTCAGAAACCTTTTTAGGCAGATCCTGTACTTATTGATGTATTTGAAGACACACACAAACATCAGAAATACGGAGGCACATAGAAAATAAAATTATTAAATACTTCTTTACTTATTTGTATTTCTAGCTTTTCTTCATAAGTTTCATTCTATGAGTTTTATCAACTATCTCGAATTGTCTAAGGTTTTGATGTGATGATTATAAATAATCTGCACCTATCTTACATGGACATATCCCAGATATCTTTTTTTTTTTTTTTTTTTTTTTTTTACCTCTTCCATTTAATGATAGAAGTGTGATAGATATTTGTGTATTTTGTGTGGTGAAACGTAATATTTTCCCCCTCAAGTTTATATTTATGGATTGTTAATTTTTTTAAAATTCTGAAATCCTAAAGTAACCTAATGAGTCTTGCCCATGCCCTACGCAATGTTCGAACAAAAATTTACGCAGTTTAGGTTTCGGTCGTTTATTTCTTTTAAACCACAAAGGAAGCGACATTATTTTTTCAACATCTTTTACGGTTACGTTGTCAGTATAGATGTTATTTAGGTGTTAATCGAGAAAGTACTCCTTCACGCTAAAAGCTCAATTTTGAGTTAAACTGGTTCAAATGGTTAAAGTAAAAGAATTACAAAATGAGAGAAATAATTCACGAGGAACAGATACTAAACTGCTTGTGATAATTTCCAATGTAAATTTGTAGTAGCCTATATCGTATATTTACCCAATTAGTGAAAGAATAATAATACGAGAATTTCATGCATTTTTTGGCAGTTTACAGGGATATCAATCACGTATTTGTAAAATACACTTTAAAGAAAATTCTTGGGCTCTGGAAACACTATTGCTTCAGGCTACCATCGCAAGTATATCTCATCTTTCCAGATATAATACTACAATTCAATCTTGGCAGATGAATGCAACAATCGAAATCTTTGAGTTTTACGTCCCAGGGTGGTCCGAAAGTGGGCGTACCCCCCTTTAGTTTCAACAGTACAGTGTTAGTATGGTAAAATGTCTGTACACAGTTACCTTGAATCTTAAGTCTTAAGAGTCATAAACATCGGAATGATCACCATCCATGTCGTAACACAGCTGAATTCTGCGCCAAGTTCTTGCAGATGTTTTGCGGAGATACTCTGGAGTCACAAGGGTGAAGGCGTGTTCCACAGCTGTTCGTAATTCCTTGCGTTGTGTGATTTCGAGTGTTTCTTGTTGCTTTATGAAACCCCAGAGAGCATTATCTGGTGTCGTCAGATCGGGACTTCTTGGAGGCCAGGCAAAGGGAACTGGTGAAGATGCATAACCTCTTCCAATAACCAAAAGCACAGATGCAAATAACTGTTACCAAGCGGAAAACAGCAGAAAACAAATGAACATGGATAGCAATGTTGTCAGACAATACCAAGCAATGTTACCAAACAAATGTAGGTAAAACTGTCAGAAAACACCAATTAGGGTTACGTTGTAGAAATGTGATATTACGAAGGAAAGAAGTTGAAAATCTTTCAAATCTAATGACTTACCTAATCTGGTAACCTTGCTACTAGGAAAAAAGGTCTAAAGTTCTTCACAGTAATTCGAAGTGACTTGTACGAACTTCTAAACACAAATTAACATGCTTAATCACGCTCTGTGAAACTTTTCTGGAGGTTTGTACCGTAAGTGATTTAACTTCTAATTTTCCTTTTCAGTTGCTCTACAGTTGAGAGGCTCATTGTTGCATTGTTTTAACTTTCAAGTAATCCACAGGAAAAGGTCGGTCTGTGTGAAGTCCAAAGACCAGGTTAGGAGAAAGGTGGAGTTATCTCGAGTTTTCTTTCTTTTTTTTTTTTTTGGTGGGGGATAGTAATTGGTATAATTTCTCTTAATAATATGTGTAACTTTTTAATGGAGGGGTGATGATCTCGCTTTTCTTCTTATAATAGGGAAGTAATTTGTGCAAATAAAGCAAGATATACAGGTTTGCAACATTGTGTTTCTAACAATAGGATGTAACGTATCGAGCAATATACATATTATCTTAGGATGAAGTGGTACTTCGTGTAACACGTACGGTTTTCACTTGATCAAAACCATGATTTGGCTATTAGTATGACTATTCAAATGATGCCATGTTTCGTCTCTGTAGAAGAATTCATCTAACATGCTTACTCCATACAGGGGGATTCAATAAGTTCTAAGCCTAATGTACAACGAGTAGATGAATGTTAGAAAGTACTTAGTCAGTTTTCTACATAACTTCACTTGAGATCAATGTACTTCTCACATCGATCAATAAAACGTCAAACAGCAGCAGTAGAAGAAGATTTTTTTTGTTGTCATCACATGCATCTTCATCGCTGGAACGTGAACCACACGTGTTTATTTCGTTTCTGAATCAAGAAAATATCACTTGGGACCAAGTTTGCAAAATAATGTGGACGAGGAAGATTCTGATATCCGCACTGTTGTTTAGCAGCTTTGGAAACAACGACTCTGTGCACTGGAAAATTGTCGATTTCCTTCGTGGCTTAGCGATTAGCGTACACGCCTTTGGCGTGGAAGTCCCGAGTTCGATTCCCGGCGGGAGCTCATGTGGTTCGGACTCCAGTTTAATAAGTAGGTCTCGTTTCATATAGCCTCGCTACTGAAAGGGATGTTAAACTCAAAATCAACTCAACTCAACTCAACTGAAAATTGTCGTGGAGAGGCAACATTTTTTGGATAGTTTGCTGCATCATTTTTTTTCCTTTATTGCTGAACAGAGTTGGTTCATCAAATTGACATATCGTAGTATTATAAGGCGTATAATCAATGAGAAGTGGTCCTTCTTCATCCCAAAAAATCGTCTCTAAAATCTTGTCTTCAAATTTTTGTGTTCTGAACTTAGAGGTAAGGTGATTCATTATGTTTCCACATCATACGCTTCAACTCTCTTGCTTCGAATCAGAGTCCTGAGGTGAATTCACGTCCCATCACTTTCACTAAAATGTGAATAAAAGTTGTCTTCATTTGAGTTTATTCTGGTCAAAATTTCTCGCTAACACTCTAGCCGATGTTTTTTTTTTTTTTTTTCATTTCAATCAGACTTCGGGTACCAGTCCTTTATGCAGGATTTTTTCAACTGATCCAATTGTTACATCAGACACATTGTCACACATCGTTAATTCATTACATATTGCTCTACTTACAATTTAGCATACATTTTTTCAGTATCACGCCTACACTGCAGCCAGCTTTTGAGTCAAGCAGCCTACCTTTACACTGTGGCATTGGAAAGTGCGTTATCATTGTATACTGCAGTTATGTGTTTACGCTAGTATACCATTTTTTGTCAAAAATTCTATCGCCCAATGAACTTCGCTGTGTACCAACGTTATACACCTTAGTAAATATGAATGATAAATGACATCGTCTTCTGCTTTCGTGTTTGTGCTAAGGAAGGATGATGGAATCGTTTCACAGAGTTTCGTCATCCCACAATTGTCGCATCACCTGTAGGCTTGGAGTGTAATGAATGCCCCAGGCTGGTTTTCTTTCTTTTAGAGCACTGTACAAACCAGTATATTGTGAAATTATTTGGCATTGTGAATTGAGAAAACCTTTTCTGAATAAGTGGAGCTACTAATATAAAGTTACATAATGCACAAATAGGTATCGCATGATAACAACGTCACATATCAACGCACGATATAGAGCAGAACAGCAGCACCTGTCACTACGCGCACTTCATATATTGTAACCAAGTTACCATTGTAACTTTGAGTCCCTGTACCTTATGTCTTTGTAGTACAAGCTTGTCACTGCCAATATAGATCAGTTATTACTTTTATACATATCAACTTGTTTTATTTCTGACATCACATTATTGTTCTAGGTGAAGGCAATATGTACACCTGTCAGTGTAGTTGCAAGGAGCAAAATAATTTGAAGGTGTACATATTTTTCGAATATATAGTTAACAATCCAGTAATATATGAAACTTCGCTGTTCAATAAATAGTGACACAATATCTGTACAGCTAATAATGTAAAGTTATTGAAAGATATGATCATTAGCTGGACAGGCTGGTCCCAGCCTCCGTATAGAGAAGAGAATCTGTTTCAAATGAGTTTGGAAACACACATAGACATAAATTAATACTTCAAACGGAAGCGGGAATAGGAGAGAAAGCGACTTCAAGTATTTTTTTAAAAGCAGAAGATTTAAGAACTAGTTAATATTACTAAATTATACACTTATAAAACAAACCTTTTCATATGAGTATTAAGTAGCAATTTAGAATCTAGAATCTAGCTATTTCCATAAGACAGATAAATAGTTTTTCTTTTTTCTTTTTGAAATCAGTATATTATAGTTGGTCTAATTATTTTTACATAAGAGCTCCTTCGTGGCTATATGATCAGCATATTCGCCTTTGGCGTAGAAGACCCGGATTCGATTCCCGATGGGAGCTTACGTTAAGCTGTAGGTCGATATCTCATGTAGCCTTACCGATGAAAGGGACGCTAAACTCAAATCTATCCATCCATCTAGTTCTTACACAATCAGAAAATAATCCAACTTAAAGAAAATTCTTCCGAACATTAATTAGTAAAATAATTGAAATTATCAAGTTTTAAGGTGTATTTCCATTAGATCGTATTTTCTCTTTTTCCAACTAGTTTAAAACATAACGAGTAGATTCTAAATAATTTAAGATAATTCACTTTAACAATCATTACAATTCAATTAACAAGATTTCTTTTAATGTTCTTAATTAACTACAGTAAAGCAATACGAAATTTTTATTTGAAGCTGTAGTATGTGGCATTATTGTTTGAAACATTTTTGTTTGGATATGCAAAAATCAGTTATGACATACATTCAAATTAATAAAAAATCTCGATTTAACTCCGAATAATAAAAAAAAAAAAAAAAAAAATAATATGAAAACTTTTTGAAAAATAATTAAAATTGTTTTGAATTTTAAGAATAAAAACCACGATGAAATATAATAATTGGGAAACAAGCCTTATTGCAACCGCCTCACTAATATATTATATGCAATAAGTAGTTTTGCTCAGGGGACGAGTTTTGGGGCTATCTTGTCTCGATAAGATGCCATCAATTTGCTGTTTCGTCGCGAAAACCTATTTCTATTGGAAGAGCTCTGGTTTGTCTGGTATCTCATCACGGAACTTCCATCTCGTCTAGTCTAGCGGATAACACTAGCCAAAGAAATTACAGAATTACACTTTTCCTTGCTTTGTCATTATAAGAATCAACAATCACGATCTAATTTCATTTAGAATAATTGATGTTTAGCAATAACGTGGATGAGAAAAATATTGTCTGGAATAACATCATGTATATATATGAAGCAACGTATATATGTAGACACGTGTGTAGCAACGCTACAAATAATGTTGCTCCATACCCTAGGTTCCTATTTTCGTGTTCTCATTATTTATTTAATTTTATCTTTATCTGTGGAACGTCAAGGGTCTTTTCCACATTCTCTTCCAGTCATTCCTCATTTTTAAGAAGAAAAAACAATACAGTAACTCAATAATAGGAAACAATGCTATAATTTTGGAAAATATTCCACTTGAGTAATCGTAAGTGTTATTGACTCTCAATATCTGTTTTCAAGATCTTACATACGGTGTGATATCAAAACAGAACCAGTTGAGAAAGCTCCAAGAGCATTGCCAGATCGAACTTAAAAGGAATTAATTTTTCTCATTAATTTCTACAGGCTTTATACCAATTGTTCTGTGTACTTTATTATTATACTCATTAAAGAATTCTTGTAATATACCTATCCATTTATAATTTCCTTGAATACTAAATTTTTTCCACATATTTTGTTTAAAAGTTCTGTTAAAACATCCTAGGATATGTTGTTTTACAAAGACACATGCTCAAAATGGAGAACTCAGAATTTTTTTTAAAAAAATGCAAAATATCATCTCTTTATAACTTACGGTTACCAAGATATGGCTCCTTAAATCTCCCGAAATCGGAAATTTTTGGTCAATATCTCGGGAACGGTAAGAGTGATTCTAAAAATTCCATCACTTCTTTGAGATGACGCTCTATCGAATGGAGAGCTTATTTTTCTTTTAAATCGTAAATAACGGACACACACACACACACACACACACACACAGACATAGGGAATTCAGTAACGAACATTTTAAGTTCGTTGGAAATCGTACGTGAAGACGAAGAGGTTAGCGGAAGACCATGGAGCATGGAAGATTCTCAGTTGCAGCAAGTGACCTGCCAATAATGGCAGAATACCTATGATGATGATGACATACGATGTGCAAATTTGAGGTTCAACAATGACTTAAAGAAAAGCATTCAGCTTTTGGCCTGTAAGAAGAGGCCTGGCAACAATTAATAGCTTTTTTCTGATACCTTGTTTTGTAGGTACTATCTGACTTTCTTTCCGAGTTTCTGATATTATGTTTAAGTTTTTTGATCAAAAAATCTAAACAGTAAGAAGTTGCATAGAGTAAAGCTTTACAGATTTAATTCGAATCGATTTATTAAATGAATATTTCTAACAATGTCAATAAATAATATGTAGGCTGAAATATAAGAATAATAGAAAAATGGTATGAAGGAACGTAAATACTTTTATTTTATGTCAGTTTTTACATCATACGGACGGAAAACCCAAAATTTGTTAAAGACATTCTGAGTTTCCATTATTATCATTAGAGCTACTCCCAGATCTTATCGAATCACTTGTGAGAGCAATGGACCTGAAAAATTTAGAGAATTTTAATTGTTGTATCATTTGTTGGCACTTAGGTTGTCTTTTAAATGTATTATAGCCCATAAGTCACTTGACACTATTAGTTGACTTAAAATACTTTTCATTAATTAGTGTAGCAGTGGGTATCCAACGGAACACTAATTATTAGTGACTGTGTTTGTGCTAGAGAGTTTGTCAGTGGTAGCCTTTGAGTATACATCGTATCCATGTGGTATTGAGTGAAGGAACGGAGTAAAATGGAACATTTACATAACTTATACATACAATTTATTTTCGCTACTTACAATAGCGTACACTTCCCACATTCACACATTTTCCATCATACTGCTTTACATTGCTCATTTCCCCCTTTACCTCAATGTTTTCTCCTTGCCTGCAAAGACTGCTTGGACACTAAGGTCTATTTCTCTGTATAAACTTTTCCCGATTTTGACGTTTGCTCTTTCCGATTTCTGATTTTTTCCAAGTTCTATAATATTATCATACTTATTACTTTGAACCTCTCCTTTTCAATTACTTAATCATAGTTATCGCTTTGAAAATTTTAATTACCTATCATAGTTATTACATTATGCACTCTTTATTACTTGTGTAAATTATTAGTAGGTCTTTCACAAGATACTTAGCAACTTGTTTGTGTTGTATTGTTGGCGCCTAACAGAAAGAGCTTTTTGCGTTAAATTTGTACTCAAGTCAACAATAAATAGGAAGTTATTAATTAACACCCTGGTTTTGCATTTCAGTAGTGGTCTATTGTTAGCTAGTTACAGACAGTGAAGTTTGTGACCTGTGTCATAAATCAACGTTCAAATAATACACCACCATCTTGATAAATTATTCGTAATCTCAATAAAACGTTTGAAGGGTGTAGGTAACTGGAAAATTTTCTATGATCAGGAAACAAAAAATTGCAGTAAGTAGAAGAGAAGGAGGTAAGCGGTATAGCGCAAAGCTATTCTCTGTCACAAACCAAATCAACTCGAAAAACAACACTATCCCAAATTCCCATCCAACGATACCATAAAAAAAGTATTTACACGTTACATGCTAGAGAGAAGAACTTTATCAAACTCACCCATTTTTTTCTCAGGAGGGAAAGCGTGTATAAAAAGACTTTAAAAGAACTTGGACAGTAATTATTGCACTTGATTGAGCATCTAGTGAAGTTTGTAAACAAAACCTATGCTAATAACCGTAATACTTTCTCCGTACTCATACCATACAGCCATTTTTATCAAGCAACTTATGGACCATTCTGTATTGATAAATTAATTAAACCCTTCCTTAAATAACAGAGTGGAAACAAAGTAGTCTATGTTACTAATTTATAAATTAAAACTTATTTTCTATATTTTAAAAAAGTAACCTTAAAATTTTGAAATTTAAGGAATAATAAAACATAATGCTTGCTTCAAAATTTGTTTTCTCTCATTTTTTTTAAAGAAAGATTAAGACCTTTAATTGAATCAGTCTATCATTAATTCAAAACTTAATTTTTAATTTTTGAAGATTGGGACCTTTAGCTTTGGACAGATACCAATATAAAATAAAATTTAATTTAAAACTTACTAGGCGTAATTTTATCAAGCTCACACAATTTTTGTGAGGCGGAAAGCATATATAAAAAGTTTTTAAAAAGAACTTGAAAAGTAACTATTGAACGAGCATCAATGAGGTTTGTAAAGAAAATCTAGAGTCTCCTCTGTAACATGTTCTCCATACTTATACCATTCAGCCATTTTTCACAAGTAACTTATGGACGATTTTGTATTGATACATTAATTAGGCTTTTCCTTAAATGACAAAGTGGAAAAAATTCTTTATAAATTAAAACTTATTTTCTGACAGAGTGGAAAAAAATATTCTATGTTACTTATTTACAAATTAAAACTTACTTTCTATATTTTTAAAAAAGAACCTTAAAACTCCCAATTTTAAACAGTAATGAAACTGAATGCTGGTTGTAAAATTAGTTTTCTCTCTAATTTATTTTAAAGAAGATTGAGACCTTTGATTGAATCAAGCTATCTTTAATTCAAAACTTAAGTTTTAAGTTTTCAAACCCTGAACCTTTAGCTTCGGACGGATACTAAAATAAAATAACATTACATTTAAAACTGACCTTTCTAACTCAATACTAATAGATTGATCTTTGGTTGTGTTCGATTTAAAACACATGTTATTTCTTATTTTAAAAAATGAGACATTTAACATAGGAATGGTATTGAGTCAATACATCTTTTGTAAATAATTTATTATACCTAACAAAATCACGTAAAATAGAGTAAGTAAAAAGGTTATGAAGTAATGTATTTGTCAATATATTGAGTACAATCAATCTTAATAATCATCTTAATAATGATAATAGTAATAATAATTATTATTATTTTACTAAAATCTGATTAATTGAACAAAAAAGGGGCTGAATTACTGATAGATGAAAGACTAATTAGTACAGTAATTAATATAAACCATTTGTTAGGTGTCTACAGGCACGTTATTTGGGATGTAATACTCAATAACTTTGTCGAACACTCAGTGATACTGGGTCATCAATACATAAAACACGAGATTGGCTGTAAAATTTCTGACCTGAAAAGCAAGGAAATTAGTAGTGTGTACTACAGAGCTGCTTCTAATGTATTGTCTGTCACATGCTGTGGTACATTTTAATGTATTACAGGTCGTGCTTCGTAAGTAGAATTATAAGACAGGATGAAGGTTTATGTAAGTGAACAGCACATAGCCGCTCAATCCGTAATTTCTTACATCCACAAGAAATACTTGATAACCAGGATCATGAGGGTGTGCGAAACTTCGTGAAGGATTCTTTGCAATCGTATTTTACTGTGTGTTATTGGATGAATACATTCAAACACGGACTATAGTCCGTCTGTGAAGAGCGGGATTAGAATTTCTCAAAAGTACTCGGAACGACTATCGTGGATTGTAGTTATATGTTGCGTAGGGCATCCTTCAAAAGTGCCTGGACATGCACAAGATGACTGTTCACTGGGATCCCAAAAACTTGACGGCGGATCGAAAACGCCAAAGTGTGGTTCTGCCACAGGCAAATGTGCAACAATACAAGCGTGAGAATTGCTTGAGTAGGCTTATGGCGTAGGAAGATATATGGTGTCATTATTTGACTCTGGGACAAGAAACAATCAAGACAGTGGAAACACACGACATCTTGTTAAGAAGTTTTGTTGTCAGTCTTTTGCTCTCTTCGTCAGTTTGAACCATGGCCATTAACATGTTTTAAAAATTCCTCATGTTTGTTATTTATAGGTCCAAAATGCTTTGTGCGTAACCCATACTGTTGTTGTTTTCGTAATGGTGTCAAAATCCTAGACACTAGCAACCTTACTCCTATGTAAGCTGTCATATAACATGTTATTCTCTGTGCGCTCACATTTAAAGATTCTCTTTCATCGTTTGACGGTGTACCATAAACACCTCTCACCAAACACAGTTGATATCTCTTGATGGGTTACGTGGTTGGTTTTACCTATGAAGACACAGGAATTTAATCTCAGTATGATTACTCAATTTTGTTTATCGTGCTTCTGTCTTCTACTCTCGTGGTTCTAACTCCAGTTCAACAGGATCTGCAAAGGTGTAAATTACCATGAGTATTATTGAGGTACCACCTGCAATGATGTAACATCTACTCATGATGAGGGTACGAACTTTATGACCTCCCTCGTAAATAGGAACTAGGTATGTATTAAAGTAATCCAATTCGAGTATAAATCCTTTCTTCGATAAATGAAGGAAGGTTTTAAAAATTCAGATATGTAAGAAAATGTGGCATTATGAAGGCAGACATACGGGCTTTTATTTTGTTGTTAATTTTAGCCTTATTATAAGATGCCAATAAAAAAGAAAGTACTCTGTAGTTTGCGATATTACGAAAATAATATCTTAAATAATACGGAAGTCGAAAAATACGAAAGAACAAGAGCTTCAGGGTATAAAATACCAAAGTGCTTTGTGGGAAGTGCAAATAGGCTGGCAGTATCTTTAAAACGTACAGAACAGAAGAAATAAAGAGATCAGTGAGGAATGTTCCCAGAAGTCAACTCGTCAAGTCTCAAGAGAGTTACATTTTTTCAGAACATGGTTAAAATTTAACAAACACTTTGGTTGCTGTTGCACAGAACAAACCATTCAATTTCTGTAGACAGACAAATATGCAGTGCGTGCCTCTTTTGCTACCTAGGTTCTATAATGAATTGATGATTTAAACAGGTTCCTTGTTCTGATTGGGGTGCGTTTATGATTCGTATTTCGTAGGTATCACTGAATTCGCATGTTGTGTTTGAGTACAAGAGAGTCAGCCACAAACTGAATACTCAATATGATCTTACTTTTGTTAACAGAGTTTTTGGAATTTTGTTTTTCTACTGAATCTAATATTTCAACAAAGGTTTACCTTCACATGTTGCAATTCTACCGTAGAGAATGCCAGAAATTGACTAGAACTGTCAGTCGTAGACAAACACACAATATACAGCCACATTATAATTAAACCCTACATCGGATATGCCTAACGGAGTGCGTTAAGACTAACAAACAATTAATGACTACAGATATATATATATCTTTATAATACGAAAGAGAATAAATCCCGCCTAGAAGTAAATAGATTATGAACTATAGCTTTTATTTAAACTGTTAAAAAAAATTAAGACCTACACTTAATAGTCGAAACCGTTAAACTCTATGAATAAGAAAGTTAAATTAAATACGAGTAATTTATAGTTTTTACGCCCCATGATTATGCAACAAGGCTAAGGTACACAGTAATGGTGATAATGCAGAAAACCCATGCACATGGCGTTTGTCGGGATCGAACCAGACATTCCAGCGCTATCTTAACCTCGGACCCTAATCGTGGGACATTAAACTAAAAAATAGTGTTTCAAGTGATCATAAAGTACATAGTGGTACGCGTATAATGTGGCAAGTTGCTTCATCAAGTTGCTTCTGACGATTTGCATGTCAGTAGCTGTATATACGCAGTTTGATTAAATTACAACCAACCTTATTTTTAAATATAAACAAATGTAGTCAGGGAAGAGTGGTAAATAAAAAGGAAACTTGAAAAATGCCATTGCATTAAATTTTTGTCAAGCTTGGAGAATCCAGAGTGGAAATGATCTGCTAGATCAAACAAGTGTCCACGGGTTGATGCAATAAGCTCACGGATCAAATGTGATCAATAGATTGAAACTTTCTTGGTCCAATACAGCATTCCCGTGTTTTGTTAGGGTCCCTGCTCTACCCACATGACTCCATGTAGATTTGTGGCTTTTCCTCAAGCTGAAAATGCCATGAAAGGAAGCAGATTTCAGTTCATTGAAGACAATGGACTAGCTGCGTGCGATCCCCAAAGAGCCTCTGCAGAGCTGCTTCCAACAGTGGGAGAACAGTTAGAACTGTGTGGCAGTACAAAGAGGAAACACTTTAAAGGAGATTAATGTTAAGATTGTGAAATCTGAATAAACAACTTATTTATGGATAAAAGCGGATATTTTTGAACCAATCATTTGCTATATGGGATTCGCATACTATCAAAACAGTCAAATCTATTGAATTTTTCCATGTGTATTGAATTGAAAGTTAATCCGCGAAATGAACCAATTTTCAGGGACTAATTGACAAGTTTACAGCTCCGAAGGAGAAAAAACAAAAGCACTGATATAGTAAGTAAAATAAATAAATCAATAGGTTTGATTAAATCTGAAGTTACGAATAACATATAAATAAAGTATTAAGGACTTGTGCTCTGGTAGTAGAAGACGACTATAGGAAGGTGGGTAACAACGTAAGTTACTGCCTGGTTAAGGTAGACTAGCGATGGTACTGTCAAAAATGTGTAATCTTGGTCCAAAGAAACCTGCCTACACGCTTCTTTAAAATACAATTGGAATTTTTTTTTTAAATATGGGCTTTCTTTGTCAAATTCAGATCTTCATTGCGCACGAGACAAGACAGAATTTTTGTTGACGATATTGGAGACGAGATAAAGTTCTTCCAATGGAAATAAGATACATTACTCGAGACGAGTCATCATTTTCACGACACATCTTCGAGACAAGAAAGCCTTCTTATCTCGTGCACACATCCCTATTTACCGTGAAATTTTGTGTTTCCTATGTACGATTGCCCAAATAATTTCTTCTAAAGCAAGATTTCCGAACAAGGCTGTACGTGTGGCTAGACTGGAATTGATTATGATATATGTTCTGTAATGTACTGTTGTCCTTACCTGATCTCTCGGTTTGCAGGTTCTTGCACTACTTGAAAAGTAATAGTCATCTGGACAGGAATATGTGTTTAGGTACGTAGCGTTTCCAGGAAACCCACCACATATTATGAACTTACTACAATCTGTAGGATGAGAGTACGAGCCAGGACCTGGGCAGTTATAGCTAAAACGAAAAGTATAATAATTCCTCAGAAATAAGAACACAATTCAATAAGAATTCAACAAATAATAATAAAAAAAATGTGATCAATGCACAGTATGTAAATACAAAAAGTAAGATTGTGTTAACAATACAAAATGCATAAAATAATATTTGAAGGGTTGGTGCATGCTATACGGATGCACTTCGCCAGGAAATCTTGGTTTATTACTCAAGTGATAAGGTTGACTCTGATGAAATCAATAAAGGGCTCACTTTAGTATATCTAAATGAACTAGGAAGCTTCATTAAATGATATATGGAATAGCCCACCAAAAGTAGGTATACAGTCCCGTACTGATCAGCTCACTGTATTTCATATCATTTCCTATTGTTATCACTCAGGTAGACCTAGTTTCTTTATTATTTGTTCTTAATGTCTTTTTACTTATAACTTAAGCCCGGAACAGTCGATGCAACAAATAAATCCATAAACTAGAATGTTATACTTGATCAATGCAGGGGATATACCTACTTTGGGGCCACCCTGTATACGCACAGAGTGTTCCAATTAAACCTCTCATATTTCAAAGACTTATAAAAAGCATGCAGATAGAAAGCTGTTTATTCAAAAATATAAAATTGTATTGAAAACAGTTGGATATAAAATTACGTAAAATCAAATTTGTCTTGTACACTCTCACTAGGAAGCCCAACAGCTTCAGAATGCTTTCTTGCCGAATGTTTTGGGTCTTGCAATCTAAGTATTTTCAGGTGTACGAGCACTTTTAGATCGACCAGATGATTTTTCTTCGCAACGTTGAAGTTGTTATTCGGAAATCATCAACCCACTGCAGGATAGTCTTCCGATCAGGAACATTTATATTAGGTGGAATAACAAAATTTAAGCGAATAGCTTTTGAACTATAATCAACGATCTGCTGCTTTTGAAGAAACACTTCGACTGTGTATGTGCAATGAGTTCTTAAACAAACTATAATGGCAACTGAAAACAGCAGGAGAGTGGTGAGTGGAAGAGATAATTCCCTTTCCTCTCGCCCCTTCTATGACAGCGCTACAGTCAATCAATATGTAGGAGGTTTTATTGGACCACCCTGTATAAAAGAAAAATAAAATTTACTGGATGGATGTCTAATAAACAATACCAAACACCATAATTGCAGTCATTGCGATTACTTTTGAACGTAAGCTCTCTCATGGCTATATGGATAACACATGCACCTTTGGTATTGGAGATCCGTGTTTGATTCTAGGTGCAGCACGTGTAGTTCGGATCCCATGTTAAGCTATAGGTCCACGCCTCATATAGCCTTGCTGGTGAACGGGACGCTAAACTCAAATCCAATTCAAACTTCTTAAACATGCTGATTGCACATATTTATGGGGAATGTTACTTGGAAGGATTCCGAGCTGCAGCTAATGTTATTTGAGAAGAATAGTGATCTGGTAATTAAACGTACAGCCCTTGTATATATATTGTGGAGTACTATTCTCTCAGAGTTATCAAAAGACATTTATCTTTATTTTCTGGCTTAGTTGAATCCATAACTTATTATTGTTATTGTTATTAGTTTAAATCTCAGCCTAAGAAGCAGAATTTTCACAAATATATTACAAGAAAAAAGTACGTTTCAGAACACATTTTTACGCACCTCGATCCAGCATATGTAAGGTAAACCTGTAAACAGAAATAAACGTATTAGGTACTTACATATGTACATAACATAGTAATTACAAACTTTATTTTTTTATTTGTTTATCTATTTATTTTTAAAGCTAGGTCTAGCCCAATTTGTCTATTCCCTGTGATTTCTCAGAAAAAAAAGTCAGAAAAAATTCGATCAGAATAGTCGATACAGAAATACGAGTTGAGAAAATAATATCTAGAAAATTTCAAGCAAACTTTTATATAGTTTATGAGCTGAATATGAAAATTAAAGCTTACAACTAGTAACATATCCAAAACATATGTAATAGCAAAGGCAAAGAACAAACGTAATATATAGTACTGGATTCATATACATATTGGTATATATTCAGGTAACTTTTCTCATAAATGTAAGTTTTGTCCGCACAACGTTTTTCCTATGTTGTTTGTTTTACGAAACTATGGTAGGTAACCAGAAGTTTTCGTCTGGATGTGAGAATCTATGTATAGCAGATGTTTTGCTACAGTAACAGCTGCGAATTAACGTTTTTTTTTTTTCTGTATTTATTCAAAAATTAATGTGAAACGGTGTTTCTACACTAGGATTCTGAGTTAGATGTTCTAAACTCAAACTCTCAACTAATAAGTCACAGAAGACAAAAATGTATCACGCTTTGCAGGCAATTAATAAAATAAAACTCCTTCATATTTATTATTATTATTATTATTATTATTATTATTATTATTATTATTATTATTATTATTATTATTATTATTATTACTTCCTGATTTTACTTCCAACGGTTATGCCATTTAGGTTAAAGAAGATGGAATATTAATGAAAGTAGATTATTGTAAAATAATTGGTGGAATGAGAATGTAGGAGAACTCCGAGAGAACCCACAGACATGATGATGTCCACTGTTTGTCCACCACAAAATCCATTGGCGAGAGCTGGGATCGAACCAGGACATCTTTCCCAGCAGAGGCCAGCGCTTTACTACAGAAATACTATGCCCCTACTAACATGAGATTGATATCACAAGAACTTCAAGCGGTGGCTTACTGGTAGAGCACTTGAGGCCTATTCCGAAAGAAGGACACATAGGCCTATGTGCCGTTTTTTCCGGAAATCATTGAAAACGAACCGCCATGTCATACTGTAGGTAGTGTGAAAATTTTATCTCGATATCTTTATTTTTGGCAGAGTGGCGACACTGTTTTTGTAAGCTGTACTGTACTGTTTTGGCGCACAACTGACTTCAGACCCTAGCAGCGGTAGCTTCTTTCTTATTTGACTTTAAAAAAGAACCTCAGCAAGTTTCAGAACTAAGAACAGTAGTATTGTTGTCAGATGCTAGAGGTGAACAAAACAAACACTACAATAACAAAATGTTGTTCTTGGTTCGCTAAAGTTCATAAAGTGGAAATAATTTGTTTATATCCTCTGTGTGGACACTCGTTTAGCCAGTGCGACCGCAAATTCGGGTTTGTTCGAAACAAAATAAAAAACTTGGAGCGAATCGGATCTGCTAAGCCATGGTTAGAAGCCATCGTTACCTGTCGACAGAATCCATCTCCTTTTGAACTGACAATTGATAAAGATTTGATAAAGAATTGGGTCTCAGTTCTTGATCCTTTCTTTCGTTCCAACCCATCAACAAAAACTTCAAACTACACCATTATGTAATATATAATGATAAAGTACACTGTATCAGGCGTTCTGCTGTGTTCTATTACGTACATGCCAACATCTTATCTTTCAAAAAGTAATATCGAAGAATTGAGTGATATTAACCCTAAGCCTGTCCCTTTTGTTGGAGTGAGCGAACAGAAATAGAAAGATGTTTGGTCTTTAATGAAGTTCTTGTCAGCTGAAGACAGCAACTGGATTGAATATATATTGAATGAGTATTATTGTGATTAATAGTGTGCTATTTCTTCAACCAACAAGGATTTTCGAAAAAAGGGGCACATAGCATTTTATACAAATACGCTTATAAATATATAAATATTATATATTTTTCATTTAATACAAACTATTTATTAGTCAAATAGATCTTTTATATTAAGAAAGCCTGTAATAGGTATTTGCAACGTTATGTTATTGTTATATACTCTGATAAAATTTTTAAGGTTCTTTTTCTCCATTTACGAAAACGGTCTATGTGCCCTTCTTCCGGAATAGGCCTCACTTGCCTCTGGTTACCCTTGGGTCCATCCCAGCTCTTGCCAATTTGGCTTTGTAGTGGACAAATATGGTGTTAGTGGGTTTTCTTGGGTTCCTTCCGTTGCCCCCACTTCCTTCGTTCCACCGTTTCAGTCCTCGCTACTTTACTAGTGGCTAACGCACGTCTTTGGTGAAGAGAGTCCCGGGTTTGATATCCGATGGTTTAAGGGCCGAGGTGGCTCAGAAGTAGAGCGTTCACATCTGGTGCATGGGGTCCTGGGTTCGATCCCAGCTCGCGCCAAGTGAACTTTGTGGTGGACAAACACTGTGTGCGTGTGTTTTCTCGGGGTTCTCTCGCTTCCCTCCACTTTCTTCATTCCACTATTTCCTTCATCCTTTAGCATAGCTGGCATAACCGTGAGGGCGGCTTGAAAACTTAAAGATTTCATTTCATTTCATTTTTCCGATGACTTAGTCTTCAAAAATTTGAAGCCATTAACCGGTTTGGTTTCCCACCTTAAATTGTAGGTCCACATCTCATATCACCTAGGTGCTGAAAAGATACGTTTGAACTTTAAAACAAATATCTGAAAATAAACGTTTCCCTTTAAATTATAAGAAGAAAAGACAAATGACAAAACTACATTAAAAGCCACTCTCTTAAAATTCTAGGAATGAAAAGAAAATAGTCTTGACAGAGTAGACACAGTGGTTCAATTTTACTGTTAAAAAGGTGCTTTTTTTAATAGTGCAATACATCTAAATTCTAAAATAACGAATTAAAAGATACACGTAATCAAGGGCGCCGATTTCTCTGTAAATTTGGGAGGGGGGGAGCATTTAGATGCAGAAGGCATATATGAGGATTTTAAGACAAATTGCATTCAAATTATGCCTAATATTGTATATTATTAAATACGATAAGAGGGACCCACACAAGCTTTGGGAGGGGGCAGGGCCCTCTTGTCCCCCCCCTCAGGATCGGCGCCCTTGCACGTAATTGTTGATTATTGTCTGTGAGTTAATTGTGATCGTCATACACTTTAGTGACATATTAATCAACAGTAAGAATCGTCATTCTAAAATTTCGAGTTACAGCTTTTTATATGTACTAAAAACAAGCTATTTTATATAATTTATATTGAACAGTTTAAAATTGCAGAATCAGAAAGAACAAAGTGAAATACATTGTAAAATTCACTATACATATAAGAGAAAAAACATAGTCCCAAGAATTTTTAACTAATTGCAGTATTTTAAAATAAATTCTATGGATTACACAGTGCGGCAATTAAGAAATGATACTTTTTTCGCTGCGAAGTTGTATTTGGCATGAAACTTTTCATAGTGGGAAATATTGCATGTGACCTTGGGGAAACCAGTGTGGCGATAGCACAAGTAAGTATAGACTTGTGTTGCGATACCTCGTGGCTGTTTGAACACTAGAGCAAAGAGTGAATAACTTTGGAGGAATAATAACGGAAGATTTAAAGAAACAGAAGCTTTGTAGGTATTTCGTTCCCCATTCTTTAACAGAGGAACATAAACTGAAAAAAAGAGCGCCACTGCATTTGTGAGTTCTATGCCCTAAAATGTGATTGTATGTTACCATACCCTGCATACTCGCAAATTTTTTTCTCTTTGTAATTACAATCTTTTCACCAAATTAAAAGCACCACTGAATTTGTTTTCTTTCTTTGTGATGTTTGTATCACGCAGAAAACAGTGACGAGGAATTTTGAACATGAACGCAGTGCAAGACTTTCAGAAATCATTCCATGAATTTTACTGGATAGTGCAAAGCTATCTGTACACAAAGGAGATTCCTACATTGAATAATCCGAGGTAAATTGTTTTGAGTTTTTATTCATTTTTTTAAACGACACAGTCTTGTTTCCTAATTGAGAAAGTAGCTTCTATCTATTAAATTACTTCTGAATACATTATCTGAATATAGGTTTACCTTAAATTTAGGTCCTATCTTCTATCATAGTGTGACGAACTAATAGGAAAGCTAAAGATAAGTAAAGAAAATGAATTAAATATCAAATCATTGAGCGTGTATGGTGTTGAAAAGCCACAATTTTACTACTTGAATTACAGCTTTTACTTGATTTCTATAGAATGTTACAAGGCGAATGAAACGTACTTACCAAAAGTAATGTTCCTAATAGAATATGAATTATTTTCTCCATTTTCTTTCAATGCTGAGAGAAGATATACTGCAAATTCTAAAATATATATTAAGTATTATGAGTATTTTTCTTTCTAATTTTAAATAGTAATACGTTGTGTTATTGAGCTAAGTGAGCTATCAAACATGCGTAAGTGCACTATTCCTACTATTATTTTAAAGTTAACTTAGCGTTTTATTAACTTATAGATGATTATTTATATGGATCCCTTTTATTAGTTTAAAGTTGTATTGATAATTCATGTTGTCATTCTTTTTAAATATTCCATGTAGCGAAAGTGGAGTACTGTTAATACCATATGTATACGTATCATGAAGAAGAGTGGCGATAAAACTATGTAAACAGTGCCCAAATCCAATTGCAAAGTAAGCGTTATTATTTTGTTCCATTTTCCTCTATTTTGTAATCCAACGTAAATTTCAATACTAATCAAATATATATCTTTTTTGGTCTCTATTTCGAATAACGCATTAATCAGATGTCATAACATTCACTACTGAACACAGTCCAACATTTGAGTATTGTCAGGCTTTTCAGTTTTCTAGTTATGAACTACATGCAGTGTAAACGCGTAGAATTTTTGTTTTGCTCAGTTCAACACTTAGACATTTGTATTAATTTAAATGCGTAGACGCGGGACTTTTTATCACAGACTGTAAAGATATATCTCCGTATTGCCATTCCATTAGATTCTTTTTTGAAAGGAAATCGGTAGCCGTCGTGGATCAATGGTAGAGCGTTTATCTCTAGTAACTGGAGTCCTGGTTCGATTTCACTTGCGTCAGGAACGCTTTGTGGTGGACAAACATCATGTACACTCATGTCCAAAATTGTTGTCGCATGTCTATAAATGTGTTTTTGTAGGAATATAATATGATAAAGAATTCACCCGGTATTTCTTATACTGTTAGTATGTGTATAATCGGCAGACATGCATGTGGTAAATTTCATGTCAAAAGAGCAGTAAATAAGACCAGTAAAACGAAAATAAAACTTTCTTGACCATTTAGCAACATTTTGTTTTACTCATTCTAATTTTCGTATTTATAATTCTTTTCCTATGAAATTTACCACAAATATACATTTCCCGATTATACACATAGTATCAGTATTAAAAGTACCCTCAAAAATCATGATCAAATTATATTCTTACAAGAAGACTGTTATAGATATGCGACAATAATTTTGGACATGAGTGTACATGGATCTTCTCGGAGTTTTCCTCATTTCCTCTCACTTCCTTCATTTCATCATTTCATTCATTTTCAACATCACAATCTCCCTTAGCCTACACTGCATACTCGTGGCACGTAAAACTTAAATATTTCATTTTATTTCATTTTTTTTTTTTTAGGAAATCAAGCAGAAAAGTAAACTCATAATCTTTAAATCTCATTCTCTCTGTGAAGTTTTACATGTAACTTTAAGCTACAATCTTAATTTTAATTTCATAGTTATTAGTTTCAGGAGGAACGTGGAAGGAAAACTTTATTTAATACACGAAAGCTATCTATAACGTTTACATTTTAAAAAAATAATATAAAAAGGTTTAGCATGCATTTTAGGACAAGAGTTACCGGTACTTTTATTGTGAACAACGAGATTGTATGGAAAAAGAGAAGGAGGAAATGAGCAGATAGTATATTTTCGGCTACTCTAGACTGACAAAAGGTGAGCAGAATCCATGGCAGATAAGAAAAGAGTCACTTTGTAGTGTATGACACAATATAGAGGTAGAGGGTTATGAAAATTATATTCTTCCAGAAAACTAAGATCAAGGTTATTTTCGAACTGCTTATATCAATAAAATGTGGACAGAACATGTAATGAGATATAACACAATATACTGTGAATAGGATGAGAAGAAATGGAGAAAATGAAATGAAATTTTTGTTTTACGTCCCACGAATATGCCAAAGGAGACGGTGATGATGAGAAATGAATGAAATGAAGAAAGTGGGAGGAAACAGGAGAACTCCGAGAAAACCCACGAGCACGGTGTTTGTTTACCAAAAAAAGTCCACATGGCGCGAGCTGACATCGAACCAGGAACCCCAAGCTCCGGCGGTGAACGCTCTACCACTGAGCCACAGTGTCCCGGGAAGAAATCGAGGTAATGCGTAACTCTATGAAGTGGAGTTGATTGTATGTAAATTACAGTTTAGCAATTAATGTTGGTCGATGTATCTCATAGAATACAGAAAGTTATAAGAGTATATTTAATTTCACTCGAAGAAAGATAAAGACTAATTAAGAATTGAATGTGGTCGAACATGTAAGACTCATAATAGAAGAGAAAGTAACATTAATGCAGTTGAAAGAGGTGTATGCAATAAATAGCATACAGCATTGTATTTACGAGGGAACCTATCCAGGTGTAACTCTGACTTTGAGTCGAGGCTATGGCCGTTGGATACTTTGTCCCAAAAGAACATAACACGAAAAGGGATACATCCTCGATCTCAACCGTTGCGGAGATATAAGTGTAAAAAGTTAGAAATTAAGCTCCATACTAGACATTACAAAGTCAGATTCCGGGTCAGATTTTTCGGATACGGTCGGGTAAGGAAACTCAACGAATATATATCAAATTAATGTGGGGAGCCCAGCACTTTTTGAATGAAAAATTTGTGTCTCCGGGGCATTCGCAGAGTCCCAGGCGGGATCCAACTCAAAATTTGCGAATTGAACCGGGGATCAAGTAGCATATTGTATGAAAGCTATTGTTAAATAAAAGAAGATAGAACAAATCTTAACTCTCTACGATAACTGTGCAAACGGACAACTGGTGAAAATGTCAATACAACCTAGATCAGAAAATCTATGGCCACTCTTCTAAATCCGTTAAGTTGCGACAATAACAAAACAGAAAAACACGTTTAAAAGTGCAAGGTATTGAAGTATAGCAAATTGATCTTTCACAGAGTCACACAACGGACCTTATCCAAGTATAAGTGTGACTTCGAATGACCAATGGACCATAGAATGACCATGACCATTGTATTTCGTGTCCTAGAAGAGAAAGGATACATTGTCAATTTCAACGGTCGTGAAGGTTGAGAAGATCAAAAGGCAACGGTATATGCTTCGCGAATCGGGACCACAAATTCGCAGATTGCACCGTGAAATTTCTATCTGGGGATTTGCTGAACGAGAAACATGATGGTGAAGACGAAAAGGAGTGACCTTGAAACTGTGAGGTAATTGGAGAGGAGTGGGGTTGGAACAATGGTGCAGAAATAAAATATATCGGAGGATTCTTTTCTAGGGCTATAGGGAATGGTCAAGAATAATATTTCCTTAAACTATAAATTTGGAAATCAGTTTGATAATTGTAAACTCGAGAAAGAAAACGATTACAACGATAACGTTGTATGTTTCATTAGCAATCTGTGCCTATTTACAGAAAGGAATCAGAGGCGAATTATGTGAGCAGTATAATGTATAAAGAAAAGAAAGATATATTGAGATTTTGAGATATTATTTATGTAATCAGTAACAAAAATAAGTGTTGATGTTTCTATAGCAACGACATAAATAATTGTACTTATACGTAGACATATTGACGAGAAAAGAAGTGTGTGTATGAAGGTCCATATATTTTGTTATATGTGCAGAAAAGTTAATAATATATATTTCTCATAGTCAAATAATAAACGTCAGTTAAGAAAGTGGTAAAACACGTTGAGTTATTTTGAAGATTAATTTAACGAACCAAGGACCTTACAAAAATTGGTGCCTCACCACGGGAGTTGTATAAGTGTCGTTTCGAAGATCAGTAAAAACGGCATTTCAACACGTTACAAAATTGCGAAGTGGAAAAATAATTAGGCGAAATATGGACATGAGTACTGAAAGTAATAACATGACTGGTGAACAGAATGTATATCCCAAATCAACTCCGAGTGACAATTTGGCTGACATCCTAAAAGATTTGGGCCAACAGATGAAAAATCAGGCTCAGCAAATGAAAAACCAGTACGAGCAAATCAATGATCAAATGCGACACCAGTCAGAACAGATGAAAAATCAATCTGAACAAATTCAAGAAAAAATGGACCAGAAATTAACCCAGTTAGCGCAGAACTTTGATGAAAAATTAGTGAAATTAAGCCAACGTAATGAAGACAGATGGAAGCATGTGTGTCATCAGCTAAATCAGATCAACCTCCAGGTGACGGAAAAATTCGAGAAATACGAAGAGAAGATAGAAAAGGTGGTACAAAGAAGTACAGAAATAGAAGAATCCATGGATGTTTTAAAATCAACTATCAACGTCCATGATAATCGCATTAAAGTACTGCGAGATGAAGTTAATTTCCTCAAAGAAAAATGTATTCCCGGAACTTCATTTCAGGATACCGAAGGCGCGAGTCATCATATAGCCACAGGTTGGGTACCTGATCACCATCCAAGAATAACATTAGAATTAGAGGGATCATCCAGCGGTGCAGAGAGTAGTGACAGAGAAGAACAAGTGAGACAAATATCCAAGCGCCGACACATCTCCAGTAGAGGTTTGAAGACATCCACAGGTAATCGGTTGCGCTTTAGCGAAGTAAAGTCGCTCACAAAGTTTAGCGGTGTGCCAGGCGATATACCTGCTAGGTCATTTCTCGAAAAATTCCAAGATGAATGCGAGCTCATCGGTGTAAATGAGTCTCAATACTTAAAATTATTACCGCATATCTTGTTGCCACCTTGCCTAACGTGGTTTAAGGCTCTTAGAGGTAGTATTCATTCGTATTCGGATTTTAAAAATGCTCTTTTGTCAAAGTACGAAAACGATTTTATGGAGCAAATAGAGATGCTGTTTTGAAAACGAACCACTACAATCCTAAGTTACACCGTAGTATTACTGAATTTGTAGTGTCGACATATCATGAACTAAGATCATTAAATCCTAACCATCCTGAATCACGTATTATAGCTTCAATTAGGATCTTATTGCCATTTAGACTACAACAGTTGCTAATGTCAGCTCAGTGCATTAATTTCAATCACTTAATTATGCTCACTCAAAGTTATGAGAGTCAATCTGCAATTCAAAATAACAATAAGATGCAGGATAGAGGTCAATGTAATTATGCACGTAATCAAACACAATATGCATCTGTACGTAATGTAGATATACAACCTGCAAATGATTCTAATGTTCGTAGCCTGAATAATAGAATGAATAGTTATAATGGTACCGGAAATCAAACGCAACCTAACTATAGAAATGGAGCTAGGAATTTCAGAAACAACAACAGGAATTTCAGTAGGAATAATAGTTATCGCCGATTCTCACAAAACCAATTTGCGGATGGCAGGAATTTCGTAAATAGGAATCAAAATATTGTAACAAGGCCCAATTGCTCAAGACGTACTATCGATTGTGCTATACAATGTTCCTTAAATGAACCCTTCGAACGTATAACTTGAACTGACAAAAAGGCGTCCGATGGATTTGTATTAAATTGACCTTTGCTTACGTCTATGGTTAATATGTTCTTCAGTCGATTTATTAATAAAATGTGTGTTGAAAGTATAAAGCAAATCATTTACGGAATTTTGACGAAGTTAATTTATGGTAGTTAACTGAAAATATCATCGAATTAATTCCTTATTGTTTTATTGCAATTTCCTTTTATAGCTTTAACTAAGGAAATGTTAATTTGTGTTTCATGATAAGAAATTTATCTAAGAGCTTTATTACAAGAAGCTATTATTGTTTTCGTGTTTTCATTTCATTCGGATTTCATTTGAATATTATGAATATTTAAAAGATCATAATTTTAATGTAAACTTATGAAAGTAATGACAGATATATAAGATAAATGCACCTTATTATATGGAAAGAATAAGAATAATGAATATCGAATCTCTTAATTTCTTAAAATTTATTAATGTATTCAATGAGAACCATCAATGCGTAATGCGTTTATATGTTCCAACTTTGTTGACTTCTGATCCTATCAATATTTAATATTATGAAGATCTTTTGTTTGTGAATAGTGTTAATTGTATATGAAGGAATAGTTAATTTTGTACCCTAGAAGAAAACTACCAGTTAGGTTTAATTTGTGAATAGCCTTACTTATGATAATTGGTAATGCGTCGTTATTAATATTGAGATATATTGACAGACATGAAAATGTGTTATATTATAGTATATTATATATAAATGGAAAAGTAAAATATGTTTATTAAAGGTGATATTATTTATATGAGGGCTATTCGAAAGATAAATGTTTCATGGTATTTAACCCAGGGTTCTTTCCTTCATAGTAAAACTATTATGGAAGTCCCGTTCGAGGCGACATCTACAACGATAACGTAGTATGTTTCATTAGCAATCTGTGCCTATTTACAGAAAGGGATCAGAGGCGAATTATGTGAGCAGTATAATGTATAAAGAAAAGAAAAATATATTGAGATTTTGAGATATTATTTATGTAATCAGTAACAAATAAGTGTTGATGTTTCTATAGCAACGACATAAATAATTGTACTTATACGTAGACATATTGACGAGAAAAGAAGTGTGTGTATGAAGGTCCATATATTTTGTTATATGTGCAGAAAAGTTAATAATATATATTTCTCATAGTCAAATAATAAACGTCAGTTAAGAAAGTGATAAAACACGTTGAGTTATTTTGAAGATTGATTACGAACCAGGTGACCCCTTACACGATAACCAAGTGGGATGGGAGACAAGCCAAAACATAGTGAACGTACCAGAAGGTTGTGTTTCATAGAATATTCGCACACAAAATACGATGTGACAATACAATATTGATTTGCAACAATATGCAATTTATTGGAAGAATGTGTGGATGAAATATAAACAAACCTATGTCCAAAGAAAATAGATATACAACTTCGCATATACGTGTTGGTATATTTACAGAATGTTACTTCAATAAAGAAAATATATATTACGCTAGACAAAATGAAAACAAATATCGTAAAAGTCAATGAAAACAGACCCGTTGCCTTTTGAACTTCTGACCCTCCACGACGGTTGCGATTGACAATGTATCCTTTCTCTCCTAGGACACGAAATACAATGGTCATGGTCATTCTATGGTTTATTGGTCATTCGAAGTCACACTTATACTTGGATAAGATCCGTTGTGTGACTCTGTGAAAGATCAATTTGCTATACTTCAATACCTTGCACTTTTAAAGTGTTTTTCTGTTTTGGTATTGTCACAACTTAACGGATTTAGAAGAGTGGCCATAGATTTTCTAATCTAGGTTGTATTGACATTTTCACCAGCTGCCCGTTTGCACAGTTATCATAGAGAGTTAAGATTTGTTCCATCTTCTTTTATTTAACAATAGCTTTCATACAATATGCTACTTGATCCCCGGTTTAATTTGCAAATTTTGAGTTGGACCCCGCCTGGGACTCTGCGAATGCCCCGGAGACACAATTTTTTCATTCAAAAAGTGCTGGGCTCCCCACATTAATTTGATATATATTCGCTGAGTTTCCTTACCCGACCGTATCCGAAAAATCTGACCCGGAATCTGACTTTGTAATGTCTAGTATGGAGCTTAATTTCTAACTTTTCACACTTATATCTCCGCAACGGTTGAGATCGAGGATGTATCCCTTTTCGTGTTATGTTCTTTTGGGACAAAGTATCCAACGGCCATAGTCTCGACTCGAGGTCAGAGTTACACTTGGATAGGTTCCCTCGTTAGAAGGAATGCGGAAGAAGACCCTGTCGTGTATTTAGACAGACGTTTGAAGACTCAAACTGAATTTTCTTTGCAGATGATATTCCTTTTTGTGGAAAATTAACATGGTCTTAAAATTTTTTGAAGGAGAAGTTATATGAAAGGCGGATGAAGAGAAATTTTACTAGTAACAGAAAACACGATACAAGTAAAATAAAAGATGCACAAAATTAATGTGGATAACTAAGAAAGACAAAATTATTAGCTGAGAACCGTAACGCAATTTAACTTTTCTCAATTTGGCAAGTGTTATAAGTGGAACATCAGTAGGAAATTAACAAAAACGAAGATTATTTATACACGATTACATGTTAACGCATCCCCTTTCTTACGTCTGTTTAGTTATTATATTGATGGGTGTCTCATATAATGACATATCCACAACTGTGGTAACTTCAGATCAAGTGTGAAATTTTGAACCCCAATTTACAATTTCATTCTTTACATTTGCATTGTGAACAAATTAGATTGTATTAAACAATGGTGCAATTAGAAAACTAAATATAGGCCTCAGTATCCGAAAGTAATGTCATGTATAAAGTTATTACACTTCAAGGTACTTCTATTTCTATCTGCTTTATAGAAATATAAAGTTATAGTTAGATTTTTCTTTTAGTAAAACCAAAATGAATTACTAGCAAGTGAACTGTCACAACATCATTGCAAAATTCGTAAATAAAATTAAAAGAAAAACACCAAAAAGTTTTCTATGTAACTTTGTTGTTGGTACAAAAGTACTATTGATGAAACTAGTCAATATTTCTAAGATTGTCTTGGTACTTGTTAAGTTTGTCATTTAAGCCTGTGACATAAGTTGTTTGAAGACACGGGGTGGACAAACACCGTGTGCGTGGGTTTTTTGGGGGGTTCTCCCAATTCCTCCTACTTTCGTCATTTCACTATTATCCTCCATCTCATCATCAATAATCACCGTCTCTCTAAGCCTCGTTACGTAGTCATGGAACACTAAACTTCACCCTGCGCAAAAATGAAGGCATGGGTATCATATCGACAATACAAATTATTTAACGAAGTGTTTTCCTCGTAAGTATTATAGTAAGAGTCAAACAGATTAACTTCATATTATTATTTCATTTTTGTAAGTGATGAGTACCATAGTCTTCAAAGCCTGTTCATAATATCATAAAGTTCTAACATTTGAAAAAGTTAACTAAGTGTTGTCTGTACTTACGATGGAAGCTCCTCTGAAGTCTAACAAAAAAAATCTGCTAACACGTTAAATTTTGTTTTGATATCGCACACAACAACATTATTGTCAAATTATGTGATAGACACCTTAGGGAAAAAAAGACGTACTCAATATCACACGTTCACATGCTCCATCACATCACTTTTTTTTCGTTAATACAACACGCGCAGAATAATTTCCATCAATATGTGACACATATCATTGAGGGTCTGATAAAGAACTTAAGACGCAAATGTGTGTGCTTTCTTTAGTGTTCTGTTTAGACTAACATTTTTACACTGTGTGTCGCTTGTATCCTTGTCTCTTCCATGGCATATGTGTGTTCTTTTTTGTTTGTATATATACACACAATGTCTAAGGCAGACTTTTGTGCAGATTCAACAGTGTCTGTTACAGCATTTGAAAAGCTTATAATTATTACCAGGAAAAATCTAAGTTATCAACAATGTCACTGGCACCTGTAGTGTATCCTTGATTTTTTTTTAAACATCACACTCATTGAATAATAATTGCTCACCGCACTTTTTAATGAAGCAGGAAGTATGAAAGAGCTCGTACCGTAACTCTTGATGCAAAAGAATATCGGTGAGCAAGCAATGAAAACAATGGCTATTTGTACAGGAAATAAAGGTTAATGAACTCAACAAGGATCTTTGGTGGGAAAACGAGTTCAGTCCGATTGATTTGTTTTAACAGTTACTAAAAATAAATTAATTTTCATTCGTCATATGTCATCAAGATCTCTTTCTTTAAATTAAGAAACCCTTTCTTGCTGGTCTAGAGACTAGGAAGTGCATTTTTGGTCCAGAAGATTCCGAGTTTGATTTCCAGTGGAAAAGCATTAAACGCATTCCAGTAATTTGGATGCCACCTTAAATTGAAGTCCACGTCTTATATAACCCCAGTGCTGAAAACCTAGGTATTTCAACAATACCTAGGGCGTAATACCTAGGTATTTCAACAATCAATTTAGCGGTTAGCATACGCGCCTTTTCACCAAATATCCACTTTGTCTTCATCAGACACTCTTCACACATGAAGCAAAGTGGATAGTTGACGAAACTATTACACATAAATATTTTTACAATATATGTAATAATCATTGCATATGTTACATTGAGTAAAGAAATGTAAATAGCATTTTTTTAATCTCCTATACGAATACGCAAAATTTTATATTTCACAACATAGCATGATTTACCTTTGTATAATTATACAGTAGTATATATTTAAATTTCAATTACAGTATTTATCCAGACTGTAGTATTATGATTAATTACAAACTGTTATTGGATTAAGCAGCTTCCGTTTGAAGTTTAAAACATATTTCTTTCTTTTTTTTCTCGTTTAATCTCTCGGAATAAATCACAATAAATCAATTTCCCTTTCCAATTTCCCAATGAGAATCTCATAAAAATATACACAGTGAATATCTTTTGTCAATAATCGGTCACGAACATGATGTATCTTGTTTTTATCAGGCTGAATATATGTAATTAATTAGTACCCAGCGGAATTTTAACACTCGTCCACATGAAATTTCAATATTTTCTGTTTCATCTATGATTTTTGCTGTTAAATACACACAATATTATATACAAATTATCTTCTGAACTTGCTGCTGCTTTTTTCCTTTCCATAAATAGAAGATAAATGAGGATTCATATATGTATGTGATATTACAATAGCTAAACCAAGATCTCCACCTTCCTCTTTTTTCAATAATGTCAGTATATCGCGGCTTTTACTTAGATTTCATTTATTCTCTACGGTGTTGGCTAGACCAAAACCAACAAAACTTTTTAATTAGTTTTTCGTTTTTATGAAAGTGATGTCGGTATTTTGTGTCTTTTAACAGAGTATGTAATTATTCGTTATACATTAAATGCATTGAGGCAAAATTGACATTTCACAACAAACCGTTTTTATGTAAAATGATGCATGCTAAAATCTGCAACAGAATGAAATAGGGTCATTTGCCCAAGTGTCTATTTCCTCAAGTCTCTAAATCAGAGTCATTTCCTACAGTGGTTATCTTTTTTCTTAATCTGATGATCATCAACCGAAACAGAGGGGACACCTGCTACATTCTTAGCAAATACCAGAAAGGGGATGGGTGGTTTCCCTGCAGGCTATTATGAAATATCTGCGATAGACAGGGATGCAGAGTGTCACATAAAATTGTGTTGCTTTTAAAAATATGGTAAACTAAGCATAGTTGAAACTAGTTGAACTGAAGAAGAAGCATAAACTAAGACTACAATATAAAATGTTTGTATTACAATAAATTCACTGAACTTTTCTTTAAAAACAAATCACAATCTAAAAGTACTGACTAAATTATCTCAACGTGAAAACGAAGCAAAAACAAGAAGTTATATTGATTAAATATTATCGAATTTCTATTGACGCCGTTATTTTATTTTTTAGCCTAACGTCTTATGATTATGCACCGAGGCTAAAGGACACAAGCATGAGACGGATCACAATACTGGAATAAAGGAAGTTGGAGAAAACGGTAGGATCCGAGAAAACCAACGCACACGGTGTTCACAACAAAGCCTACTTTGCTCGGGCTGGAATTGAACCAGGGACCCCACGAACCAGAGGGTTGACGCCGTTAGAACCAAGTTTTCAAATATATGCTGAATAAGTCAGTTTTATTATTATTATTATTATTATTATTATTATTATTATTATTATTATTATTATTATTGTTGTTGTTGTTGTTGTTGTTGTTGTTGTTGTTGTTGTTTCGAAAGAGATGTTCAATTTTAATTTAAAGTTACGTTCTTTGGTCAAATGTTTTGTTATTATCTTACGTACTAGGCATAACTCTTACTAGTAGTTCTATCAAAATTTCCGTCAATCTTAATTAAGAAGAAAAGACAATATTAAAATAGTATCTGGTACATAGTTTGTGCTGTACTTACTAATCGTAAGATTCCGAGTTCAAATCCCAAGTCCCTACATCCTGGTCAGGCCATCCAGGCAAGCGTGGATCCAAGGAAGCGGGGGATCGGGCGACTTGGATTGAATTTTAATTACTACTTAAATAGAGTGGATTTCAGACTACTTAAAGTTTGGAAAAGTGACAATCTTAATGTGTGGAGGAGGGTTAATTTATAGGCATTACGTTACATCGCTTCCAAATGTTTAGAAAATTTTTAACAGGCTACAGCATATACTTATCCAAATAAAGGGATATTTTAACCAAACCGTGAAGGAATTGTAGAGACGATTATTTCAAGCACCACACCATAACTGCATTGGACAGGAGATTTGGATTAGATCCCCGATTGTATTTTATACATTCCCAATGTTTTCCAGAGTGGGATTTGTATTGCATAGTGTACCTCAAGAACTTTTGAAAGGGGGAGATAAGACAAAATTCCAAATATTTTATTATTTATAAATAAAGAAGGAAAATCACATTTACTTATTTTAGTTAAATAAACAAATAATGGGGAGAGGGAATATCGGGATTTGGTATTTGGGACCTGAATATCAGGGAGTGGAGAAAACGTATGAAGAGTAGGCGAGAAGAACGATGAAAATCAATTTTCAATTTAAAACAGTTAAAAAAAAAAACGGTATCTCAGAAATGTGAAAATATGATTTTCATCGTTCGTCCCACGTACTCTTCATATTTATGTGCAGAGGGGGAGTGTTAGGATGAGAAGTGAACATGCGATCTACGAAACACAATAGGAAGATATTATTATTATCACAGTTATTACATATCCCCTCCCATCGAATATTTCTACCAAAGCCTGTGTAGTATATAGGTCTATAATCAAATTTAACTTCTCTCAATTGCGCTCAAAGGCTATAGGAGGCATTGATGAATGAAAGAATGAAAGAAACATGCCATAATTAGAATTTATATATACAAAATATGGTACATTTGAAAATAATGGGGTATTACGCGAAAATTTCTATAAACTTATTTAGCAAATAGTCCGAAGAGAAAACGTTATTTAAAGCAAAATTCAGTTTTTTATAAACTATAAAAGTATCTATAGTACATAAAAGACACATAAATTAACCAATTCTGGTAAGGTGCACTGCTGGGACATAAGCGATACAGTTGAGTTGGATCAGACCCACTGCTGCTTCAAATGGAAAAAGTTGTTGAAACGACGAGTTTGAAGCAGAGCGTTAGGGATGCGCACGAGACTAGATTTCTGGCTGTCTCATCTCGAAAATGTGCTGTAAAAGTGATGTCTCGACTCGAAAAATGTATATTTTTCTATTGGAAGAGCCGTGTCTCGACTCGAATTTTGTCAGGAAAATCCTGTTTCGACTCGTCTCGTGCGCATCCCTACAGAGCGTTTCTATTTTAGTAATTTAGGTTTCATATAATAAACTCTGCTTCACTTATTACTCTGAAAAATTAAAAAGAAAAAGAAAGAAGGAACTTCGAAAGATTCATAAAAGTAACGTATAATTCGAGGGTAGTTCAACACTAATATAACGCCAACATGTCTGAATAAAACGCCGACATGTACAATCTCGAAGATTACTAACCTAATAGTTGGATTAAGTAGTTGAGAGTATTACACTTGCAATACACAAGCTTCAAAAAAAAAAAAAAAAAAGTTTGGTGCTGGTGTGTCCAAACAAGTAATTGAGTATATTCTTCATTTACTCCTCCGATCTACAATCAATTGCTGGAATATCTTGCTCTAGTCAAGTTTTCTCCTGGTGGTACACCTTCAATACGTGTCGTCTGCTCGAACTTGCTCTTATAGGTAAAAACTGAGGAATGGGTGACTGGTGTGAAATAAATCTTCTGTATACGAAATATAGATACAAAGCCAGTGCGTTTTCATCATACGATGCACAAAAGAAAACTACTCTTGAAAGAAACAGACACAAGCCTACTCTATCATTTGTAACTTCATATCTACCTAACCTACAGAGATGTATTATATATCAAACGAAATGAAATTTTACTTCCAAAATATTTTGTTATAACTTTCAAGACCCTAGAATTGAACGTAAAGTAAGAAATCAAGGAAAGCATCATTCTTCTATAGACGAAGGCGGCCAAATTAGGTATGGCAGCCATATTTCGTGAAGTTTAAAGCGCACTTCCAAGATATGCCTATAGTTGATGGAAAGAAGCTGCCCTGCAAGTTTAATTAAGTTACTAATTATTTTTTTCCGAGTTCAGACCCCTACATACTGGACTAAAAAGTTTGCACTTAATTAAATTTCTCAAATATATATCAACCCACAGACCAAACTGCTCAAACTATAAACTTGAAATTTGGACAATATGTAATATTTATGATATAGGGTACTACTAAAAAAGAATTTTTGGAAATTCGACGGGGAAGGGGGAGAAATAGGGATGGAAATTAATTTAATAAGATGGCCAAATCTCCGAATTCCTTAAAGTTACAGATTTGAAATTTGGTATTGAGATTTCTCATTTAAAATAATGTGATAGTTTTTTTCAGCGTTTTCTGATATTTTACTAAAAGGGTAAAAAAAAAAAAAAAAAAATGGAAAAAGAAAAAGAAGTGGGGATGTGCAATTATTATATATGGATATTTCGAATCTCTTAAGGTTAGAAACCTCTGATATTTTAGTAAAAAGAGGAAGAAAAATGGTGGGGGAAAAGGTAGGGAATGCAATTATTAGGCCTACAATAAGATGTCACTCTATACGTATTTTTTACATCTGGCTTAGAAGGAAAGAAAAAAGGCGAGAATTACAATTACAATAAGATGTTCATATTTTTGGATCCCTGAAGATTAGAGGCATGAAACTTGGTATTTGAACTGAAATTCGGTACTCTATAGGTTCATGGGATGTAAACCCGTAGGCCGATCGAACGCAGGTTTGGGGGCAAAGTCCCCTGGTACTTGAAATTATCAGTGTATTTCGGCATTTAGGACGGTTAGAGAAATGAAAGTTAGTATTTGAACTGAAATTCGGTGTGCTTGTACGTTTATGAGGTGCGAGACAGTAGGCTGAACAAATGCAAGAGTCTGAGGGCGAAACACCTAGCTAGTCGAAGTATTACTATTATTAGGATTACGTTGTGGTACTTATAACATTACAAATGTTAGTACATACGTCCGTTATTCCACACGATAACTTTTGAACAAATGCGAATTTTTAAATTCTGTTTTTGCAATAGATAGATAGAGTGATTATCTCGAGGGAGTTCGTTGATGGAGGTGATTTGCCTACCGGAAGTAGTAGAAATGAGACATTTCCGGTTTCCACATTTATCATTGTAGAGGAAAAACGGAAATAGACAGAAATAAACGGTTTTCGGAAATCAATTACAAATTTCAAGGACAACTTCATCTTCATCCTTAACACCCTAGTGAAACCGCAAGTTGTACAAATAAGGCACATCTTGTTTTAACGTTGATCACTATATAACAAAAACAGTAATATATAGCGAAAACCTGTTTTCGTAATCGATAAAACGTTTCAAAGACAACATTAATCTTCATCCGTAACATTCTAGAATAACCGGAGGTAGAAATTACTCTCTTCCAGTTATAATGTTGATCACTATAAATTAAAAATGGTAATAGATAGCGAGAAGCAATTTTCTTTAATCAATTAAGTGTCCCAAGAATAGCCTATATTCCATTTCAACACTAATCTTTCTACTCAAACAGGAATTGAAAACAACATACTACAACTTCCATATTCAATATTAAATGATAAAATATTACGTAATCCTCTTTACGGATTATAATAATACATTCATATCTAGGGATCCCGAAAGTTAGAAACATGAAACTTGATGTTTGAACTGAAAATCGGTATGCTTGCAGGGGTATGAGGTGTGAGGCCGTAGGCTGAGGAAACACGGCAATTTTTGGGCAAAGTCCCCAGACAACCGAAGGTTAGATATTAAATACATATTTTTATCGTATTCTGATTATGCATGCAGTAGCAGAAGTTTCCGTTTTCCTTACAGGAAGATAAGGTGTAATAAATATAATATCGGAAATTTAAATTGTCACACTCGGCACTTTATGTATAAATAAAAGGAATTTTCAATATAATAAATATAACCTTCTTTTTGCTCTTGAAATATGTGTTCCCCTATTTTTAATTAAAAATCTATGTACTGAATTCCACATCTCCAACTAAAGTTAATCTTCACATTCGACAGTCTCTGAAGAAAGGAAGAGAAGTTTGAATATTATAGAAATGTCTCCGTTAGAAGCGGCATTTTTGAAAGCGCTAAAAATACGTATTCTCTTGTTATAAAGAAGAGTTTATATGCTGAGTTTCATCTCTCTAATTTCAAAAACTTTAAAAACCTCTTTATTTTCCTTGGAATACATGCTCCAAAAATCCTTTCTTATCTCTTGCCTCCGTAATAAAAGGGATAGGCCGTAGGCCGGGAGTGCACAAATAAAGGCCTCTGTGCGATCATGACATAAATAAGAAACCTCGAGTGCACAAAATATGATGCAATGATACTCCATTGTATAAAACAGTTTTTGGCAATAGTGTTTTTTTTTTTTTCAAAATCACCATCCTCCACCGTCGAAACAAATAGTGCATTATCACTGGGCACAAGATTAGTTAATTTATTTCGCGCTGGAGAAGAAAACAGAATTTGGAGATAGGTCAACATATTACGTGTCACGTCTTTATACTTTCATATTGTCAGCATATTCTTTAAAAAAGTAAACTGCTGTTCTCTATTAACATATGGTATCATTTTCAAAGTAAACAGCAAGAATAATTGTGCATAAAAGAAATTCAAGAATCCTATTTTAAATTGTCTAAAACTGGTACACAAACAAACTTAAATCTTCCCCTTCACGAAAGTTACACATTTAGCGGTACTCATACTGTTGTGCTAGCTGGTAATGTTCACTTTCTTCTTTTTTATAGGTGCTAACTAAAAATGGGTAAATGTCAATTAAAGACATATCGTGGATATAAAATTTACTATATAATAATATTACGTATATGTTATACTTCTTGCTATTTATCTTTTCATTCAAAACATATTCCCGTATTTTTCACAAATCAAAATGTGGCAATTAATCGTGTAATCGTGTTATAATAAAGTCTATTATATTTCTTGATATTTGCCTCTGTATGTAACAGGAACAATCTCTTATATAGCCCTAATTTGTAAAACAAATCTAAACATGACAACGCAATATCGAATATTGTGCGCTCGAGATACCATAAGCACTTTATTTCATTTCTTTGTGCGCTAGTGGAGTACACCCGAGGAATATTCTGTCAAAAATTTCACGTTTATTTTTGCCTAAAGAAGCATGATCTAGGCGATGATGAGCGAATCACTTCCATTCTTTTATATAATAGTACTATATAGATTATGGAATTAGTGTTACCCAACATAATGTCGAGAGAGAATTTTGGAGGTGACACCGAACTCTTTCAAAAACTCATTTTTAAAGACAACACTTTCAAGCCTCCTTTTCAAGACGAAACAGCCTTAAATCTCTTCTCTTGGCTAATACTATTCTTAATCGTTTTTATACTCTACGCATAAAACATTTTGTTTCAAACAATGGAACATTTAATATAATTTCCTTCAATACAGCTCATTTGAATTATACTGTGCATAACCTGAGAAATTAATGTTATTTATTTAAGAATTCGTACATACTGTGTATCGTCTGTAATTAATTATTCTCTTTTTCTTAAGTCTTTTAAGCAATAAAAGAAATCCAGTTTGTACCTTGAATTGCTCAGGTACAGTGTTTTGCCTTCGTAATATGGAAAGTATGATATCTAACTTGTGGCAACCCTGCATATATTTTATCATATATGAGAATCTCAACCTCCCGTTTTGGGCATTAGCAAAGATTTTCGCGCCTGTGATGGATTTCCACTTCATGATCAATAGCCAGATAAGACACTTGAGGAAATGTCCCACATTTTAATGGTTGGGCAAAACACACTTGAGCATCTGACCTGATACCAACAGAATACGGTTGGATAAAAGCTTAGTAACCAAACAACGAAAGACACATAGTTCGTGTTATCGCTTCAGAATCAGATGGTTCCGCCTTCGAATCAATTTCCCCAGAAAAATTCCTGGATAGTATCTTTAATCATAAGCAACCATCGACTCCTTTTTTTCCCTCTGGGCTGCGGTAGAGCGTTCCCCTCTGGTGCATGGGGTCAATGGTTCGATTCCATCTCGCGTTAAGTGAACTTTGTGATGGATAAACACCGCGTGCGAGGGTTTCCTTGGTGTTATCCCGTTTCTTTCCATTTTCTTCATTCCATCATTTCATTCATTCTTATCATCCTTGTCTCCTTTAACCTAACCGGCATAACCGTGGACGTAAAACTTAAAAGATTTCATTTCATTCATATTTTTACTTTTCCCCCTGTTATTGCTTTAAATACAAGCGTTGGAATTTTAAAGGCGCTAATACTGCAAAATCACGCTTAATGAAATGGATACAATCTCTCTTATATCACTCGTTAGTTCAATACATAGGGACTCATTACATACCGGTTTACGTGAAAGCAATGCAAAATTTGTATTTTAGTTTGCGATAGTCGTTATACCAGTTATAGTTACTTTTGTATTATATGTATTGCTTTGGGACCCGTAAATTTTGCAAAGACCGTTATGGAAATAGGTCTCTAACCTACCTCACAGTAACTGGAATCTTCTTTCCAGCGTCATTCCTTCTGTACCGTAACAGAAAAAATATAGTCCTCTGTAAGCTCGCGGCCTAAAATTGCACAACTGCAACGTAAAGATTGAATGTTCGCTCAACTGTATTACCGATCATTTCTGAAACAGGAATTCACCTATACCTATCTGATGGGGGATCGTGTCCGGACGCTCGAAAACTTCGTATCATTTTACAAATAATACAATTGTATTTTGTCTGCATTATAGGTTCATTCGCGGAGACAACACTCGATCCAAATCCTCTTTAATCTTTCAGGTTTGGACCTCCCAACAAAAACTTCTGGTTGAGCGCTTGTTTTGAAACATGATCAGCGATCACTTTTACGATATTTTCTGCACTATCGTTCTACCACTCTCCAGAATAATACTCAGTTCCAAGTAGATCAACCTTTGACTGATTAATTTGCTCTAGTGGACCAAAACAGTTCTCTATCATCCACTATACTCTCCGAAGTTAAGCCTTTATAACTGTAATTTCATTCGTAAGATTGAGGAAGCACTTCGTGTCTTTTTTTTTTCTTTTTAATCCCAAACAGGTGGTTTCTGAAATGTTCTAGAGATTCTGCAATCAAAAAATTACTCTCTGAAATTATGACCTCCATACATCTAGCAAACAGTTTGCACACAAAGCTGGAGGCAACATCAAGAAGAGACAATAACTCTTATATTAATCTATCCTTTCTCAATCACTTGTAAACAAAAATATTTCACTGTTAAATTTTCAATCCGCAAATTAATGATTATGATGCTACTTTGCTGGTTGGTTGATTGAATTTGAGTTCTAGTTTCTTGAATTGAACCTGGAACTTGATGCTGTAGGATAATTACGCCACCTATCCTAATAATAAACAAGAAACCTTAGTCTGTGAGTTATGGTAATCTTAATAATAAACAATCACATTAATAGATTTCGTCCTGTGGGGTATTAGACTATGATCGTAATTTGCCAATTTAAAAAATCATTGACGATTTAATTGCAATTTAGAAGTTGTTTTCATTAATTATTATATTCAAGGTTTTTTTCTTTATATACATAATTATTTAATAACAAAAGTATCTACAAACATTAATCTGCAAAGTTTCCAGTATATTTGTCAATATTCTAATTTAGAACGTTATATGAATATTACTTTTATTAATTATCACTTATTATTTGATGAGGATTGTAGCTATTTATGTAACAAAATATACTGTCCAAAATTGGAAACTTTCGAAGTGAATGCCACAAGGAACGGTCCTAGGGCCAATTACATTTTAAATATTATAAATATATGAAAATATATGAGAATGGTTGATTCTTCGTCTAGTAGCAATTGCGAGAGTTTGGTGAGAGGAGAGTGATTACAAAAGGAAAATTTCGTCCACAGCTTTTCCCGGAGGGAGAGTTCCTAGCATCGCTGCTACGTTCCCTCTTTGCACAGCCATACTTATTCTTTGTATAAGATAGGATGAGGCTCGGGTGTCTCCTGTGTTAATAGTTATGCGGTGCCCAACTTCATTAATGAAGTTTAGACCTTCCTGACCCCAGGACCCACAAGTTTCAATGGCTATGGTGACGAAGTGGTATTTGTCCAAGAGGTTGTTATATATACATTTAAAAAAAATAAATTAGAAATTGTATAACTTCAATTTCCTTATTTCAAAATAGAACAAGGGCTGTAAGCACATTTTGGTTTGAACATCAGTGTGGTATAGAGTTTGCGGTGGCTGGGTAGGGAAACTCAAGACAAAATATTAAAAGAAAAGAAAGACGATAAACGTAACCAATTAGAGCTCTAAATTAAACAGGATTTCAACCTATAATATACAGTGGTCCGAAGGCTCGGGCGAAACAACTAGTTAAGAGGCTCAATCACGGCGAAATTAAAATATCGCTAATTTTACAGTAAAATTATGTGATATCTTCAAATAGATAAAAGATAATCGAAAATGGAACAACAGCTTCCTAGACAATATTATTTTACATTATCACGACTCACTTATCTGCTTTCGATTTCTAGCCACTTAGAAAATCGGCATTTATTTTCGCATTTATAAATGACTACAAACGGAAAGCTACTAGGCGACTCGTGATAACGGTACCTCATGCAAAATAATTGAGCCTTATGCAGAGTTGTTCTGACCCGTGATTAGTGTCATACTAGAGTTCGACTAACATAGGTTTTCTGCAGTAGTCAGGCTTTTAGTATGATGCTAATCATTCGTCAAAACGACTCTGTGTAAGGCGGATATTGTCTAGCGCGCTCTTGTTCCAAGTTCCTTCCTATTCTGCCTAATGACCCTCTAGCACTTTCTAACACATTTTTTCTCAAAACTGATATTTAAATTTGAGGGAAATTTATTAGTACCTATTTTCCCTTTAATTTCAAATTTCATTCGAGAACCTTTTAAATTAAATTCTCTAAAAAATAAATATATTTATATACTGTAATTCATTATGGAAAAATAAGCCATACAATCATGTTCAAAAAATTTACCTCCCGTAAGTTCTATCTTTAGCATAAACCTTCCGTAGAAAATCATCCTCCAAACTGTACGTTGTAACATACGTTTTGCAGTAAAAACAATCCTAATGAGTCGTACTCTATGGCGCAGTACCTATAGTGTGCTATGAGTGTAAGATCAAAAATCTAGACTTTTCTTTCTTTCAAATGTTACTGTATTCTAGTATACCGATTTATTTTCGGTAAGATTTTTTCTCATGGCTTATTCTTCTCATTTCATTCATTTTATGATCATTAAGTAGAAAACTATAGGATAATAAAGCTTTTCTTTATATATGACTCTACTAACAAGAAGGTATATTCTATTTGAAATTGAAGCTAAATTTTCATGCACTTTATTAGTGGAAAGGCATTTAAAAAGTAATACTTAATCATATTTATAAAACAGCTTTGATTAATACTGGTAATATGGTAAAAAAATATTTAATTTACGCAGTTTTTGGCAGTTAGTAAGGACAACTGAATCTAAGGCCTGTAATGTCTCCTTATTTGAAATAAGCAACTTAGGTTTCAATGTGGGAAAATGGTTTACAATGAAGAATTAGTTGACATATAGTTTCGGGCAATCAGAAGCAAGTATTTGTTGCCGTTTAGAGCTACTTCAACGAGTAAACTATCATCGAATTCTTGCTTGTAATAGGCCAGATATTCCTCCACATTTTAAATTAGAACTGTTCTACCAATTACGTAGAATTCTCTAATGGCTTTCCGCTAAGACATGAACATTATATTTACTCTGAATTTCAAATAAAATTTACTATTTTTGGTGTTAATAACGTAAGATAAATATTTATATCCCATTGAAAGTACTGCATCATAATGTATTACTCCTTAGAATTGCTTTTACTTGAAAGCTAATGTTACAGCGAACAGTTTAGCGAGTTGTTTTCCTCTAAGCTTAAACCTCTATATCTATATTATGGTATGTCGAGACAAATGCATTTCTTCAAGTTCGATGTTTTAATACTCCTTGAAAAATAACCTTCAACAAAATGTCATCCTTATTACAGAAAAAAAGTACATTCAACTTGTGTAATTCAGAATTAATCGAATGGAATTGAATCGAACCTAACACTTCAACATGGTTGCAAATACATGTAATGCGTTTATCTAAAGAACTTTTGGACACAACCATCAACAGAAGCATCTAACGCACTTGAACAGGGATTTTCTCTGTGGCCGCAAATTACGCTTAACCGTATACTAAGAAAGGCGCGTCAGCGGTAAACGAAAAAAAAAATGGCAAAGGAATTGAGAATGCTCGAAAAGCATTGCCGAAACGAACTTAAAAATAGTTACTTTTTTTTTTCGAAATTTATATGAAATAGTATATTAAATTTTTCTGATTAAATTCAATTCATAATACACTTGCTTATTTGGAACCTGTGTATTAGGATATCTATTGAATTAGCTGGTTTGGCCAGTGGCCACCGGTTACTATTTGGCACCAAAATGTTCAACATCCTCTTAGGTAGTGATCAACACCAATATCATTTCTATATAACTTATGGTTCCCTAGCTATGACTCCTAAAATCTCCCCAAATTGAAACTTTTCTTGGCCAATATCTCGGGAACGGTAAGAGTGACGCGAAAAATTCCGTGCTCCATCGAATGGAGGGCTCAAAATTGAAAAATTCACAAATGACAGACACACATACATAAGCATAGAGATTTCAGTAACGACCTTTTTAAGTTCGTTGAAAATGGCAAACGGCAAATAGAGACTGTAGACGTTGAACATAGATTTCTAATACTGAAATAGACCCTGAAGAAAGTATGTTACCCTTCACGTAGTCATGTTAATCATACTCAACAATTTGGAGTGGGATACGGTTGTTTCGGTATAGTACGTTTCGATCTAGTGACGTTTAGGTATGAGACTGGTTCAGTGTAAAGTTCCCAATTTTTACATCGAAATGTTCAGTCTTTCTAATGAAAGTTTTTTCAGTAGTAAGAAATAAACGTAACGCAAGTTATTCATAAGGAAAAAAATCATGAGAAAATAAAAAAATAATAAAATTAAAAATAAAAATATGCCATGAAATGTTACTAATCTTTGTGATTTCTTTTACTCATATTATTATTTATTATTACACATATGAATTAGAAGCACATGGTTAATGCTTTCTTAATGTTGATACCAACAGAAGCTGGAAATTTTACTAGAAAGTTAATACAAGTATCCTTATGTATAACATGTAGACCTATTAATTGAAGTGTCAATTCAGAAGCAAGACTTAGTTGACGTTTGGGAGGGAAGAACGGCGGAATCCAAAGTACTTGCATCGGGAATTCGAGGTGAATGTAGATGGTTCGCACCTCTCATTATGGAAGTTTTTTAATGCTCTTCTAACAAGGGAAGCTATCCAACTCCTTGACAAGTATCGCATTGAAACGTGCACAAGTGGAAGCACATGTTGAAAAATGAAAACATGCTTACTCTGACGATTCGCAACGTCATCGAACAGGAAATATAATGATTTTCCCCCATAGCCCCTGCAAGTTATGTACTCTGGTTACACATGTCTTGGATGTGATATGAATCTGGTACACTTGGAACTTGTTTTCGCACGAAGACAAATGTTGTAAACACAAGATGATAACAGTTGATGGTGATTGTGATCTCTGGTACGTTATTAATGGGAATCGATGTCAAATGGAACACAATACACAATCGTAACTTCCAAGCGAACACGTTTACCCGGTGGATAAGACGGACACGCTGAAACCACAATGCAAAATTGGCTTTCTATTATTATTATTATTATTATTATTATTATTATTATTATTATTATTATTATTATTATTATTATTATTATTATTATTGTTATTATTATTATTATTATTATTATTATTATTATTATTATTGTTGTATGATTAGTATTATTAATATTAGTAGTATGACGAGTAATAATAATAATAATAATGAGAAGAGGAAGAAGACAACAAAGGTATTCTTGGGCCTGTTCAGTAACGAAAGACTTCGGCCCGTCTTGATTGTCTTCTAGCACTGCTATGATGGGTGTAACATCTACAAACAATCATACCCCAGCCGGTACCTCGAAATCACTGGCTTGACTCCTTAACCAACACGATCACCAAGACGAAGACGAAGACAATAATAATAATAATAATACCTTTGTTGTCTTCTTCCTCTTCTCATTATTATTATTATTATTATTATTATTATTATTATTATTATTATTATTATTATTATTATTATTATTACTCATCATACTACTAATATTAATAATACTAATCATACAACAACTAAAATAATAATAATAATAACAATAATATAAATAATAATAATAATAATAATAATAATAATAATAATAATAATAATAATAATAATAATAATAATAGAAGGCCAATTTTGCGTTGTTGTTTCAGCATGTCCGTTTTATCCACCGGGTAAACGTGTTCGTTTGGAAGTTACGGTCGTGTATTGTGTTCCATTCGACATCGATTCGCATTAATAACGTACCAGAGATCACAGTCACCATCGTCTGTTATCGTCTTGATTTTGCAACATTTGCCTTCGTGCGAAAACAAGTTCCAAGTGTACCAGATTCATATCCTATCCAAGATATGTATGACCAGAATACATAACGTGCAGGGGCTATGGGGGAAAAAGTCATTATATTTCTTGTTCAATTACGGTGCGAATCGTCGGAAGTAGCATGTTTTCATTTTTCAACATGTGTTTTCACTTGTGCACGTTTCAATGCGATACTCGTCGAGGAGTTGGATAGCTTCCCTTGTAAGAGAGAAATCTTTAGGTGCGATTCAAGTGAAACAAATTACTGGCGTACATGAAGTCAGAAGAAAAAAAAACCGTCGGCATTACAAAGAGGCTGAGTAACATTTGTATATACAAATACAAAATTAATAATATAATTACTTTGTTAAAGAAAGTTGCATACAATTTTGAATTCTAAATTTGGTGATTCTAAGGAAACTGAAGTTGTTCAGATTTTCTTTAGCAGAATTCCTATGAAGCAGGCACATACATATAAATTTATTTTGGGATTGTCCAAATTCAATATGAAGATAAATTATATTAAAATTTGTAAAATCGTCCCTAAAATTAGCCTAAAGTTACACAAAAGTCAGGATTTCGGTGCACACCCAGGACCTTCCCTCTCCTGTAATTCAGTCTATAAGTAGATTTTTGAGGGATGTTGTGCAATAGTTGTGCAATAGACCGATTTGTTGACGCTGAATACTTTGAAATAAATTTGAGTATTATTGTTCATATTATTATTACTATTTTGTTGTAAGTTGAATATACGCGTATTATCATGAACACATCTCATTCTACCATGAATCCACTCCAATATAATTCTATAATTGCCTCAATAATATTTTAACAGTTTACGCTATGGCACGGTAATTACACTACGTCCCTTCGAGTATAAGATCAGAGAATTGAAATTAGTTTTTCTTTTTAAATCAAGTTTTATTTTCTATTTTCTATGTGAACTAATTCTCCCTTTTTCTTCATTACGAGTATATGATTAATGCTCTCAAATATTTTTGCATCGAAACATCCCTTACAGCCAAACGTTCTCCCACCGAAACGTCCTAGACTCATTTGGAGTATGTTGTAATAGAATCGATATGTATAAGCAAAATAAAATCAACATACTGTATATCGCTAGACTTACAACACACAACATATGCATGAACGAACATATATTCATTCAAGCCAAAAGTTATCCCATGGGGACGCGACTCAATGTGTTACTAATGAAGAAAGAAGAATGATATATTTCAACTTTGAGTAACTTGACAAATAGATATTCAAAAGCTGTTAAGAAAACAAACTTATATCAAAGAAAAAAAAATACAAAAAATTCTAAAAATACCATTTCTACAAGTATGTAATGATTTGTTTACATTCTCCAATTTTGGCCAATCACAAACAAACATTTGTTTACACCTTTCAGATGGACAATTCTTTTACCATTGAGCAGTATATTTTCTTCTTGATGGTAAAATACTATATATGGTAACACTTAAATTCCACGTAACTGAAGAGATAGCACCTTACTGTGCCTATAGTAATAATTGTTATTTAGGTACGGACAGAGTTCGGTAAACTAACCATACAGTAAAAGAATGGTTGTCAGTAATTGCTTATGCAGCCTAATCTGTTAGGCCCTATTGTTCCAATTTATATATTTATGTTACTATTATTCTTAATCCAATTTCTGCACAAGGAAATGTTGACTGAATTACTTTAATATCAAAAGTCACTTGTTTTTTAAATATAATTTTTTAAAATTTATTTTGGTGTGATGTAGGTATTGACGCCTTAACCTGGCATCCAACAAAGAACAAGAAATCTCTTCCAAAACAGAATGTTTCCAATCTTAAGATTATAGAAAACAAACTTGCAGATGGTGACATCCGTGGAGCAGTCCGTCTACTAATGTCAGATGATACTGTTGCAAGCACAGACATTTCTGTGTCTGAGACGCTATTGGAGAAGCATCCAGCCCACCCTGGTGAATTTATTTTACCGAATCTTCCTGATGACCCAAAGAGCTGTCAAGGAGTTTCGATTAATGAAGTTAACGTAGCTATTAATTCTTTTCCATCTGGTAGCGCGGGAGGTCTTGGTGGTCTTCGCCCTTCGATCCTCAAAGATCTCCTATCCTGTCAAGTACTTGAATCGAAGGAAAAGCCCGTAAAATCATTATGCGATCTGTTCGATTTAATTATTTCAGGAAAAGTCCCCTTGGAAGTTCGGCCATTGTTTTTCGGAGCCAAACTTACTGCTCTTAAAAAGAAATGTGGTGGAATTAGACCTATCGCAGTTGGTAATGTCTGGCGCAGAACATCAGCCAAAATTATATGCTTCAGAACACGGGAGCATTTTAAGAACTTTTTGTCTCCCCACCAACTTGGTGTTTGAATTCCCAACGGAGCCGAAGCAGCTGTAATGCAACCCGAGTTTATTTTTCCTCCATTCACAATGCTCCTAAGGCTATCTTAAAGCTGGATTTTCGCAACGCATTTAACGAGCTTCGCCGGGACTCCATGCTCACTACAGTGTTGAATGAATTTCCTTCAATCTATCCATATGTTTACCAATGTTACGCTCAACCCAGTGATCTATTCTTTGGTGAAGACACTATTTCATCCCAGAGAGGAGTACAACAAGGCGATCCCCTGGGCCCAGCACTCTTTGCTATTACCATTCATTACTTAGTGAAATCAATTAACACTGAATTAAACATCTGGTACTTGGATGATGGGAGTATTGCTGATGAACCTGATATAGTTCTTTCAACTCTAGCACAAATAAATGAGAAGGCATCTGCACTTGGTCTACATTTGAATTTTTCAAAGTGTGAAGTTGGATTTCTTGGGTCAGACGAAGCCAAGTTTGACCTATGTTTTAAAAAATTTGACGAATCTGCCCCAGGAATACATCTTCTAACTAACCAGGATGCTTGTCTTCTAGGCGCTGCTCTCACAAAGGAAGACTTTACCAATGTCCTCTTAAGCAAAATATCGAAGTTAAAATATTTTTTGTCTCGCCTCCCCTCGATTTCTTTCTTCTACATGCCTCTTTATCGTTCCCTCGTTTAAACTACTTCTTAAGATGCTTTCCGTCTTGGAATGAGACTCCACTACTGGAAAAATATGATCTTATCCTTAGAATGGGTCTGGAGTCAATTTTGAATTGTTCCTTGAGTGACGACTCTTGGATGCCAGCATCCTTACCTGTTGGATTAGGAGGTCTTGGTATTCGACGAACCGTTGATATGGCGATTCCTACCTTTTTAGCGTTCTACCACGGATCTCTTCGTTTAATCGAGGCTCTCTTCCACAAGATTACCACCTGGACCCAGATGAAATAGTTCAAGAAGGCTCAAGTAAATGTATAAATATAACAGATACGGACCTTCCAGAAATCAGCAAAAGAGGTTTTCAGGCATCTTGGTACACACTAATAGCAGCACATTTTCATGAACTTTTTTTACAATCCGTTACTGTTCCAGAGGATAAAGCTAGACTTCTTGCTGCGTCATCCCCCCATGCTGGGGCATGGTTAAATGCGTTACCTTCCCCCCAATTAGGTCTTCACATGTCTAATGAAACCTTTCGAATCGCAGTAGCCTTAAGACTAGGTTCAGATGTTTGTGAGCTACATCGCTGTCCAGCTTGCGGGGATCAAGTTACCCAACGCGGCCTGCATGCCTCTCATGCATGAAGAGCATTGGCAGGAACACCAGACATTCATCTGTTAATTACATCATTTTGCGAACCCTCACAACGGCAGGAATTCCTTCCATTCGTGAACCATCAGGCTGTTGTCGTTCTTATGGTAAACGACCTGACGGCATGACATTAATACCTTGGATGAGAGGCAAATCACTAGTTTGGGATTTTACATGTTCGGACACATTTGCCTATTCAAGCCTCCCATTGACTATTATGAATGCTGGAGAATTTGCTAGACGTAGAGAGGCAGAAAAGTAAAGGAAATACAACAATCTCCTCGACAAATTTATTTTTGCTCCAATAGCCATCGAGACCAGTGGGGCATGGGGTTCTAGAAGCCTTGATTTTATCAGAGAGGTAGGCAGACGCATATCTATCGTTTCTGGAGATGTTCGTTCAGCATCCTTCTTAATACAACGTATAACCATTGCGGTCCAACGAGGCAACGTTTCGTCAGTTCTTGGTACGTTGCCGCCTGCAAGGGAACTGGAGGAGATATTTCTTCTCTAGTAGAGTAAAGCTGGGCAAAAGTCCGCACTTAATAAACAGCACAGTTATTGATATAATGCAACCTGCAGCAACATAATAATTTCAGATCATAATAATATTGTGTGGATGATAAGGACGCCACGTCTAAGACGAATTATTAGTAATATTATTTTTCTATAATGACAAATGTTTAAATTAACAGACTAATGTATGTATAATAACGTGAACTATTTTTAAAATTGTTATTTTTAAGAATTTTTCATTAGAAGAAAGTTTCAAATTGCAACATTAATAAAACACATTGAATTATAGGATGAACTAAATTTTGTTTTCAAGTAACCAAAGAGGTTACCATTTTCTAGTCTTTTCCGAAGATGTATCTGTTCCGAACACTCAGCATTGTTTTCATCTCTTTCGGATATAAGGTGATTTGCACAGATAGAATGCACACGTTAAGAGCTCAAACGGATCATCGTGTCAGTCGGATAATGTAGAACACCACTGGGTAGAGGATTGAAATCCGTAGTGACCCGGTAAATCGACTGAGACTCGGTAACCCAGAGAATAGAAAAGACATTTTACTTATTTCCTTGCGTTTAAACAGCATTTCTGTCAGAGATGACCAGGACTGGGGATGTTATCCCCAGAGCACGAAAAACACGACGCCGAAGTACCCAGTTAATTAGATTCTCCAGACCAGCTCTTGCTCCGTTTTAACTTTGGGACATGAAGTGTGTGTGTGCGTGAGAGATAAAGAGGGGGAGAAGTAAAAGATGCAAAGACAGGATAGAGAACGTCAAGAAAGAGAGAGAGAGGGACGAATGTAAATATGAAACACATTTATCATTGCACTGTATGATGTAGAACGCACACGCTGTTTACTCTAATTATCGCCAGTGATGCTTTCTAAGTTCTCCATCACAAGATGAATCTCTGTTTGCAGTCATTATTTTATGCGAAAAAAATCATACTACCTGATGGGGAATCGATCCAATATTTTCCACTTGGAAGTCTAGCACGCTACCACTACAGCACCGATTGCTGGAGCTAAACTTTGTTTAACAAATGGTATAGTGTTTCTTTCTGAGAAAGATAACACGAAAAGTGTATACTGCAGATCAATGATGTTTTTCGAATGATCTGGTAATTCCCTTGTCCTTTCCTAACCAGCATTCGTTAATAGTCTCTATCATGATACATGTGTTTGTTTCCACATTCTTACGTATTGCTCATCCAGTATGATGAGTCGAATCTTCACAATCACTTTGTAAGAAATTTACTTTGGCGTGAACAGGATTTGAATCTATGCTAGATAGCTGTATCATTCATAAGGCCATTACGTTACCGCTGCACTATCATACCACCTGAAACTAAAAGTTAAATATTACTTACTTTATCCTTGATCTTTGGTACGAACCCGCTTCTTCCTATAACGTTATTTGCACCAAAGTGAACAACGAAATTCATTTATTCGACGGACTAGAGAGAAATTAGTGCCCAATAATAAAGGAAAATGAAAAACATACAATTGAGGAAAAATAGAGAAATAAAACATACTTTGCAGTAATTTCACGGTACGGCCCTGGCGCTCATGTACGTGCCTGGGATTTTCACTCACTTGTTGTCCAGCAAGTTATTAGCGGTTGCAGTAATTAAAATGTAATTTTGTTTCATATATGATAAATATGTTTCCTATACGCATAAATTAAATATATTTACTGCTTTTCGTGAAAAGTGTCGTCTTTTTTCTTCTTCATAATTTTAAGTTCGTCTTTCACAAGATACACAGGTGCTCCATACAACGTCATTGAAATTGCCTTAGCAACCACCATAACAACAGATTGTTTGTAACCAATATGGCTGCGCCCAGTAAAATTCACAGCAGACGACTTCAGTAGCGTATTGAATATATGAAAAAATGATAAGAGACAATTTTGATTGCCAAGTGTGGATTGTCAATCTAAAATGGTAGAATTTTTGTAATCGGACCAACCATTTAAGCTCGACATTAGTATAGCACCCAATAATAAACAAAAATGCAATGTTGCCACGTCAGCGTACGACAAGATGGAATGAAATAATCTGGAGCATGAAATAACCTGGGCCAAGGTGAATAGAAAGGGGAACAATTAAAGAACAAAGGAGCAAAAGACCTATTGGCAGGGCCCACGACAGTGGCGTCACCATCACAAGGGGGAAGGGGCAGGAGAGAGGAGGTATACGAGGAAGACAAACAAACGAAAATAAGTCGTGTCGTTTTCTGACAGGTTTACTGTGAGAGGTGAGCGTGCGGAAGCCAATATCCCAACTGAAGTCGCCTGTTTCTATGGCCGGTTCCTACCCTTGATTTGTTGATTTAGATATGTGTGAAAGGAAAGGGCTAAGTGAATGGTTCGGGCCGCAAATGCCAATTTCACAGCAGCTCTGTTAGGTAAGATGAGGAGTGGCGAAGGCAGCAGCCCTGGGCAGTGTAGAGACGGTAGCATCCCGGCATTCGCCTGGTGGGACTGCGGAAGGCCATGAAAAATCGCAGTCGGGATGACTGGATCGTGTCATTTTTTTGTGTCCATGTAATTGTCTATCACTGGTGTTTGCTTATATATATTTTTCTATATGGTTATTATTATTATTATTATTATTATTATTATTAGTAGTAGTAGTAGTAGTTTTAGTAGTAGCAGTAGTAGTAGTAATAGTAGTATGGTTATGTGAATTGTGATTCAGGTCTAGCCATTGATTTATGCGTTGCTGCTATTGATTCTACGCACTAAGCTCTGTCAGAGCAGTATATCACTGTTCTTTACTCAAGAAAAAAAAACAACTGGTCAGCAAATCCAATTAACTGGTGGTATGTGATACACTTGAACAAAGTTGTCAAGGCCGCAACCTGTACGTACACAGATCATTTGTCTGAGTGAATTTGATATATATTATAACCAGAGTGCAGTGGTGGAATTAGTACATACCAATCGGAGCTACCGTGACACGCGGCTATTTGTTCGTGGGGTGTCTAATTCGACCTCTCTGGATGAATTGAGAATAGTTCTGTGTCATCGATTTCATCTGTGATATTTGTGTTTTGAGAACTTGAAATGTATTCAATGCAAGAAAAAGCTGAAATAGTGCTCCTTCGTGCAGCTGGAATGAGTCAACGGGAAGCAGCAGCAGAGTATCATAGACCTCATTCAAATCAGGTAGCACCGTCCGATCAACTCTTTTCGATACTCATGGCACGCTTTAAAGCCACAGTTAGCGTGGCGGACAGGCCCTGTAGTAGACGACCACGAACTGCAACTTCCTGTGACATGACTATTGATGTGCTTGCAATGGTGGTAGTTAGTCTTGAAAGATCAAGACGAAAGATTGCACAAGAGGAGCCCATATCTCAGAAGTCGGTATCCAGAATTTTAACACGTGAACGGTATCATCCTTACAAGATACATTTGGTACAAGCGTTACATGGAGATGACACAGACAGACGAACAGAGTGGTTTCACCGGACACGAACACAACATCCTATGCTAGAGGCTGACATTCTATTCAGTGATTAGGTACTTTCCACCTCAACGGCACAGTCAACAAACACAACGAGAACCCCCACATAGTTGTTGAAGCGCATAATCAAGCCGATCCGCGAGTGAATGTGTGGTGTGGAGTACACGGCAACGCCATATTAGGGCCCGCGCTTTTGCCCGACAGGTTAACATCAGACCAGCACCTACATCATCTGCACACCACATTACAGCCGTATCTGGATGAAATACCTTTGGTATCGTGGCGTGTATTTTATTTCCAGCACGATGGAGCACCGCCACATTACGGACGCACAGTGTGACAATGGCTCAACGAGGTGCTTCCTGGTCGATGGATCGGTCGAAGGGGTCCCGTGAAATTGTCGCCCAGATCACTTGACCTCACGCCATTAGACTTTTACTTCTGGGTATATCTAAAGCCCGTTTTGTATCAGAATAAACCCAGAACCGTGAAACAGCTGCAGGAGAATATTCGGAACGTGTGTAGAGCAATAGCACACCAAACACTCCGGCGTGTGCGTGGTAGTGTGCAACGCCATATCTGTTTGTGCCACCAGCAGGAAGGACACCAATTTGAGCACCTATTGGCATAATGCCCAGGACTATTGTATCTGGAAGCAAGTGCCGTGCCTTGCATGAGGTATGTACATTTCTTCTCACTAACATGTACAGTAAACCTGTCAGAAAACGACACGACTTTTCATTTGTTTGTCTTCCTGGTATACCTCCTCTCTCCTGCCCCTCCCCACTTGTAGTGGTACGCCACTGTCGTGTGCCCTGCAAATAGGTCTGCTGCTCCTTTGTTCTTTAATTTGCTCCCCTTTCTATTCTCCTTGGCCCAGGGTATTTCATACTCCAGATTATTTCATTCCATCTTGTCCTCCACTGACGTGGCAACGTTGCATTTTTCTTTATTATTGGGTGCTATACCATGTCGAGCTTAAATGGTTGGTTCGATTACGAAAATTCCATCATTTTAGATTGACAACCCACACTTGGCAATCAAAATGCTCTTTTCATTTTTTCATATCTTCAATAGTTACCGAGTTGGCCTATGGCAAGGGACTTTTGACTAACCTGGTATATATATATATATATATATATATATATATATATATATATATATATATATATATATATATATATATCGATAAATAACATCGACATAAACAAGCAGAGGTGAACCGTACTCAGAAACTCCCGTCGTGTAAAGCTGTGGAACAGCCTCTGTTTGCGAGCCGAGCCTGTCCTTGGCCGAGCTCAGCCACTAAATGTGGCTATCTCTTTCCTTCATACGATGGGCTACTTTCCCTCCAAATTTCGTTCAGATCCAGACAGTAGTTACCAAGAAATAAAGTACCACATACACACACAAACACCCTGGACTGAATCTATGAGGTCCCGTATGCTTATATAATGGCATACTTGAGGGTAAATTTCATGAGCCACATGAGGAGATATAGCTGTTCTGCAATTTTACCAAGTCAGTCGACGATCGAATCTCTGACTTGATGCACTGACGTCAGCGGTTTTCTCTTTTTTACTACTCGCGGATGGCCGACGAGTAGCTGGAGTGATAATCCTGTACAGCAGTGTTGGGCAAAATCAATTGAAATCAATTGCAATTGGTCAATCAATTGAAAGTAATTGCTCTGAAAATCAATTGCAATTGATTTCAATTGCAATTGATTTCAATTTGTAATTGACAATTAATTTCAATTGCAATTGAATTCAATCATAAAATTTGCAATTAATTTTTCGTCAATTGTTAATTGTTAATTGGTCACCAGGCAATTGAAACTTTTAATTGTTAATTGTCAATCGCAAAGAGTGCAATTGAAACATTTAATTGTTAATTGCAATTGACAATTGAAACTTGTAATTGTTAATTGTAATTGTTAGTTGCAATTGAAATCAGCAATTAAAACTGAAGATAAGAAGATGTGTGTATATTGTGTTGTCCACTTGTTACTGTTTTACATATTTCAAAAAAGGTACTTATAAGAAATGCTGGATAACTACCATCCCTTCGCCCCCCTGGGAAGAAAGCCGTGAAACTAAGCATTTTTAAAATATATTATGTTTATAATTCTATCCCCCTCGAAAGAACTCTATATGCCCGTCATGCATACAATAAGGATGGGCACGAGCGAGTTCGAGCGAGTTTTTTTTAAAAACTCGACTCGACTCGAAGCAGATATCTTTGAGCTCGACTCGAGAACTCGGCTCGAAAAATTTCCCCCAACTCGACTCAATTCGGATCGAGTTTCCAGTCGAGTATAGCCAAAACAAGCCAATTCGAGCTAAATCTTTTCTGTAGTTCCAAGTACTACTGTCTTCAAGTATCCCACATACACAATATAATTATCCATGATATTACTACTACTACTATAACTAATTATTATTATAATACCGTGTATAAACATGGAATATAGGCGGTTTGTATCTGAATACTAAAAATTAGTTGACTGTCGAACTCGGTCGTCAAGAAATCTTCAGGAGGCAAGGACATCGGTCACGGGGTTCTAGGTTTGAGTTGAGAAGGAGCAAGTATTCGGGCTCGAGCCAAAAATTGTTAAAAGTTATAGGACTCCAGCCAAACATGTTCAAAACTGCTCGACAAGGGTTTAGGGTTGTTAACGACTCAAGCGGCTCTCTCACAGCTCATTAACTTATGGAGCCGAACAGAGAAGTGAGCCGAGCCAACAGCTCATCCACCGAGCCAGCTCGAGCCGGTGGCTCACACGAGCTGATTGCTTACCCCAACTGAGCCGGTTCGAGCCATCGGCTCAGTTGAGCTGACTCGAACCCAGCCTATGGACTCGTCTCAACGGAGCTGGTTCGATCTATTGGCTCCAATCGAGTCGAGTCGATGACTCGTCCCTACCGAGCCGGCTCAAGCCATCGGCTCAATTGAGCCCAGTCGATGGGTCATCCCAACCAAGCCAGCTCAAGCTGTTTGCTCAGTTGAACCGAGCCGAGCCGGTTGACATCACTATCCCGTTTGAGCTTCTACTTTGGCTGAAAAAAATTAGACCGTGCAGTTCTCAGCCTTGATGGTAAGAACTACAGACTTATATTGGTGCTCACGGCGTCATTAACTTGTTCCGCCATCAACGAATTTCGAGGTACTTTGTTTTGCATTTTTGTGCGTGTTTTGTGTCGCTTTGTGAGCCTATTGCCACATTTTGTGCATCACCGGAAGTGGGTCAAAATGGGCCTACCAATATGGCGGAACAAGTTATTGCTGTTCCGCCACCAATGAATTTCGAGGTCGTTGCCTTCACATTATTTTGTGCCGTTTTGTGTGTCTACTTCCACGTGTTGTGCGTCATGGGAAGTGGGTTAAAATGAGTCCCCAAGGTGGGACGAAAATGAATCACTGTTCCGTCACCAACGAATTTCGAGGTCGCTTCTTTCGCATCGTTTACTGCCAGTTTCTTGCCGTTTTGAGCGCGTATTTTCACATTTTGTGCGTCACCGGAAGTGGGTCAAAATGGGCTTCCAAAATGGTACGAAAATGACCAAGAGTTCCGCCACTATCGAATTTCGAGGTCGTTAATTTCACATCGCGTAGCCTTTTGTGCGCCTATTTCGATGTTTTGTGTGTATCTGGAAGAGGGTCAAAATGGGCCTCGAAGGTGGGACGAAAATGACCCACTGCTCCGCCACTACCGAATTTCGAGGTCCTTCCTTTCGCATCGACTAGTGAATTTTCGTGCCGTTTCGTGCCCCTATTTCCACGTTTTGTACGTCAGCGGAAGTGGGTCAAAATGGGCTTCCAGGATGGGACAAAAATTACCAAGTGTTCCGCCACTATCGAATTTTGAGGTCGTTTCTTTCGCATCGTTTAGTGACTATTTGTAAAAAAGTTTTCTGTGCCTACTTCCTCGTCTTGTGAGTCACCGGAAGTGAGTTAAACGGGCCTTCAAAGTGGGAGTTAAATGACTCACTGCTCCACCACTACCGAAATTGGAGGTCCTTCTTTCGCATTGACCAATGCCTGTTTTGTGCCGTTTTGTGACCCATTTCCACGTTTTGTGCGTCACCAGAAGTGTGTCAAGATTAGCCTCCAAGGTGTGACGGAAATGACCTACTGTTCCGACACTATCGAATTCTAGATCGTTTCTTTCGCATCGCTTAGTACCTTTTTTATTTAAAAAAAGTTTTCTGCATCTATTTCTCGTCTTCTGCATCACCCGAGGTGAGTTAAACGGGCCTTTAAAGTGGGAGTAAAATGGCTCACTGTTCCACCACTATCGAATTTCGGGATCGTTTCTTTCGCATCGTTTAGTGCCTGTTTTGTACGTTTTGTGCGTCACCTGAAGTGGGTCAAAATGGACCTATGAATATAACGAAACAAGTTAATGCTGTTCCGCCACCAACGAATTTGGAGGACGATTCCTTCACATCGTTTAGTGTGTATTTTGTACCGTTCTGTTCGCCTACTTCCACGTTTTGAGTATCACCAGAAATGCGTCAAAATGGTCCATCAAGGTGTGACGAAAAACAGCCATTGTTCCGCCACTATCGAATTTGGAGGTCGTTTCTTTCGCATCGTATAGTGCCTGTTTTGTACCGTTTTGTGCTCCTATTTCCACTTTAGTGCGACAACAAAAATGGGTCAAAATGGCCTACAAGTATAGCGGAATAACTTAATGCTGTTCCGTCACCATCGAATGTCGAGGTCGTTTCCTTCACATTTTTTATGCATGATTTGTGTCGCTTTGTGCATCAGTGGAAGTGGGTCAAAATGGTCCTTGAATGTGGGATGAATATGTCTTTTTCTGCCATATTTGTAGGTTCTCTTTGACCCACTTTCGGTGGCGCACAAAACGTGAAAATATACGCAGAAACGGTACAAAACATGCACTAAACAATGCGAAAAAAGCGACCTCGAAATTCGATACTGTTGGGGGAATGGGTCATTTTTCTTCTCACATTGAATGTCCATTTTGACCCACTACCATTGATTCACAAAACGTGGAAATAGGCTTAGAAAACGGTAGAAAACATGACAAGACGATGTGAAGGAAACGACCTCGAAATCGTTCCTGACGGAATAGCATTAACTTGTTCCACCATATTTGTAGGATAACATTGACCCATTTCCGGTGACGCACAAAACGTGGAAATAAGCTCAAAAAAGACACAAAAATGGAAATTTAGCATAATTACATGGAAATTTTAAGTTTGTACGGTACGCTTAATTATATGGAAAATTTTATACATTTTTCCTTTACGTTGGTCTGTTTACGTTGATTTGGGACTTTCAAATTTTATTCTTTTTTCAACTGAAAAGTATCTATAATTTAACAAGGAAATAATTATCAATGATAATTATAATAATTATCTATATAATTGAATTCATTGTAATTTGGTCCATGACAAACACTTTACCATTTCGTACTAGCTGTTATGCCCGTTCTTCGCACGGATCAGATAAAATATCAACGTAAACAAACTGAACAACAGGAGAACAATTGAGAAACATTTCTAAAATTGGATATATTTTGTGTGAATATATATCCAACAACGTACATGTGTTTTCATTGGGAAGGCCGATGGGGGCTGAGTTTGAACGTAAACACTATCGGGGGTGTCACTATACATCTGAGCAACCCTGATAAATATGGATTAGACACAAATATTGGTCATTTTCTAGCACTTTTACATGTCCTGGTGAACGCCCCCTCAGACCTCCTTGGTTCGAATTGTGAAAAAAATCTCCTCTGGCCCCCAGCCGATACCGCGAAAACTATGATTGTGACACTAACATCTGCCATTTTCTACTACTTTTTACATATCCCGGTAAAAGCCCCTATGATTCTCTGGTTCCAATTTTCAAAAAACAACGCCTTTAGCCCGCAGCCGATGGAGGCTGCATTTAGAAGTCAACGCCTGTGGAAGTATCACCATTCATCTCAGCGACAGCGAAAACTATGGATTTGACACTATCTGTCATTTTCCATTATTTTTACGCCTCGTAATTCTCCATCCCCTGAGACTCCCGGCCCGCATACAATGGTGGCTAAATTTGAAAATCATCGCTAAAGAAAGTATCACCATTGATCTCAGCGACCGTGAAAACTACGGATTTGACACTAATATCGGTCATTGTGGATTATTTTTACATGTCTCTTGATCCCCTTTATAATGCCTCCGTTCTTTAGCTAATGGGAGCTAAATGTGAAAGTAAACGCGGTCTTGAGTTTCGCCATTGAGCTCAGCGACCCCGAAAACTATAAATTTGACATTAATATCGGTCATTTTCGGTTATTTTTACATGTCTCGGAATTCCCCCTCTGGTGACCTAAGGCCCGCATACAACGGTGGATGAATTTGAAAGTCATCGCTAATGGTAGTGTCACTATTGATCTCAGCGACCGCGAAAACTATGGATTTGGCACTAATATCTGTCATTTTGGATTACTTTTATGTTTCGGTATCCCTCCCCCCTCCCCGTTGACCCCCGGCCCGCAGCCGAATAGGGTGAATTTGGAAGTTAATGCTATCGGAGTTTCACCATTGATCTCAGCAACCGCGAAAACTATGAAATCGACATTAATATCGGTCATTTCCTACTACTTTTACATGTCCCGGTAAACGCCCCCCTGAGATCCCCTGGTTAGAATTTTGTCAAAAACGCTTTTCCTTGGTGTGGGACCTGGACCAAGGTACCCGTGACCAAAACTTGGTTACTCTCGGTCAACTTGTCTGTCCCTGTCAACTTGTCCTGAGACCCCCCTTAGTTCGAAATTTGAAAAGAAAAACTCTTCGTCTTGATCTGGGGCCTAGACCAAGCTACCCGTGATCAAATTTTGAAAAGTTTCGGTCTACTCGTCTGGTCCACAGGCCACACAAAGATAAACAGACAGACACAAACAAACTCTTATTTTATTTATACTAGAAAGGTCAGATCCGCCGTTATTGTAATAGAGCGGTGCTTGAGCGATTGATAGTAGAAATTCAAACCGATGAGTGATAATTTCATAGGCTTGTTTTATTACAAATTTAAACTCTTTAGTCAGTATAGAAGAGGGCGTGGATCATAAGTCAGAGTTGATGACAATGGGCTTTGGTAGTTCTGTGGGTCACAGTGGGTGAGAGTGGTTCATGGTGGGTGGTGGGTCAGAGTGGGTCACGGTAGGTCGTGGGTCGCGATGGGTGGTGAGTCAATTGGTCGTGGCTAAAGTTTTCATTTTCCCACGCCCTCTCTGAACTACAGTGTTGAAAATTAATCAGTAAAAATCAATTGCAATTGATCAATCAATTGAAAGTAATTGCTGTGGAAATCAATTGCAATTGAATTAATTGCCAATTAATTTCAATTGCAATTGAATTACTGAATTCAATTGCAATTACTTTCCACTGCAATTACTTTCAATCAATTGATTAATTGCAATTGATTTTCCATTATTAATGGCCAACTGCAATTAACAATTAACCATTACTTACTTCAATTGTTAATTGCAATTAACAATTAAATTTACAGATTAATTGTTAATTGTTAATTCAATTGAAATTTGCCCAACACTGCTGTACAGCAGCGTTTCCCAACCTTTTTCAACTTGCGGCACACTACGGGTGTAACTTGAATTCTCGCGGCACACTCATAAATATTATTATTACTATTATTACTATTATTATTATTATTATTATTATTATTATTATTATTATTATTATTATTATTTGCAAATATAAAATATCATGGTACTTTTTTCTGTGATTATTGATCATCTTCTCACAGAGATGAAAGCTCGATCATTGGTTTCCCCCCATGCTAATTCATTATGCTTATTTTGTTTATTCTTATTTCAAAATAGAAAACGATTGCAATGAAATATAGGACTGATTTTTAAAAATACGCTTTCTTTTTCGAAAAGTGTACCAACATTTCACTAACAACGAAGATTACTAAATAACGAACGAACAAACAAATGACTTGTACTTTTAACTTTGCTGTTTTAACCAAAACCGGTGCATATTATTGCAGTCACACAGCTTGCGATGCGTCGAAGTCAAAACACAGCTGTTGAACAAAGTGTTGTTCTGTCATTGACGTGTGAATGAGTGTTCCACGAACGTTCACTTGACGCGTACCGTACAAGTACTTCCATTTCTCGGTGTTAGTATGACTCTCAATTGAAGCGTAACATAACAGCTAACCGTGGAAACGTGTACGAGCCGAAATACTGTCTGCTACACAGTAATAGATGTAGAATAATATATTGCAATTACAGTAATTTTTTCCATGGTAGAAATTCATAGTAATGTGAAATACAAAAATATACATTTTTTCCTATGTCCTGCAATTTGGTTGCTATAGAATTAATAATTTTGTTTCGATTTCCTCGCGGCACACCGGTTGGGAAACGCTGCTGTAGAGCATTCTCCTAGCTTGGAAACGCACATACCACTGAAAAGTCGTTGCAATGTTCATTGGTGCACTACAGAATTCTACTCGCAACATTTCGAACGGCACGAAACAATGAATCTATGTAGCCGTTTTTTCAAGTTTAGAACAAAATTTAATACAAATTAACTGTTTCGTTTTTCTACCACTCATTTCACTATCCGACATGGATAGCAACAAACTGCATGCAATTATATACTCAATGCTGTTTGAAATCAGACTGTTATATGAGAGATAATACTATAACGTCATGATGTGATAAACCTGCATATACCTTTATTGAGGGTTCCGAAATACAGTTTTTTTTTAAAAAAAAGTCAGAAAATTTAATGAACAATTTTTGTGTTGTCACCCTTGTTACTAAAGTTACTTAACAAAATGAAAATTCCAATTCTAACGAGGAAGTC